>NC_052150.1:33785199-34092700 GCF_902713615.1 Scyliorhinus canicula | reverse complement strand
CAAAGTGAGTCCATCCGCAGCTCCAGAACCATCAAGCGGTCTAACAGGAGCTGCAGCTGGACACACTTCTTGCACATGAAGGAGCCAGGGTTAGTGGACATGTCCCTGAGCTCCCACATCGCACACGAGGAGCATGACACGGATCTGGGATCTCCTGCCATGTCTTAAACCTTAAGTTAACTTATACACCTACAATTCTAAAAAACGAAAGAATAAATAAATAAATAGACAAATGAAAAGAAAAACTACTTACCAGTCACTTACCAGGGATGAAAAGCACCTCCACCCCACCTAGCTTCGAATTCCCACCTAGCTTCAAATTCCCAAACACACTCTCGCTGTGCCTCACTCTGGCCGTGTCTTCTCTGGCTCACTGGGAGAACTCCTTCTCTGGCTCACTGGGAGAACATCAAGGGTAATTTGTTTGTTTTTCATCTTCACCCTGGAATGTAGTCTTGCATATTTAATCAGTTTGCTCTGTCTCCATTCAAATTGGAATATGTCCAGTCAGTTGAAAGTTCTAAAATCATGGGCGGGCTTCTCTGCCGCCCAGGCATGTATCCTGGTGGTGGGAGGTGGTGCGCCATTCGCTGGCAATGGGATTCTCTGCTCCTGCTACTGTCAATGGGAATTCTCATTGTTACCACCCCATGCCATGGGCGGGGGTGCATTGCTGACGGGACTAGAGAATCCTGCTGCCAGTGAATAGACGGACAATTCCAACCCATATATATTAAAAAAGGAGCATATCCTCATGACAATGAGCAATTTAGCTGATCTATTCACGTCCATCCAGGAGTCTGCAATCTCCCACCATGACATTTAGCTGTTTCTTGAATGATTTGGACTTTTTTGCCTCCGCTCTTATCCCTAGACATTCGGATGTTGACCACTCATTGTATTACTGATCAATTATTCAGATCAGTTGTAATTTAAGTAGTAAGTGAATTTCTCTTTCTCCAATTTGCCCCAGCCTCTTCTGTTCTTAATTTTAACTTATGTTCCTGATTTATATTTTATATATCGTGTCAGCCTTGACTCAGTGGTAGCTTATCGTCTCTAAATCAGAGTATTATGGGTTCAAATCCCACTCTGGAGATGCCAGCTCAAAGTACTAAGTGACATGCCAGTACAGTTCAGGGGAAATGCTGAACCATTGCATTGTACCTACATTTGATGGTACTATTTCAAAGAAGACCAGGAAGTGGCTACTCTTTAAAGTATTCTAATCAAAACGTATTCTTTAAGCAGCATCTTTCAAACAGATTATCCGGTCATTTATCTCACTAATATATATGGAACCTTGGAACCTTATGTGCAAATTGGATACCACATTTCTTACATTACGACAGTGACTACATATCAAAGGTACTTCACTGGCTGTGAAGTACTTTAGAATGTCTTGTAAGATGCTATACAAATACAGGTTTATTTTACTATTTTATAAAACTCAAAATCCCTGGGATTTGACATGTTTCATCAACTGAGAACTTTGTCTGATGTTGAATGGGGTCCCGATATCCCATTTCCATTGAGCTTTCAATAAATAAATGGAAGATGAAGCTCTCAACCCTGGTAGTAGCTTACCCAGGAGCAAGTGTTTCAAAGATAAAAATCATGAGACACGCAATGGACATTATCTTTACTATTGGTCCACACCAAGTTTATGGTATAAAAGGGGCAGTAGCAACGTGGTTACAAAATTGATTGAGCAATATGAAACTGTGAGTAATGATTGACCCATATTCTTTGGGCTGGAGGAAGGCTTTTGGTGGAGTTCCTCAGGGGTCGGTATTGGGAACCTCTCCCTTCCTGATACACTAATGATCGACATAATCTTGCAAGATATTCTGAAGACATTGAAGGTGCAGGACAGGTGGAAAGAGCAGTTAATAAAGCATACAGCATCCTAGGCTTTAGTAATAGGGGCATAGAGTACAAGAACAAGGAGGTTATGCTGAATTTGTACGAGACAGTGGTCAAATGGCCTCCTTCTGCACTGTAACAATTCTGTGATTTTTGTGAAGTATCTTGTTTAAGACTTGAATTAAGACCTGTCGAGGACAGACACATTTGGCAGTTTACACTAAGCATCAGGAAACACTAAGGGCGCGTCTGCTCCCCATGCCGGGTGGGAGAATCGCGGGAGGGCCGCTCTGGCACCCCCCGCGATTCTCCCACCCCCCCCAAAATAGCGTGTCGCGTTTTGTGATAAGCCGCTCGGAGAATCGGCACTCGCCGTTTTTCACGGCGACCGGCGATTCTCCGGCCCGGATGGGCCGAGCGGCCTGATGACCCCGACCTGTTCACGCCGGCGTCAACCACACCTGGTCGCTGCCGGCTTGAACAGCGCGCGACAGGTAAGTGTGAGGCCTGTGGAGGGCAGAGAGAGGATTGAGCACCACGGGCATGCTCGTCAGATGTCTGGCCCGCGATCGGTGCCCACCCATCGTCGGGCCAGCATCTCTAAGAGACGCACTCTTTTCCATCCGCCGCCCCGCAAGATCAAGCCGCCATGTCTTGCGGGGCAACGGAGGGGAAGACGGCAACCGCGCATGTGCGGGTTGGCGCCGGCCAACCTGCGCATGTGCGGCTGACGTCACTTAGGAGCTGCCGGCCGCATCATTCTCGGCGTGCCGCTGGGGGGGGGGGGGGGGGGGGGGGGGGGGAATAGAGGGCAAGGAGCGGCCTCCGACGCCGGAGTGAAACACTCCGGGTTTCACTTCGGCGTCGGACGTTGCTGAGAATCGCGCCCTAAGTAGCTACCACAAGGCTCACATACATTTTTAATTCAATGTAACAGTTCACACTTGTCCGGGTGAACTCATTCAACCTCCTCCTTTCTATATTAAACACACATGCTGCTGCTGTTTTTTAATGGTTTCAGCCACCTCTTGCCATGTCCTGCTTGACTTTCCCTTCATGAGCTATCACTCTTCTGGACTATCACCTGGAACAGCTATTTAATTATTATATCATCAAAGCAGCGTGCCTTTTTACAATCAGCTCTCTATAGCAACGTGCAAATATTATTCTGCTGCAATCATAAAATGTTGCAATTCCTGCATTACTTAGTTTTCTCGGTCATTGCAGCCAGAAAATCAGTGACCTCTCTCCCCTAAACCACTTCAAATATATTCATTCTCTACTTTTGTTTGTTGCCTGAGGAGAGCTGCTCTACCAATTCATCTGTCCAAAATACCAGATATCTGACCATCTTGCCCTCTACACTTGTAGATCTGATTGATATTGGGCAGGATCTTGATCTGAGTGGCAAACTATTTAATATGGTTTTGCTATGGCCAGCCATTTTTTACACCTGCACTGGCCTCCAGACTCTTTATAAGCTTCTGTGCTGCTGGTTGCTTTCAGCCTACCACACGAAAGGCATATATTGGGAATCTGGGACCGAAATGTGCAGAGAACCCGTACTGAATAATCATTAATAAGAGTTTGATACGTCAATTCAACATTAAATATGGAACATTAAATCTGGAACATTATACAAAAAAAGAGTGTGAAAGAAAAGTTGGAATAAGGGAAAAAGTATAGAAAAGGTACAAATTTTATTTATCAAAAATCTTCCAATTGAAAGTTGAAGGAATGTGACTCCATACTTGTAAAATATAATTTTCAGTGCCAGAGAGTTTATTTATCAGTGATTAAGAGAAAACTCATTTAGATTAGAATGCACAAATCCAACCTTTTTGTGCTATGTTTACTCTATATCAGTGAGGTAAGTATAAAATTCCATGTCATTCAATACATTTGGATGGTAAATCAGACTGTGAGATGAAATTCTTGTACATCGTTTGGAAGAACAGTACCTCTGAAAGCAACATCTGGATTTCCATGTTTAACTGTGCATGTGCAATCGCTGGCAGTTGCTGTCCAATTTTCACATAAGTAACAATAACCATTGTTAGCCTCTCAAGATCTGGCTGTACAGAACTTTATCTAAAACAGGTAGCGCCAAGATAAGTGATCACAAATTCCAACACTAATTTAGCTGAGTTGTAGCAAATTGATCCAAAAAAGAATAAATAATGATAAAGTCTGACTTTACATAATGGTATTTTTGTGAACAATATAAGACAGGCCACATGGTGGTGCTAATATTTGCAGGACAGTAAACCATTTACTCAAATCCATATTTGAAATTTTAGGAATATATACGGGAAAGGCCATTGGTGATGACAAGTCTATTTCTATTTGTTTGATCTCACCTTTACCTTTTTATTCCACGTCACTCTCTTCCTTCTCCAAAAACATGTCTGGGTGTCTCTTCATCCTACTTAGAACAGTGGTCCTTCCCAGTTTTTAAAGAATAATAGACAACGCCATGTGTCCTTTGGGAGTTTGTAACTGGGACTAATGACAATGGCTTCAAACTTCTCAATATTGTTTTGGAGGAAATGTCTGGTCACCCACTACTGAAAGTTGCACAACTAGACTGACAATTTAGAGACAGTGGAAAGGTCAAGAGAGATAGAAGTTGTGAGGTAGAGTTGGGTATCATCAGTATAGACATGGAACCTGATGCTTTATGTTTGGATAATGTCACAGAGGAAAGCATGTAGATATAGAAGGGCGTCAACGCTCCCAGTTGTCTTTATTCGGTATTAAAGTATACAGTAGGTGATGATAATTTTGAAGTCCAAAGAGATTTAGTGGATCATGTGCATAGAGCACTAAATTATAGTTGCAGGTACCAAAAAACCCCCAAAAGCTAATGAATGTTAGTCTTTAAAGTCGCTGGAATGTAAAGTTTCTCCACTGTAGTAGAAAGCTCCATTTCATTTGGAGTACTATGTACAGTTCTAACTACTGCATCTTCGAATCTTTGCATCTTATATTTGCCTTTAAAGGAACACAGCACAGATTAAAAATATAAGAAATCTGAGCAGGTGTAGGTCTGTACTGCCCTGCCATTCAATAATATCATGGCTGAACTTCTCCATCAATTCCATTTTCCAACATAATCCTCATATCCCTTGATTGCCTTCAAGCCCAAAAATCTATTCCTCGGTGTTGAATATTCCCATTGACCGAGAACCACAACCCTCTGACGTAGAGAACTTCAAAGATTCACATCCTTCTGAGTTAAGAAATAGAACATTACAGTGCAGTACAGGCCCTTCGGTCCTCGATGTTGCGCCGATCTGTGAAACCCCTCTAAAGCCCATCTACACTATAGAACATAGAATGTCTTTTTATCTGTCCTAAATGGCTGCCTCTCTTATCTTAAAGATTATGAGTCTTAATTGTAGACTTTATTGCCAGGAGGAATGCCCTCTCAGCATTTACCCTGTCATGTGCTCAAAGTAATTTTATATATTTCATTGAAATCGCCTCACATTCATCTAAACTCAGGAGACAATAGGTACATTCTATTCAATTTCCAGATGTGAGGCCATATCCTCTTCCAAGAATCAATTTAGTAAACTTTTGTTGCACTCCTTCCCAGGACGAGTATATCCTTCTTTGGGTAAAGAGGCAAAATTGTACACTGCATTCCCAGTGTGATCTCACCACATTCCTGTGTGATTGTGGCAATCCTTCCTTACTCTGATACTGCAATCCTCTTGCAGTTAAGGCTAACATACAATTTGCCTTTGCATTACTTGTTGCACCCAAATGGGAAACATTCTGAGAGTTGGTCCCAAGGATCCCCCCAAACATTCACTGAACTCTCTCCTTCTAAAAAAAAATTGCCCTTTTCCATTTTTCCACCAAAGTGGATAATTTCACATTTCCTCCACATGAAAATGAAAAAAATGAAATGAAATTCATTGTGACCTAGCTGCCGCTTTACATCCTCCTCATTCCTTACTTTTCCATGTAGCTTTGCATCATCAGAAAATTTAAATACACCTTCTTCCCAGTTGTAGACTGGTCCTTGCAGCACTCCACTAGTTAGTCCTTCCCATCGCGTGAATGACCCATTTATTCCTACTCACAGTTTTCTGTCTGTTCATCAGTCCTTAATCCATGACAATATATTACTCCGCACATTAATACAAATTGGGTGTGACAACCTGTTATGTAGCATGTAGTTATGTAACCTTCAAATGTCTTCTGAAAATCTAAATATACTTTGTCATCAATTCCCCCCTTATCTACCCTGCTTGTTAGATCATCAACCATGATTTCCCTTTCAGGAAATTGTTAATTCTCCCCAATCATACTGTGATTGTCATTTTATCATTTTCTTATTAATAGGTTCCATAATTTTCCATGTTACTCAAATCAGGCTGTTGGACCAGGATGTTACCAGTGTCCAGCGTTCCAAAGCTTAAATGACGAAAAGAGTTTATGTAGACTGGGTTTGTATTCCTTGAAACTACAGAAGTTTAAGGGGTGAGTTGATGGAGGTTTCTCGAATAATGCAGGAAATTCACAGGTTAAATGGCAACATGTTCAGCTGGTTGAGGAGTCAAGGGCATAACCTTAAAATCAGAACCAGGCCATTCTAGAGAGGTTAGAAAACAGTTCTTCATGTAAAGGGTGATGGACATGTGGGAACTCTCTTGCACGGAATTGCAAACTCAGTTAACAATTTGAAATCTGAGATTGGTATATTATTGCTAACCAAGGGTAATATGTGATTATAGTCACAGCGGGTGGATCATTTCAGGATACAAATGATCTGTGATCTCAGTAAACCATGGAACACATTCATGGAGCTGAATGTTTGTTCTTCTTCCTATTTTCCAAACTTGATTACAGAACTAAATTTAGAGGTTTACATAATCTGATTTAAAAGTGTTGATTTTAGCTCCATCACCTAGTACTTTTTTTTAAAGATTGGACTTTTAACTTTTAATTTAAGTATTCCAATGCTGACTACATCTGAGATGCATAAACGACTGCCTGAAGTCTAATTACATCCGAAATCACATCTAACTGAGATGGTGATTAACAATATAGTAATAATTCTTCGGGGGGGGGGGGGGGGGGGGGTGCGATAGGTGAGAAACCGCTTGCTTAATTGGGTATTAATGTATCTTCTGCACGTTTAACAGATTCGATTCAACCCACACCATTGGTGGCTTTGCTTTAAAGCGCTTATCTCTCCACCAGTTCCCTCCCTCACTCTTCTCCTTCATATCCTCCTTCGATATAGCAACCTTCTTAAAGCCACATCCTTGACTGACATTTTGAATCCACATTATGACCCCTCCTCTGCCCCCCCCCCCCCCCCCCCCAACCCACCACCATGTGATGTTTTTGGAGTGTTTTGTTATTCTCTGTCCATGTCAGACAGATTTAAGGTCAGGGGCAGGAGATTTGAGGAAACACTTTTTCCACCAAGAGAGGGTGCTGGTAATCTGGAGCTCGCGGGTGGGTGGTGGTAATCTGGAGCTCGCGGGTGGTGGTAATCTGGAGCTCGCGGGTGGTGGTAATCTGGAGCTTGCTGTCCGAAAGGGTGGTGGAGGCAAGAACACTCACAACATTTCACAAAGCGTTTAGGCAAACCCTCCAAACGCCACAGGACGCAAGTGCTGGAAAATGTGATGAGAATAGTTAGGTGCTTGATGGCTGGCACAGACACGATGGGACGAAAGGCCTCTTTCTGTGCTGTAAAACTCTATGAAACAGAGTGTGCGTGTGGGGGGGGGGGGGGGGGCATTCAAACCTTTGGGGTGATTGAGGTAGTTTGGCAGAACTCACCATGACTCCCCTTCACGACCAACTGGCTGCCAAAAAAAAACAACTTCCTGAAGGGTCGGGGGGGGTAAGAGAATGGGAGACAGGGAGAGCAGCCCCCACCCCCCACACAAGTTGACCAGTCCCTGCCAAAAGGTGGTGGACTCGGTCAGGTTGGTTGCTCTGGGCCCTCGGCCTGCCCGCTGCACGGAGTGGACGGACGGACGGTCGGTGGGAGAAGGTGGCTTCCAGGGTGGGAGGCGGGAGGAGGTACCGCGTTTGCGCAGAGAGAGGAGAGATGGAGAAGAGCAGACTCTCTGCCCAATAATTCCCGCGCGCTTCTTCTCGCCGGAGTCTGGAGGCAGCGCGCGGGGGACGGACGGAGAGGGGAGGTGGTGGGGGGAGCGAAGCGGCTGGGGCTTCTCCATCCGGCGACACTGATAACCGGGGGGGGGGGGGGGGGGAGACTCAGCTTCTTAAACACTGGGCTTGGCGGATGCTGATGCTGCTGATGTTGCTGCTCCTCTCGCTCTGAGCTTTCCCTCTGATAGGATGATTCCTGAGCACCTTCTCTGAGGATTTCCCCCCCCCTGTTCTTTATTTTAACACACACACCTTTCCCCCCTCCCTCCCTCCTCTGCCCTCCCTCCCTTTTCCTTCACATCCGACGTTACCTGGAGGCACGGGGACTCGGTAAGTCCAACCAAAACGACATTTTCTCTCTCTCTCTCTGTCTGTCTCCCTTACAAAGCATCTAGTTTAAAGGTGGTTTGAAAAGATGAGGAGTTGAACCAAAGCGGCACTGTTGCCGAGAGATGGCGAGCCCCCCTCCTGGTTTCCTCTCATTGGGATAATATTCTGCTTTTTTATTGTTTATTTTTGCAGGAGCTAGACCTAGAAACGGTGTGAATGGGGAGGGAGACAGGGTGATGTTAAAATTTGAAGGGGTGTCTGTTAAGTACGAATCTGGTTTTGCCTCCCCCCCCCCCCCCCTTCTTCCCCAACCTCCAACACACACACGAAGTCAGAAATTAAATTTAGCTTTGCCATTGAGCAGCAACGCTAATGGAAATGTGATATTTTGATGTATATTTAATGGCTCTGTTCTGGCTGCCCTCAGCTCAGCTCAGCCCAGCTCTATCCCTCCATTGTGGAGTGGGGGCTGTTGTTAAATCTGATATCTGGACGGCACTTCGACACGTTTTAAGTGCTAATACCATTTTTTAAATAATCGTTGAAGGGAGGGGGTGGGAGAAATGATACTTTTTTGTTTAATGATGCGGCTTCTTCATGCCGCTGACGTTTTTGCATCAATGTGTGTGCGAGAGACCGGCGGGGGGGGGGGGGGGGGGGGGGACTGGATGGAGCTCGGTGTGAGGTGGGATGGAGGGAGACCTTGCATTGTGTTGATGCACATTTTCTGTGTGTTCAAACTACTGCTAAAACTGAAAGGGGGGGGGGGGGGATTTTCCAGGCTGCAATCGCCAGATCGCAACGCCGATCCGGTTTCAATTTGGTACATGTGCAAAAAAAATGAGGCATTGCAACACTGATTAAAATACACCCTGCACCCCTTTTTAAAGAACAACATTATACGGGCAGCTAAGTTCGCCAATCTTGATTCTCATTCAGAATTCCAGCACCAGTATGCAGCTGCTTTTCATTTCGCCCATCATTTGGGTGCGACGTTCGGCTGGCGCTCCAGCATTACTAACACAGTTATTAGAATATGAATGAATGCGCGATCTGCCTGCTTAGGGTATTACTGTGCGGCGGGAGTTAAGAGACCTGTCTGCCACCTCCCCCCTCCCCCTCCCCTCCTCTCTCTCTCTCTCACACACACTGGGAGGTTGTTATCGATCTTGTCCGCCTGTGTGTGGATCCAGCAGAAATAATAAAGGGAAAAGTCAGGTCTGATTAATCCAACCAGGAATCTTCCGACGTTGGCCCTCGCGAGGCAAAGACAGAAACTGACTTGGCTCAGCCACGTCCAAAAACAAAACATGCCAGGCATTCTTAACCTGCCATTTTTGTGTGTGTTTTGAATCCAATCAGGTTTGGGGGGGGGGGGGGGGAGTTGTCTTTGCGTTTGACCCCAATCAAATAGCGAGTGGATTGGAGGTGGGATGTGTTGGCATTTCCCTCAAGCATCAAGTGGTGGCCGGTGGACTGCCCAGGTGGTTCCTGCTGCTGCTGTTCTCTGATCTACATCTGGGAGTCGAACTGGCATCTCGGTGCCTTCTCCCAGAAAATGAAGGGATCCGGCGGCACTGATACATCACCGCTTCCCAAACTGAACTATTTCTTCCCCAAGCTGCCGTGTATCGACGCCGCGTCTCTTTTGTCATTTCAGCTTTGCAAAGCTCGATCTGCCCCACCCTGGGGAAGGTTACATTTTTGTTGTTGTTGTTGCAAAGTTGTGATTCCTTCCATTCACCGCTTAGTGTTTCAATTTATTAACGCCCGCTTCTCTCCATTCCGTCTTGGAATGTAAAAAAAACATTACACACACACACAAAGCCGGTGAAGTTTAGTGTTGGGTAATCTCAAATCGAATAGCTGACAAACCCCTATTTCATACAGTAGAAATCTAATTCGTGCGTTCATTTTCTCCTTCCCATTTTTACATCATCTGCCCTCTTAAACTCCGGAATCTTGGTCAAATGGCTGTAATTATGAGTGAATCTAGACAAGTCGCTGTCAGCAAGCTGCTCTTGCCCCAAGGGGGTAGCAGACATAAAGGTTGCAGGAACCGTGTGGATTTTTCGAAATCCGCATGCCATGGGGAGGGCACAAGGCTATTTATAGTGTCCTTTTTCCAGGTTGCCTGACTCACATTCACTGATCACAGGACAGCTTGCAGGTTACCGGACAAGTTCTGCCTGTTCTGTGACCCATGACTTTCGCTAGCGGAGCCCAGCTAGGTCATTTTGCAATATGGAGAACTAACACCTCTGCTCTTGGAGACGAGCATCAAGTGGGATAACCGATCCCGTTCTCTGGAGAGGGCCTTTTTTTCACAGCTTTAGTATCTTCTTACACCACCTCTATTCCCTTCCAGTGTCCGTATTTGAAGTTGTGTGTAGAAGTGATTAGAATCTGCTGAATTGTTACTGAAAATTTGAAATGATTCGGCCCATGAACACAAGGCAAGCCAGGAATGCAATTTTCTTTTAATTTGAAAAACTTCCAATATGTTCTGTCTTTATTACGAGTGTTTGGTGGCTAGTTAGCTACACCTGTGCAAATCAATTTTCAGTGGAAATCACAGATTCTCTTGTATAATAGCCAATTGCCTGACATCCTGTCTGCAGGTCTTGTTCTGTGCTACTTAATTTGTCTGGCAGGCAAGTGTCTGGCAAGGGAATTGAGAATTTAAGAACGATGTAGATAAACAGTTGAAATCCGTAGCTTAAAAGACTACGGACCAAGTGCTAGAAAATGGGATTAGAATAATTAGGTGCTTGATGGCCATCATAGATACGATGGGCAGAAGGGCCTCTTGCAGTGCTGTAAAAGTCTACGACTATTATTGTCAACAGTTTATAAGCAATACTAATTTGGTAACAATTTGATGATTTGTGGAATTCTACAAATTTACCTTTGTTGGCAGAAATGGCTGCTGGGGGTGTGCTGGAGGTGGTAAGATGCAGACGGTTGGAGGGGGAGAGAGGCAGGCGGCTGGGGGAGCTGGAGGAGGGGGGCAGTGATTGGCAGGTGACTGGGAGGCACGGTGGTGAGAGGCAGGCAGCTGGGGCTGGAGGCGCTGAGAGGGAGGTGATTGGGTTGGGGTGGAGAGAGGCAGGCAGTTGGAGGGGCAGGGTAGGGGCTGGAGATGCTGAGAGGTAGGCGGCTGGGGCAGGGCTAAGGGTGGGGAGAGGCTGGGGTCAGGGGAGGAGGGAACAGTTTCAACCTGTTGATAGCCAACCTGGAGCCAGGAAAACCTCAAGTTATTAAGGTAATGTATTCCTTACAAATGAATGTAGAACCTCTTGCATAAGGTTGCATAAGTTCAGGAGCTACTGCATAGGAGAAAATGTCATGGATGTTATTGTAATGAATGCTGTTCATTGGATAATCAAATTTGCACAATTTTATTTCCTAAGAAAGATTTGCATTTATGTATTATCGCATCCCCAAGTGTTTCACATGTGAATTGCTTGAGGTACAGTGACTGTTTTTGGGACAAAGGTGCATCTATTTAGCAAAAATAGGTCTCAATCTGTAATAAGCAGCTTGCATCTTTATAGTGCTTTTTATGACCTTGGGGCATCTGAGTGTTTTACAGTCAATTAAATACATGGAGAGTGTAGCACTGATGTAATGCGGTAAATGATCAAGTAAGAGAGTCTAGGGTTCAGTAATCCTGAAAACCAAAACGTAGCCCTTGAAAATCTCAAGAAGAGCCCTCAGAAATCATTACTTGGGCACCTGAACTGAACCCTAATTCATGCTTTGTTTCTTCCACACTCAATTTCTTAATCTGTGGCTTTGCTTCACCCGATCCTCCAATACCTGAACTCAACCATAATAGCACCATTCATGTCCTGTCCTTTATTATATCAACTGCGCATAAAGTTAATCCTCCCAGATCTAAACTGAGTTCCCTTTCCTCCAATGCAGGGATTTCAAAATCCTGATTGTTGCCTATAAATTCTTCTGTGGCTTCACACCTTCATTGTCCCCCTCCACTTTTGTATCTTGGACAGAGTCCTTCATTCCTCAGTTTTAGGTTGCTCTGGATGTGCCCCCACCCAATCTTCCAGCATCAATTGCAGACCTTTTGCGGTCTTAAAAAAAGGTCCAAACTCTTGTTTCTAAAACTCTCTTCTATTCCACCAGGCTTTGGTTATCACTGCCAACTCCCCCCCCCCCCCCCTCTATTTTTCATGCTTTTATTTGCAAAGTGACCTTAAAACATGGTTCTTGTAATACATTTCAAATTTTCAAATAGGAAATGAGATGGGATTTTAAGCAGGAGATGTTGGGGGTCTGTTTTTAACTCTGAGCATGTTTGACATGGTGCTGTGGTGGGACGGCATGAGGAAAATCCCATGGAGGGCTGTACGTGATGTTGGGCCATTTTGAATAATGTATCACTGTCTCCTAGTTGAAACCAGTGTGAATGATGTTTGAGTAGGCAGGCGTGAGCAGAAATTGCATCAGGGCTCAAAAACGAGCCCCCAATGAGGTTAGCATCAGTGGGAGAGCAGAAAATATTCCTCTGGGATATCAGTGTTGGGAGTGGTCATGCCAGGTCAGGACTCCTAGTGGGGCTTGGGTGACCACTGTCATTCCTCCTGGCTCACACAATTAATTCTCAAAAATGTAATTTAATAAAAGCTTACTTAGGCTCCTTTGACATCCACCATGATTTATTTGTTGATATTAACCAATGAATGGATCAACAGATTTCAACATGTTATAATTACAATTTACGTCCTGCCACTAGTCTGCGATTTCAGAGAATGGCAGAAATATGTATGCTCCCTATCCCCTTGTTATAGTACCCATCTTGCCTGCATCAATCTGGCTTGGTGAACTGGGATTAGATGGTGGTTAAAATCAAGCCCATAATGTGTGGGACATGGTGTGATTGAATTGGAGGAGCTTGCCATGGTTAGACTTGTTTTGTGGTGGGGGTGTGCAAAATTCTTAGACTGGTTCTGCTTATTATCATTGCATTTCTGTGTCATCTATCATGGATGGGCTTGACTACATTCATTTTGCAGGTACATATCCAATGGCACAAGCCATGAGTGAAGCTTGAAAGGCTTTTAAACCTAAAATCACCTATTTGATTTAACCTTGCATTTAACTGCACTGTTGACATTCTAATTAGACACCATGGAAATAATTAAAGATGTTCAGGTTAGATAACAATATATCAGTTTGGTGTTCGAGCTGCAGCAGGAGTACTATAAAACCAAGCAAAATCTTCTGAGAACTTCATTAGATATGTGGAATTTACAGAAATGAGATAGGCTATTTGTTTTCAGGTGTTTGTGCTACACAATACCCTCAATCCTACTTCATCCAACACAGTCAGCACATTCTATTTATTTCTCCCTCACCAAGCTTCCTTTTACAGGCTTCTATATGATTTGGCCATCTTGTAGCACATTCTACATTCCAATCATGCTTTGTGGAAAGAGGTTTCTCTTAAATGCCTCATTGGATTTCTTATATTTATGGCGCCTACTTTCGGACAGCAACACAAATGGAAAAAGCTTATTTGCTTACCCTATCAAACCACTTTATAACTCTGTTTCCTCTTTTCTAGTGAAAAAAATCGTACCTCTTTCCTACAAATTCGACTAGTTTAGCGATAATTTCCCCTCTTTCTCCTCCCTCCCCCTAATTATCTTTAACACTAACCCTTTCACACTTGAGAAAGAGTTAACTGGACAGTTAACCAGTGTTAGTGACACAACTTTCATCGATACAGCGAGGAAGAACATAAAGCCTTTCCATAATGGGACTGTACCAAACTTGGAAAGACTAGGCTATCGTCACCCAGCAGAATGTGCCATGGAGGAATATGGTGAGGAACAGAATTCTGGAATCAAAGATAATGCAATCTGTACAGGACCCTGGTGAGACCACATTTGGAGTATTGTGTGCAGTTCTGGTCACCTCATTATAGGAAGGATGTGGAAGCATTGAAAAGGGTGCAAAGGAGATTTACCAGGATGCTGCCTGGATTGGAGGGTAGGTCTTATGAGGAAAGGTTGAGGGAGCTCGGGCTTTTCTCATTGGAGCGAAGGAGGATGAGAGGCGACTTAATGGAGGTTTATAAGATGATGAGGGGGATAGATAGAGTGGACGTTCAGAGACTATATCCTCGGGTGGATGTAGCTTTTACAAGGGGGCATAACTATAAGGTTCGGGGTGGGAGATATAGGAGGGATGTCCGAGGTAGGTTCTTTACTCAGAGTGTGGTTAGAGTGTGGAAAAGACTGCCTGCTGTGATAGTGGAGTCGGACACTTTAGGAACTTTCAAGTGGTTATTGGATAGACATATGGAGCACACCAGAATGACAGGGAGTGGGATTGCTTGATCTTGGTTTTGGACAAAGCTCGGCACAACGTCGAGGGCCAAAGGGCCTGTTCTGTGTTCTAATATATCAGAGATCATAGAAAGGCAGTGTTGATTAGTATAAAACAACTTAGAAGAAGCTTTGCACTTAACTTTGAAGATTCCAAAATTGGATGATATCATCAAGCAAGATTTTATCTGATTAAGGAACTGGCCTAGGATCCTAGTAATTACTGGCACTGTAAACTAGGACACTGAATGACTCCAGGTACTTGGCTAAATTTCAATAACAGACTGATTTCATTGTGGGACCTGTTTTACACCAGTAGAAATCCATTAAACTGAGAAAGCTTAAATGATTTAGGCATATAAACCCCACGGATGTGTTACAGAGCTGAGCACACTACCAAATATTGCCTGCTATACTCAAAACTTAAGCATTCATAACCTATTCAGGTTTTAGAATTTTCATCTTGACCAGGGATTATAGACTCTCAGCTAAGCATGATTGCAGGCAGAGGTACTGTTTACAGTCGTGTGTGTCTCCCATGGTAGTGGTCACATTAGGTAGGATAATATGGGGGTTATATACTGGCAGGAGCATTATACCCATAACTTGGAATGTGTAGTTCAAAACCTGCACTGAGTCTGTGTTGGAGGAGACCACAAGCACTCGATCAGCAAGGGTTTGTGCCTCTTGATGAAGGAAGTTTTTATATAAATTTTGAGCTGTCGATCTGGGTAAAATAGAATGAACTGATTGCCTTTCTTTTTTCACTTTTGATGTGTGATTGTTCCGAAAACCTTTTATACCAGAACACCTTGCATGGTACTGCTCCCAGTATTCAGAGGATGCAAATCTTACCAGCTCAGTAATTTAGTGCAAAATGTAGTGTTCTATTGCTGAGATAAAGTGTTGTTCTTTGAAAATGACAACCCAAGATATTCAGCATAGGTAAAGTAAGAGTTGAATCCCACCCCAGACTACAAGTTCACAATTGTGGCTGGTATTTTCTTTTACATTTGTCTGGCAAATGTTGAAGATGGACGGCATGGTAGCACAGTGGTCAGCACTGTTGCTTCACGGCACCAGGGACACATATTCGATTCCCAGCTTGAGTGAGTCACTGTCTCTGTGGAGTCTGCACGTTCTCCCGTGTCTGTGTGGGTTTACTGCGGGCGCTCCGGTTTCCTCCCACAAGCCCTGAAAGACCTGCTTGTTAGGTAATTTGGACATTCTGAATTCTCCCTCAATGTACCCAATCAGACACCAGGGTGTGGCGTCTAGGGGATTTTCACAGTAACTTCATTGCAGTGTTAATGTAAGCTTGTGACACTAATAAAGATTATTGTTATTGGATGATCAGTTTCTGGCACACTGTTCAAATAGCTCCTCTTATTTTCTCTTGTCTTTTTTATTTTGAATGTGACATGGAAGTGCGGTGGGCAAAAATACATTCCATTTATGCTCCATCATGAATACTTCCTGTACCAATGCGCCTAGGAAATTGGAAGGTGCTCTGTTTTGCGATGCTGGGTCTATTCGACAAAGGAGTGCACAATGTATTGTCCAATAGCCTAACAACTTAAGTACCTGCCTAATTGTTTAAGTAAACTGATTTGGGGCACTAGATTAAATTATTTTTAGCCAAGGATCTTAAATTACTGTTTTTGTTGAGGCTCCAGTTCAGAAACACACATCCATTTTAAAATGTTTTAAAGAAAGTGTGACGTCTTAGTAATTGACTGAGAAGTTATTTTTGTAAATATTAGTAGGAAATCATGATGTGGAGATGCCGGCGTTGGACTGGGGTGAGCACAGTAAGAAGTCTTACAACACCAGGTTAAAGTCCAACAGGTTTGTTTCAAACACTCGCTTTCGGAGCACTACTTGAAAGCGAGTGTTTGAAACAAACCTGTTGGAATTTAACCTGGTGTTGTAAGACTTCTTAGTAGGAAATCGGCAGAGGCATTACTCAGGTCAAGTCAGAGAATTTGTTTTATAAATACAGAGCCAGAATATAATACATAATGCAACCCTATCTTTTGCAGAAGAAAGTAGGTGCATATCTTTCAACATTACAATGTCTGCTGTTCGGTAAACGTTGAACAAGTGTGCATAGCTGCCATACTAAATTGGATAATCTTGTGGGACAGGTGTGTGAGAGTAAAAAAATGTCAGTTGTGGCTCAGTTGGTAGCACCTCAGGGTCAGCAGTTTGGGGGCTCAAGGTCCAGTTTAGGGAATGGAGCATGTGATCAATGTTGACACGCCTGTGCGGTCTTTAGAATGTGATGAAGAACCATTGGATGTGAACATCTCATGGGACTATTTCAAAGAGCAGGAGTCCTGGGCCTCAACACCTCTGAAAACAGATCGCCTGACCATTATTGCCTTTTCTTTTTAAAAGAGAGCTACGCTACATGATCTGACCATTGCATAAAATGACTTCAGATCGGAGAAGAGAACAGATCAGCGAACCCAATTAGCAATTTGCTTGCTTGTCTTTCTGTTTATTAATGTCTCATTCCCTTACTGAACTTGCCGTCAATGCTGAAATTGAGAGTCCTCAGTGCAGCAGAACCATCCAGTGCAAGTACTTATTGGAATTTTGGGTGTGCCAATTTAAATAAATTGGGTATTTGTGAGAGCCACAAATCTGGCACATGGTCGTTGGCGACTGAATTCCTGATAGAAGGGCCTACTGTGCGATGATCTTTGCTAATTTGTACCATTTACTGTCCGGCCTCACTTTGTGCTTCTTTATTTTTGAATTTGCCGTCATCTTTTCTTCTGGAGGTTTGCATGGATTGTATTACATAGGGTAGATAGGGTCTGCATAGAGGTGCATCTTGGTTAGCCTAGTAAGCCGAAAAGGTATAGAAAAGAATTGCAATTCCCTTTGCAAGGCCAAGTAGTAAATGGGGCAGCACTGTGGGCAGTGAGCCCCGGCCGTGAGTCGAACAAAATCAGAGGGAGGAAAATCTGCAATTTAAAATAAAAGGACAGCATTGCTGTTGAACGTCAGTCGCTGTCAGACAGGCAATAACAGAGGCACAAGAAGTCTACGTCCTGCAGGAATAGCGGGGAGTCATGTGGAACGGTCTGTTAGACTTTTTTCCCACCTCAATCTTCAATCCTAAATTTTGATTTGCCCTGCAATCTGCCGGTGTTGCGAACTACCAATGCTGTGGGCATTGACAACGGGGCATCTGGGACCTTGCTGAGTAATGGGACCAATATTCAATCTACTTAATCAATTAGATTTAAGGATCAAGAAAGTAAAGGTATGAATGATGAGGAGGAATCAGGATGAATTAAAGGCAAACCATGTACAGAGAGAGAAATTGAGATGGAAAGAAAGATTGGATTCGGACAGAAACGCAAAGGGAAAAATTAAACAATATAATTTAAATTCAGAAGATCTTTAATGCTACCTGTGGGCTGTAGAAGCTAACTGACATTACTTGAATGTAAATTTAACAGTCTAAAAACAAACTTGGTTCCAGTCACAACTTTCTTTTGCATTTATTTTGCAATTAATGCACAAATGCAATAGTTTCATGAACTCGTGGAGATTCAGGGCAAGCTCACGTTTGCCTGAGATTAATGGCAGAGTGGCACAAAGCATTCAGCAACTTATGGAGACTCACAATTCATGAGGTACCTCTGCTTTGCCACAGATTTCTGGGCAATTTGCACATTGGGAGCACTAAGAGCCACTGAAACCACTGTTATTGTGGCAGCAAAATCTGGACTGTTATTTGTTCGAGGTTTTGTTTTGAAGGTCCCACTATCCAAGAAAGCAGTAGTCCGTGAAATAAGGGAAGATATTGGATTGGAAATAATTGCAGATGTTTGAAAACTCTCCTTTCCAGTAGAATGGATTTTATCTTTTCCAAAAACGGAGCAAACCATTGTCTTTTAAGCAAGTACTCTAAGTAGCCACCTGAAAGTTGTGCACATAAACAGCTTCTCTCAATCTCTGTATTTTAATTTTAAAAATGTTGGATGGGTGTAAATGCTTGTTGGTTTGGCCATGGGTAAGAAGGGTATGTGGCGTGGGAGAGAATGAGATTGTGTGGGTGTGTGAGAGGTCTTTGTTGACAGGGAGAAGAGTGTGAGGGAGAGTCAAAATGATCAAATGTGAAAGGCAGGAAGGTGTCACAATAACAGGCCTAATGATAGAGAAAGAGAAAACAAAACTTGAGACACAAGAATTTTAAAATATATATTTTTATATGGGATGTGAGTGTCACTGGCTGGGCCAGCATTTATTTCCCATCCCCAAGTGCCTTGCCCGCCCATTTCTGAGGGAAGTTAAGAGTCAGCCATATTGCTGCAAGTCTGGAGTCACATGTAGGTCAGACCAGATAAGGACGTCAGTGAATCAGATATGTTTTTACGACAATGGTTTCATGGTCAACATTATATTTTTAATTTCGGGTTTCATGGTCAACATTATATTTTTAATTTCGGATTTATTTTAATTGAATTCAAATTTCACCATCTGTCGTGATTTGATTTGAACCCAGGTCCCCAGGGCTTTACCTTGGATCTCTGCTTTACAAATCTAGCGACAATACCAGTATGCCACTGCCTCCCCTCAGAATCAATTAAAATTGTACAGAAAGAGATGACAGGTCTGAGAAAAATCTGCTATATTTAGCCCTGATCAGCAAGTGTTAGTTTACTGACATGGTTATCACTATACCAATAGCCAATTGTGTCGCCAGTTAGAACTCTCCTTCACTCTTGGGTAGATTGGGAGGTAGAACACTAGCACTTGAATATGTAGCGCCCAAATTTCATCTTCATCAGTGTAAAAATTGGATGTAACCTCTGCCTTACCATGATAATTGATCAAAGAAATCCAGCAGTTTTGAAAAAATATTGGTGTTGTGTTATGTACTCTGGGATAACACAGGGTGCAACTGGATGCAGCTTTAACCAAAAGATACTCCAGACCTTGAAGTTAGTTCAATCTGATTTATTGAACCAGTAGCACAGTTATCACAGTTCTCTATGAGTTCGACTGACATTGAGCTAACCTAAGTGTGGTTACTCTGTCTGACTGAACCAGACTAGCTCTTAGCCACGTGGTGGAGGTGTGATACTGTACATACACCCCTGACTCACTCTGTAGATATTCATTTGTGGAAAGAGACGGAGTGTGAGCACCTCGTGCCTTTTATAGTGAGATACCACCCCTGAGTGTCCTGCCTGCTCATTGGTCATGTCTTGTTCTCTGTGTTCATTAGCTGCCTGTCTGTATATCATTATCTGCATGTTGGCATATCATGACATTGGTAGCCTGTTACCTACCAGTATCACTTTAGGTTTCAAATATTTGACAGGGTTTTAGGAATCGTTGCATGTTGAATATTGATAATTCAACACCACCACCTCCCCCCCCCCCCCCCCCCTCGATTTCCCTGCAAACAGTGATGTTCCATGTCCTGTGTTGGCATCCTTCCTTCCCTGAGAGATGAACACGCAGCAAACAATCTGTTTCGGCGGGGTGTCTTCATTTTGTGAAGCTTTGCTGATGCTTGTGATGGCTAATACTTGAGAGGCAGGTTCTGCCACAAATGCTCGCACATGAAGCTGCCAAGTGATGTTATGTTGTGGGTTGTCGATTTTGGCATTGATGCCTCTTGCCAAGCTACTGTAGCCTCTGGTCCTCATGATAATGCACATCAGACCACAGAAAATGTTGTTATGTCCTTCTTTTTCAGCCAGTCATTCCTAGGTGCAACAGTGCAGTGTTTTTCAAACTTTTTTTCCCCCGACCAACTCCTGTCAACATGCCATCCATCGCAACCCATGCCGGCTGACCTCCGCGACACACACCACGTTCGTTTACCGTTAATGCGGAAGGCGAGCCTGTTTGGTCCGCATGATCTCAATCTAATCAGGTTCACAGGAGGAGAGGTCAATGTGCATATCAGGTACAGAGTTCAGCCAGTTCCTTTGTGCCGCCTTCATCTTTGTGAGAACGGAAAACCCAACCTCTCACATGTAGGTCGTTATGTAGGGCAAGAGCAACAAAATGCTGTTTTACTCAGCACTGAATGCACTGGGAGATGCTACTCCAGAATACTGACAGCCTCATGGACCTTTGGTCCATGTGTTTTAATGTGCTGTCATAGGCAAGGTACAGCAGCTCAATCTTTTCATTTGGAGTCAGCTCTGTTAATAACTGACTCTGGGTCTCAACCACAAAAATAAACAACCACTTCTCTTTCAAAAGTGTAAACTTCTCCTCTCATTTGCCAGTACTTCCCTGCATATAACACACATGGGCTTTGCATCCTGATTTACATTGGTACAATTAACAAAGCCAAACCTCAAGAAATCATCTTTATACTGCTTTGTTCCCTATTGAAGTTTATTTTTTGTAAGCTATTCACCAGAGGCCCTTGAGCTCTGAACAGAACTATCACTAGCACTAGTCCTGCCATGGACTCTCCTGTGCAGCTCTCTCCAGCAGATTCAGATGTGAGATCCTGGCTAGTGGGTGCACTGCCTATTTGTGTCTCTGGCTGTCTCTCATCTAACAAAATGATCCATCTTCACATTTCTTGTTGGCAACTAGAAAATGGAAAACGTTCTCCAGTAATTTGCACCAAAAGCAGGGCGTGCTGACCTGCTCACTGCTGCCACATTTGGTCGGATGACTGCACACAGCCGTTCTCATTTAAATGCCAGTAGTGACCGTTGGGTACTTCTCCCGCAATCGGGACCACCGTGTACACTCTGACCTTTATGTGGGGAGACTGTTAGCATAATGGTGATGTTACTGGATGAGTAGTCTGAAGGCCCTGACTCCTGCTCTGAGTTCAAACCCCACCCTAGAAGCTGGTAGAATTTAAACTCGATTAATTAAATCTGGGATAAAAAAACAAGCGTTTTACAATGGCAGGGTTGTGGAATAAACCCATCTGGCTCAGTAATGTACTTCAGGGAAGGAAATATGTCATCTGTATCCAGTCTGACCGACTTGTGGATTCAGACCCACAGCAATGTGGTTTGTTGTATCAAACCACTGCTGCAAAGTTGAAATCTAATAAAACTGGACCAATCACCCGCCTACAACTTAGGCACCAGAAATTGCAAAGACACACATTGCCTCGTTGACAACTGTTTCTTGATTTTGGTTTCGATGAGCACAAGGGCCTGCCTTTCAGGTGTTATTCAACAGAGGCCTTGAACACTTAATCAAAAATAAAGTTTGCCAAGTCCCCCTCACTAACACCTGGGGACTTATTCCAAAATTAGGAGAGATGTCCTGCAGACTAATCAAGCAACAGCTTGAAATAGTTATACCGAATTATACCTTACAGCCAGTGTCCCAGCATCCTCCATCACTATCCCTGGGTATGTCCTGTTCCACCAGCAGGGTGGACCCTCCAGAGGTGAAGGAATAGTGGTACAGAAGTGGTTGGCATTGGCCATGGAAGTCCATAAAATGGACTCAGGCCTGCATGAAGTCTCATGGCATCTGGCCACATGAGCAAGGAAAGTTCCTGGTGATTATAACCTGTTGTCCTCCCTCAGCTGATGAGTCATATGGTCAGAAGTGAGGATGTTTGATTGTGTCCAGTACCATTCATGACTCAACAGACACTGTTAAAAGTGCTTAAGGCCTCTGTTGAATAACACCTGAAAGGCAGGCCCCTGTGCTCATTGTAACTAAAATCAATAAACAGTTGTAGGTCAGATGAACTCCATGATATACTTTGGAGTTTTCCAAACCCTGGCCCATAACAAATGTACAACGATGAGTCAGAATACAGGATGGAGGATGACTTCCGGTTGCGGCTATGACTAGCTAAGCCGCACATTTGGAAGCTCCTGCAACAAAGGTGTTTTTGGGCCAATTGGAGGGCCCCAACGGCGCTGAAAAAACGAATCCCGGTGGGGGAAGGTCCCCTGAGGAGAACTAGACCGATTTTATGGTCGGTACCCGGAGTGGAGCGGCAAGAAAAACGGCAGCAGTTCCCCAAAAAAAGCGGGGGAAGAAAATCAAAATGGCGGCCGGCGGTGCATCGGAGGAGTGGAAGAAATGGGCGGAGGAGCAGCAGGCCGCTCTCCTCCATTTTTTCACGGAGATGAAAGTGGAGCTCTTAGAGTCCATGAACGCGACGGCCACCAGGTTGGTGGGAGCCCAGGCGATCCAAGAGGCGTCGATTAAAGATCTGCAGCAGGAGATGACCGCGAGGGAGGAGGAGGCCACAGTCATCGGGGCAAAGGTGGAGGTGCACGAGGCACTCCACATGAAGTGGCAGAGCCGCTTCGAGGAGCTGGACACTCGGATGAGGAGGAAAAATTTGAGGATCCTGGGCCTGGAAGAAGGCCTGGAGGGGTCGGATCTCCCGGGATATGTGGCGGAGATGTTGAGCTCCCTGATGGGGGAAGGGGCCGGTCCGGCGCCCCTGGAATTGGAAGAGGCATACCGGGTCATGGCCAGGAGGCCTAGGGCAAACGAGCCCCCGAGGGCGGTGCTGGTGCGGTTCCAGCGGCTAAGTGATCGAGAGAAAGTCCTGAGGTGGGCAAAAAGGGAGAAAAGCAGCAAGTGGCAGAACTCGACGGTAAGGGTGTACCAGGACTGGAGTGCGGAGGTGGCAAAGCGGCGGGCCCGGTACAACCGGACAAAGGCGGTGCTACACGCGAAAAAGATCAAATTTGGAATGCTGCAACCGGCGCGCTTGTGGGTCACCTACAAGGACCAACATCATTATTTCGAGTCCCCAGAGGAGGCCTGGACCTTTGTACAAGAGGAAAAGTTGGACACGAACTAAAACCTGGGAGCACCGGCGGTCGTAGCCTCCGGGGGACTCTTGATTGAGCAAGTGGCCCTTTTCTTTTTCAGGCCAGGTCGGAACTGGGTAACAGTTTCGTGGATTGTTTGGGGTGTTTTTTCTCGAACGGTTGACTTTTCTGAATATTTTGAAGGTTTCGAGTTGTTGGGTGTTTCTGTATATTTGTACTGTTGAAATCTCTATTGTGGGTCGTTGGCTTCTTATGGGGTGTTTCTTCCCGTTTCCAATTTCCCTTAGTTATTTACCCCTCTTACCCTTTTTCTTTGGGTGCTTGGGGGGGTTTTTTTGTTCTTTTTTTCTTTTCGGGTTATGGTTATCTGCGGTTATTTATACTGTTTGATGGAGGGTGATGGTTGGGCACACTGTTAGTTGATAGCTAGTTAATTATTTTGTTATTTAAGTATGTAGTTAAGTATTTATGTATTTAGTTGCCATTGGGTATTTATATCGTTAAGTTGGGGAGACGGGACGGGGGGGAGCGGGTTGATTATGCGGGTCTTTCTCGGGGGTTTTGAGGGGATCTTTCACGGGCGCAGATGGGGTGAACCGGGAGGAGTCGGAATGTGGCAGGAGCAGCCGGGTCAGCGGAGACCAGCTGACTCTCGGGAGTACGATGTGGGGTACATCGCGGCTAGGAGGGGTCCTAGCCAGGGGGGGGGGGGGGGGGGGGGGGGAAGGGGGGGGGGGGGGCTGGGGGGGGACACCGGGTTGCTGCTGGAAAGACCAGGGACGAGAAGGGGAGAGCCGGGGGGGGTGGGGGGGGGGGGGGGGGGGGGGGGGGGGGCATCGCTATGGGAAGCGGGTCAGAAAAGAAGGGATGACCTGGGGCGAGCAAGGGACAAGACATGGCTAATCGACAGGGAGTAGGGACGGGTCGCTCTGCGACCCGATTGATCACGTGGAACGTAAGGGGGCTGAATGGGCCGGTCAAAAGATCAAGGGTCTTCTCACACCTGAAGGGACTGAAGGCTGATGTAGCAATTCTGCAGGAGACTCATTTGAGGGTAGCAGATCAGGTCCGCCTGAGAAGGGGGTGGGTGGGACAGGTGTTCCACTCAGGCTTGGATATCAAGAACCGGGGGGTGGCGATTTTGGTGGGGAAGAGGGTGTCGTTTGTGGCGGCAGAGGTGGTGGCAGACAAGGAGGGCAGGTACGTGATGGTGAGGGGTAGGCTGCAGGGAGAGAATGTGGTACTGGTAAATGTGTATGCCCCAAACTGGGACGACGCGGGTTTTATGAGGCGCCTGCTGGGCCTCATCCCGGGACTGGAGGCAGGGGGCCTGATCATGGGAGGGGACTTTAATACGGTGTTAGACCCTGGGCTGGATAGATAGAGTTCCAGGACGAATAGGAGGCCGGCAGCGGCAGAGGTGTTAAGGGGGTTCATGGAGCAGATGGGAGGGGTAGACCCATGGAGATATGGTAGGCCTAGGGCGAGGGAGTATTCTTTTTTCTCCCACGTCCACAGAGTGTACTCTAGGATCGATTTTTTCGTATTGAACAGGGGGCTGATACCGAGAGTGCAGGACACGGAGTACTCGGCCATTGCGATATCGGACCATGCACCACATTGGGTGGACGTGGACATGGGGGAGGCGCGGGACCAACGCCCGTTGTGGCGCCTGGATGTAGGGCTGTTGGCGGACGAAGAGGTGTGCAGAAGGGTGAGAACGGGCATTGAGAACTATCTGGGTACGAATGACACAGGTGAGGTGCAGGTGGGGACGGTCTGGGAGGCCTTGAAAGCAGTGATTAGAGGAGAGCTGATCTCCATAGGGCACACAGAGAGAGGAAGGAGAGGCAGGAAAGGGAGAGGCTGGTGGGGGAGCTCCTAGAAGTAGATAGGAAATATGCGGCGGCACCAGAGGAGGGGCTATTAAGGGAGCGGCGTAGCTTGCAGGCCAGGTTCGACCTACTGACCACTAGGAAGGCGGAAATGCAGTGGAGAAGGGCGCAGGGTGCGGCGTATGAGTACGGGGAAAAGGCGAGCAGGATGCTGGCACACCAGCTTCGTAAGCGAGATGCAGCCAGAGAGATTGGGGGAGTGAGAGAGAGGGGTGGGGATGTAGTGCAGAAGGGGCAAGAGGTGAATAGGGTCTTTAGGGACTTCTATAGGGAATTGTATAGGTGTGAACCGCCGAAGAGGAGAGGGGGAATGAAGAACTTTCTCGACAAATTGGGGTTCCCAAAGGTACAGGAGGAGCTGGTGGAAGGGTTGGGGGCGCCGATAGAGCTGCAGGAGCTAATTAAAGGGATAGGCCAGATGCAGGCGGGGAAGGCGCCGGGGCCGGATGGGTTCCCGGTGGAGTTTTACAGGAAATTTGTGGACTTGGTGGGTCCAGTGCTGGTGCGAGCCTTTAATGAGGCGCGCGAGGGGGGGGTTCTGCCCCCAACAATGTCGCAGGCCCTGATCTCCTTGATTTTGAAGCGGGACAAGGACCCGGTCCAGTGCGGGTCCTACAGGCCCATCTCCCTCCTGAATGTTGACGCCAAGCTGTTAGCAAAGGTCCTGGCAACCAGGATAGAGGACTGTGTGCCAGGGGTAGTCCATGAAGACCAGACGGGGTTCGTGAAGGGACGCCAACTTTACACAAATGTCCGGAGATTGTTAAATGTGATTATGATGCCAGCAGTGGAAGGGGAGGCGGAGATAGTGGTAGCGCTGGACGCGGAGAAGGCATTTGACAGGGTGGAGTGGGAATACTTGTGGGAGACGTTGGAAAGGTTTGGGTTTGGGGAGGGATTTATCAAGTGGGTAAAACTGCTCTATTCAGCTCCGATGGCAAGTGTGGTAACAAACGGGAGGAGGTCAGAATATTTTGGGCTCCATCGAGGTACTAGGCAGGGATGTCCCCTATCTCCCTTACTCTTTGCATTAGCGATTGAGCCGTTGGCGATGGCACTGAGGGGTTCAGGGGGGTGGAGAGGACTGACAAGGGGAGGGGAGGAACATCGGGTCTCGCTCTATGCGGATGATTTGTTGTTGTATGTGGCAGACCCGGAGGGGGGAATGCCGGAGGTAATGGGGATACTAGCGGAGTTCGGGGACTTTTCGGGATATAAATTAAATCTGGGGAAAAGTGAGGTCTTTGTAATACACCCGGGAGACCAAGGGGAGGGAATTGGGAGGCTCCCCTTCAAAAGAGCAGTTAAAAGTTTAGGTATTTGGGGTGCAGGTGGCAAAGAACTGGGGGACCCTCCACAAGTTGAACTTTTCCAGACTGGTGGAACAGATGGAGGAGGAGTTTAAGAGGTGGGACATGGTGCCGCTGTCGCTGGCAGGGAGGGTGCAGGTCAGTTAAAATGACGGTCCTCCCGAGGTTCTTGTTTTTGTTCCAGTGTCTGCCCATCTTCCTCCCCAGGGCCTTTTTCAAGAAGGTAACGAGTAGTATCATGGGGTATGTGTGGGCACATGGCACCCCGAGAGTTAGAAGGGTCTTTTTGGAGCGGAGTAGGGATAGTGGAGGACTGGCGTTACCCAACCTTTCAGGATATTACTGGGCGGCAAATACATCGATGGTACGAAAGTGGATGATGGAAGGGGAGGGGGCAGCCTGGAAGCGCATGGAGAGGGCGTCCTGCGGCAACATAAGCTTAGGGGCACTGGTAACGGCAACCATGGCCGCTCCCTCCCACGAGGTATACCACGAGCCCGGTGGTGGCGGCCACCCTCAAGATCTGGGGGCAGTGGAAGCGACACAGGGGGGAAGTGGGAGGTCTGATAGGGGCACCACTAAGAGGGAACCACAGATTTGCGCCGGGAAACACAGGAGGGGGATTCCAGAGCTGGCAGAGGGCGGGTATTAGACAACTGAGGGACTTGTTTATAGAGGGGAGGTTTGCGAGCCTGGGAGAGCTGGAGGAGAAATTTGGGCTCCCCCCGGGGAACACGTTCAGGTACCTCCAAGTGAAGGCATTTGCCAGACGACAGGTAGCGGGGTTCCCCGCGCTCCCCGACAGGGGGGTGAGTGATAGGGTGCTATCAGGGGTCTGGGTCGGGGAGGGGAAGATCTCGGACATCTATAAGATTATGCAGGAGGTGGAGGAGGTACCAGTAGAGGAGCTGAAAGATAGTGGGAGTTAGAGCTGGGGGAACAGATAGAGGACGGGACATGGGCAGACGCCCTGGAGAGGGTCAACTCGTCGTCGTCATGTGCGAGACTAAGTCTCATTCAATTTAAGGTACTGCATAGAGCCCACATGACGGGGACAAGGATGAGTCGGTTTTTCGGGGGTGAAGACAGGTGTATTAGATGTTCGGGAAGCCCTGCGAATCATGCACATATGTTTTGGGCATGTCCGGCACTGGAGGAGTTCTGGAAGGGGGTGGCAGGGACGGTGTCGAGAGTGGTGGGGTCCAGGGTCAAGCCAGGATGGGGACTTGCGATCTTCGGGGTTGGGGTGGAACCGGGGGTACAGGAGGCGAGGGAGGCTGGAATATTAGCCTTTGCGTCCTTGGTGGCTCGGAGGAGGATCCTGATTCAGTGGAGGGACGAAAGGCCTCCGAGTGTTAACACCTGGTTAAACGACATGGCAAACTTCATCCAATTGGAAAGGATCAAATTCGCCCTGAGAGGGTCGGTGCAGGGGTTTTTCAGGCGATGGCAACCCTTCCTAGACCTCTTGGATCAGAGATAGAAACTGAGGCCGTGACAGCAGCAACCCGGGAGGGGAGGGGAGGGGCGGGAGGGAGGGGGGGAGGAGGGGGGGGGGGGGGGGGAGGGGGGACAAAGACGAAGGAAGTACGGTAGCGGTGGTGGCACGGGCAAGGCCTGCCCGAGGACGCTGCTAGAAATGATAAGTTGGTCTGACTGTCGGTTCGCCGGCGGGTGGGGGGGACGCGCGAGTAGGGGGGGGGGGGACTTTTTTCTTTTTCTTGTTAAGTAGGGGGGTTTGACTTTGTTTTGTTATAATTTAAATGTAAATGTAGGGGGGGTTAAAATGTTTGTATTTTGAAAAATTTCTTCAATAAAAATTATTTTTAAAAAAGAATACAGGATGGAGATAAGGAACCTACTGGAGCGGTGTAATGACAACAGTCTCTCCCTCAATGTCAGCAAAACTAAAGAGCTGCTCATTGACTTCAGGAAGCAAAGTACTGTGCACATCCCTGTCTGCATCAGCGGGGCCGAGGTGGAGATGCATCAAATTCCTAGGTGTGCACATCACCAAAAATCTCTCCTGGTCCACCCACATCGACAGCGCTATACTTTCTCAGGAAACTAAGGAAATTTGGCATGTCCACATTGACTCTGACTAACTTTTACAGATGCAGCATAGAAAGCATCCTATCTGGCTGCATCACCACCTGGTATGACAATTGCTTGGCCCAAGACCGGAACAAACTACAGAGAGTCATTAACATTGGCATCACAAGAACCCGCCTCCCATTCATTGACTCTGTCTCCTCTTCCTGCTGCCTTGGGAAAGTGCAAAGCATAATTAAAGACCCGTCCCACTCAGCTTACTCACTCTTCCAACTTCTCCCATTGGGCAGGAGTTACAAAAGTCTGAGAACACGCACTAACGCTGTTGCCAGACTCCTAAACAACCCTCTTATGGACTGATGGACGTTTGGACTGATCTAATGTCTTCACACATCTTCACCCGATGCCTGTGTCTATGTATTTACATTGTGTATTTTATGTTTGCCCCATTATGTATTTTCTTTTCATGAACGTAATGGTCTGTCTGTACTGTACGCAGAACAGTACTTTTCACTGTACCTCGGTACATGTGACAATAAACCAATCCAATCCAAATGAGGAGTGCATGGACAAGTACAGATTGAAAAATACTCATTGCTCAACACCATGCAGGACAAGGCAGCATGCTTGAGCAGCACCTGATACACCACCACCTTCAACATCTACTCCCTCCACCATCGGTGCATAGTGGCAGCATTGTGTACCATTGACAAGAAACATCTGGCAATTCTTTCCAAACACACAACCTGCACCACCTAGTAAGACAAATTCAGCGGACACATAGGAACACCAGCGCCTTCAAATTCCCCTCCCAAGTCAAACATCACCCTGACTGAGAACTATATCCCTTTCCTTCACTGCTGCTAGATAAAATTCCTGTAACATCCACCCGAACGGCATTCTGGGTGTACCTACACCATGTGGACTGCTGGAGTTCAAGAAGGTACGTCACTACCTTCTCGGGACAATAAGGGATGGGCAGCAAATTCTGACTTTACCAGTAATGCTCACACGCCATGAGTGAATAAAACAACGTACATCTCGCATGCCGATTTTTCCAGCTGATGCGGAAGCTCTTGAGATTTGGTCAACATGTGACGGACAGTCTTAGTGTAAACCTTTTCCTTTGGGATTTGGCGGCTGTTTTGATGTTTTTTCCTGAAGCAATCAGTTGTTTCCGGAACTTGACTTATCAATGGTGGAGTCTCTGCTCAGTTGAATCACAGATGTGCTGTGGTTACAAGGCTGATGGCGCAGTGCATCCTTGCATCTTATGGTTGCTGAATTCAGCTTTTCACCATACCTGCCACTTGCTGTCACCTAGTGAGGGCTCAAACTTGCACTTTTTTGTTATCTAATGAACTAAAAACTTTGATATTTTCTGAGCTGGATAGAAATTCTCCGGACCTGGGTAACTGAAGTGTTCGCCTATGAGTGAAAAGAGTGTGAGTAGTTGGAGGCAGGGTAGCACAGCGGTTAGCACAGTTGCTTCACAGCTCCAGGGTCCCAGGTTTGATTCCCGGCTTGGGTCACTGTCTGTGCAGAGTCTGCACGTCCTCCCCGTGTCTGCATGGGTTTCTTCCGGTGGCTCCGGTTTCCTCCCAGAGTCCAAAGATGTGCTGTTAGATGGATTGGCCATGCTAAATTGCTCCTTAGTGTCCAAAAAGGCTAAGTGGGGTTACTGGGTTGCGGGGATAGGGTAGAGATGTGGGCTCAGATAGGGTGATCTTTCAATAGGCCGGTGCAGACTCAATGGGCCGAATGGCCTTCTTCTGCACTGTAAATTCTATGATCATGGAAATATAATCCATAAGGAGGGGATATTCCAGCTGTTCTCACCAGAGGCATCTTCCATTCCTGCTGATGGCGAACCGCTACTGCGGTTTTCTCAGTGACAGAGGGTAGATTCACTGGGAAATCCTATTGATAGTGACAGGGCCAGAAGATCCTAGAAGGAATTTACTGGCCGTTCACACTGGTGGGGTATTCCAGTCCCACCAATGGTGCACATGTTTCCCGGCGAGAGGTGCAATGAAATCTCTTGACAATGGCAGGACCGGAAAACCCTGCTGGCAGGCTGCCTGATCCGCCGAAAAAACATGTGGCGGGTTGGTCAGTAATGCCCGCCCCTTGCCACTGGCCAATGGCAGGCCACCGTAAAACACCCGGAAAATCCTCTCCCCCCCCCCCCCCCCCCCCCCCCCCTCCCAAATATCTTAACAGTTTGTTTTAGACATTCTTTAATCCCTTTTCCTCCATTGTTTCAATTTTGAGTTTCCCTGGCCATCACTGTATCAGAAATGTAATTTTAACCTGACCTCTTAATGTGCAGTAAGGTGGAAAACACGTGTTGCGCTGCTTGATTATCAAAATGGCTGTGAAATGTTTTCAACAAAATTAATTTTACGTGAAATTGTTGGGTGCCTGATTGATCAAAAATGTTTTTTTTTGTTGCTTAATATTACTTGGTTGACAATAGACGCACCCAATCATTGATGCTTAATATCTAATCGGGTGGCTTGCCATTATGTTCCGGTTGCTCAATAAACTTATTTGCAAATTTAATTACTTGTTTGGCTCTCTAGCCTGCCTCAGGCAATTCAGATTGCGTTCGAGTGGAAAAAAAAAATAGACTGATTTGTTCATGCTGGATGGAGTTTGACAATTTAAGAGCTGGATTTCAAGCATCGAGCTTCTACGGTTTGAATTTCAGATTAATTTCATTGAAGTTGGTACCGTGCAGTCAAAAACGTTTAGAGTCGTGGACTGTTAGTGAAGGTCATGCGTGCGTTTTACAGTTCAGTAACTAAAACGAAAATAGCCTTGGAGATTAGAGTTCCGGAAGCAGCAAGTTTGTGGTTGTGTGTGGAGTCGGGGGCAGAGGGGTGGGGGTGTGGGGGCGGGGGCAGGGGGAGAGATAATTAGCTCCAACTCCAGAGCTGGCAGTGCAAATTCCTGCTGCAGGGGCAATATTTAGCAGTTACCTTGTGGAGATTAAATGTGCAAGCATCAAATAAACCTCCAATACTATCCTTCAACTACCGCCATGCACTTGTTACTGCAATTTAACTGGGGGCAGAGCTACCCGATTTCTCTAATTAGGCACATGGACTTTAAAAGATTGCTTTCGACCATCTGGCTTCTAGTTCTAAAACAATGCCGAATTCGCTAACTATGTGCCTCACTTTTTGTTGGAATGGTCGCCATAGTATTTATGTGTTTAAATCTCTGATCAGCTGCATTTCCTGTTCTCCACATTATTTTATCAAACATTATGGGCGGGATTCTCTGTTGCCCGAAGCAGAAATCGGGAATGGCGATCGGGCGGAAAATAGCACCCGACGCCGAAATCGTGGCAGGCGCCAGATAACGATGCTCCGCCCCTCAAAATCGGTGCCATCGATCTGGCCCACCCGCAATGCACCGTCTCCGATGTGCCAAGTTCCCGACGGCACAGGCCACGTGTGGTCTGAACAGTTGTGAGCCTGGCGTGGCGACTGCAGAGCAAGAGAGAGGGCATACAGACAGTGTCCCGCACCCCGCCATACTTCGCCTGTAGCACTGACCCTCTGTCGACATTAGCACTTAGACGCAGGAACGGAGAATCCAGCGCTATGACTTTTACTTACCATTGTTGTCAGTGGGTTGTGCACATTTCTAAGACTTTGCACCTTCTGTGTTTGGCAGCTGGACTACAGGAGTCACTTCACATTAAGCCAAAGATGAACTGACTGCAGTTTGAACGTTCAAAACCCATTAATTCTGAAGATGTCATGTTTTATAACTTCTAAAAATGATGAGTTGAGTTGGGACTTTTTCTAACATCAATGCATACTTGTACATCACACAGCAGGAGCTACAGCAGGCTCTCAGGTTTCGCTTCAGTTTTAACTGCTCCCATGTCTACTTTTCAAGCTTCACCTAATGCCTCCCTGTTTGTATGATTCCCAAGTATGTTTTATTGCTGTTCCCTTTTCAGTCTGGCTTTTGTCATTGGTTTTGCAGCTCCAATCTTTTGTTCTGAGGGCTTCTGTTACACAACGACCGTCAAAAACAAAACCTGGTTCACTGATGTCCTTCAGGAAATCTGTGATCCTTACCTGGTCTGGCCTACCTGTGAATCCAGACCCACACAGCGAGGTGGTTGACTCTTAACGGCCCCCCACCGAAATGACCTAGCACGCCACTCAGTTCAAAGGCAATTAGGGATGGGAAACAAATGCTGGCCTTGCCATGCAACGCCCACATCCCAAGAACGAATTTTTAAAAATATGGACGAGGAGTAGGAGTAGGCAATTCTGCCCCTCGAGTACTTTCCGCCATTGAATATGATCATGTCTGATCTCTACTTGGCCTCAACTCCGGTTTCCTGCCCACTCCCCATGACCCTTCATCCTGAGACTAGTTAAATATCCGTCTATCTCCTCAAATTTACTCAATGTCCTGGCATCCACCGCACTCTGGGGTCGTGAATTCCATAGATTCACAACCCTTTGAGCGAAGTCATTTCTCCTCATCTCTCTTTTAAATCTGTTGCCCCTCACCATCCCACCTGTTCTTGCTGCTTTCTGTTTGCTGCCTCCAATGTGAGTCTTTCGAGCTACATGTAACCCACTTGTTCCTAATGTCTCTGCTATTTAGCAACAAAACTGAGTAGAAAGGTGAACAAAAGTCAAAAACTAAAATTAGACTTTTTCGAAAGAAAACCAGGAGAAAATAGGATTGAAGAACTAATGTACAAGGAAAAACATGGAAGATAATTTAGCTGCAATTGGTGACACAAATAGAAAATGTAATTAAAGATCAAACTATGTTACAAATAAAATATGAAACTTGCAAATTCGGAAAAAAATTAGTGTTAATAAAAAATACGAAAAAGGAAAAACTGGAATGATTCAGGAACTATGACTGGCCTAGATTTTGCAATGGTAATATCAAAACTATTAGCGTCTGTATTATTACTCCAAGGAAACTGACAGCAAATTTGGATCCACAAATATGCAGAAAAACAGGAAATTAAGAAGTTGTTATCAATAATTCTCGACATCTTTTCAAAGGGTTGTTGAGGCACCTCCGGACTTCAATTAATGGGAAATCTACGAATTGAGAACTTTCACTGTTAATCTTCCTCTACAAACACCAGAAGTTGCACCTTGCCGAATGCCGTTTTTTTTTTTTACAGCATGCCAATTCATAATTACTGCTAAAAATCCCCTCACTGGCTCCAACAAATTTTATATTGGTGGGATGTCAAATTTCTCCTTTCTGATACATTTCACAATGGTAACTGCGTAGTTTCTACTGATATTCTAGCTCCGATCCAAATACATTCAATATTTTATTTTGCTACCTGAGAATTAATGTTAAGCAAAGGATATTATGATTGGCTATTTACCCTGGTTCATTATTACTGCTGCTGCATGTCTGGACAACCCCTGTCTTGGCACCAAAATTAAACTGCTATTGCGAGAGAATAGATGGCTCAACCTTTGTGGGCATCTCTCTTTAATGTGTTCTGATCCGGGACCAGATGCCCAAATGTTTGATATGATGCATTACTGATGTTATTGGTAACAAAGTTTTGTTTCAAGTAGGCAAGATTGAAATTCAAAACACTTGTTGATAGAATAAAGCTGCAGGATACTATGAGTTTTGAACAAACAAAAAGAAACTTTTTGAAAAATATATTTTTATTGGTTTTACCATTATTTATCATAACATTTCTCAGGGCTATCACTCAACATTAGAGAGGACAAAATGGGTATACAAAAAGGAAACAAAACAGGTATACATCCAAAATTAACATATGTACAGGTATGGAGCTCCTACCTTTGGGCCCTTGGTGACCGGTTGCTGCAACTATACTGTTTTAATTATGTACTTGCTGCCTTCTGATATCCCAGGCATGTCTTAGCATTGCTATTGTGGTCGCACCCATAGGCACAGAACATACAGTGCAGAAGGAGGCCATTCGGCCCATCGAGTCTGCACCGACCCACCTGAGCCCTCACTTCCACCCCATCCCCATAACCCATGTGTGTCTTCGCCATTTGTACCTTCTGGCCCGTCTGCCCCACATTTTCCTTAATCTACCCCCCCCTTTCTCTTTCCATGGTCCTTTACAACTCCAACACACTAAGGAAGGGTCCCCCCATCCCACCAACAACTGCTCAGGGCACACCCAGCCCAATCACAAGCAAATGCCCGCTTGGAAGTGCCAACCAAGCACCCTTGCAGTGCCATCTAGGCACTTTAGCAGTGCTAGGCTGGCACCCAGGTGGCACTTCCAGCATGCACCGGCACTACCAGAGTACCAATCAGCCCAAAGGGCATGCTCCTGGGGCCTTTGAGTGCCGTTCTGCCTGGTCCTCATTTGTGGGGACTAGTGCTCAATGGCACCCGAGGTCTCCGAGATGAATGAGATAGATTCCAATATCTCGGGTACCTCAGCAATCTACACATTAAAGTGAGACTAGCTGTCTCGCTCTGATATGCAGATTTGCTTAAAAGTGATCCCGCCCACAATGGGCAGGATTTACATTGCAAAGTCTCGAGATCGCATTAAGATCTCACGAAGCGTTGAGAGCCGAGTAGATCTCAGGAGTGGGGTCTCCTACTTTTTGGGCACAGTGTGGCCATTAGATAACGGCCATTATCAATGGTCCATGTGTGTCCTTCATTGCTATCTTCCCAGCCCGTTCTTTTGGATGAACTCCTCTGCGTCTCCCGGTGTACTGAAATAGCGCTCCTTTATTGTTGCATGTCACCCAGTGTCTTGCAGGGTATGGCATCCTGATCCGCACCTTGTTCTTGAATAGGGCCGCTTTGGCCCCAATGTCCTGATATATGTGGTTTGTATGCCTTTCCCATCTGCGGGACCGCGTGCTCCTTGCCCAGTTCAGGATTCGCTCCTTGAATTGGAATCAGTGGAGATTGGTGTTTCTCCTGTCTTGGGCCTCAGCCGGAGCGACCTGTGGACGCTTTCCACCCCTGGGGGCCTCAGGAAGATTTCTCCCCTGCCCAGTTTTCCTAGCATCTCTGCTACATATTCTGTTGGGTTTCTACCCTCTGCGCCCTCTAGTAGTCCCACAATCCAGAGGTTCTACTAGCGAGACCTGTTCTCCTGGTCTTCTACTTTTCCCTTGAGCGCTCCATGGGCCGCCACTAAACTTGCCATTTCTGTCTTGAGCGAGACAATTCGATCACTTGGGTCAGTGCCCTTTTTCTTCAGTACACGAACAATCGCTTCCCGAATCTCCAATCGCCATTCAGTCCTCTCCACACCTCCCTGAAGAGGATTACCAGAGCAATTACAATCGCCGCCTTCACGTCGCCATGAGTTCCTCTTAATGGAGTCTCCTATGTTTTAGGAGCTCTTGTGTCAGGAGCTCCATCTACTACCCTGTTGGTGGGTGGGCCGGCATTTGCATTGCTGATCTCACTCAGTCCGCCATGTCCTGCTCTGCTTCACTCCTCATGTCTGCGGTCTGAATTTTCCTCTCCTGACTCTCACTGCTCTTACTGTCTTTATGGTTCCTTGGCTGATTTGAGGGCATTTCCTCAGATGGTTATTGGTACAGGGTGAGAGTGGTGGGGATTTTTCTGTTGGTTTCGTGATCAATTTTTGTGTTAAAAGGGCCTAAGTTGCAATTTCCAGGGGAGAGCCACCTTTCATGAGATTGCTCATCCCCGCTACCGGATGTCAACTTCAACAAAACATAAACTTTACTATACTAGGTCAGAAAGATAAAACAATTTCCTCAGATGGTTATTGGTACAGGGTGAGAGTGGTGGGGATTTTTCTGTTGGTTTTGTGGTCAATTTTTGGGTTAAAAGGGCCTAAGTAAAACAATTTACAATATCCACCTCAAGAGTAGAACATTCAGGGTTACTATGTGGTACATGTGAATTAACAGGAAACTATGTGTTGTGTTATTCACCCTTGGGTAACACGGACTGCAACTGGATGCAGATGTACTGGAAAGTAGACACCAAACTTAGACGTTGGTTCAATATGATTTATTGAAGTTCTGTAACAGTGCACACAGCTTGCTGTGGGTTGACACTCTACTAATCTAAGTATGCTAACTATAACTAACTAGACCAGACTAGTTCTGAGCCACGTGTAGAAGGTGCTAACTGATATATACACCCTGACTGTCACTACAGTTGTCACCAGTGGAAAGAGGTGGAGTGCTGATGCCTCGTGTGTTTTATAGTGGGAAACCCCCCTCTAGTGTTCTGTCTGGTGATTGGTTGTGTTCTGTCCTGTGTGTTGATTGACTGTACTGGGTGTCTGTCTGTATCTCATTATGTGCATGAGTGCATATCATGACACTATTTTCAAACACACTGCACTGCATAATCAATAACAGGTGCGACCAAGTCAGATACCACGGATTTGTCAGCAACTCACCCAGAACTTAGTGAACACAGAATCAAACCATCTCATTGACAGGGTCTCTCTGATGACGTATCTGATTCATCACTTTTGAAGACCTTGCTCAGGAATTCTCTCCGAATGTTTGCTACAAATCTGACTGTCTCAACGATTGCAAAAGTTTCTGGGCTTAAATGTCTATCCCCAAGACTGTGTTCCTCTAGGTTCCCAAGGCTGCAGTCCAACTCACAAGCTCTACCCTTTGGCCACACGGAGAAGAATACCTTCACCCCAATGGCCCGCAGCAAGGAATCATCATTCTTCTGCTACCGTCTTCAATCGCTGAGACAACTCCTGAACCCCCTCCATTTAACGTTTTCCAACCACAGCATTTTTTATGCTTGGAGGCTCACTTTGTTCCTCTTTCTTCTGTCATTATCTGGGACTTGTCCCCTTTTAGAGATGTAATATTCTCCTCAGTGTGGCCAAAGGGTAGAGTTTGTGAGTTGGGGTGCAGACTTCTGTGTTTACTAAGTTCTGGGTGAGTTGCTGACAAATCCGTGGTATCTGACTTGGTCGCACCTGTATTGTTTATGCAGTGCGGTGTGTTCGAACATAGTTTCCTGTTAATTCACTCGTATTGATTATGGCACTCTGTTCCCAATCACATGATTTGGGCTTTTGTGTCATTTTCGGCTTGAGCAGACACACTGAGCCCTTGTCCTGAAGAACAACAAAAGCATTGGATTGCCCCTGCACTGCCCACGTCTGGTATGTGCATGCACAAAACCCCCAAGGCCTGTCAGGACATGGAGTTCCCAACCCATGCTCCACGAGAAGATTCAGTAAGAAGTCTTATAACATCAGCTATAAGTCCAACAGGTATATTTGGAATCACTAGCTTTTGAAGCGCAGCTCCTTCATCAGGTGAGTTCACAAGAAGATAAGTCTCCGTTTCATACCAAATGCCAGTTTAAGTGCTGTTGGTTTGCCACTGACCACTGTATCTAGGGGATGTATTAGATCTAGTGGAATTTGCAGTAGATCAAGTCTTGTCCACAAAAAACAGACCAAATCAAATCTGGCCAAATTACCATCCCTTCAGTTTATTGTCAGTCATGATGGAAGGTGCCATTGATGGTGTAATCAAACGGCACTTACTCAGCAATAACCGGCTCACATCAATGTTCAGTTTGGGTTCTGCCAAGGCCATTCAGCGATCGACCTTGGTCCAAACATGGCCAAAAAAACTGAATTCCAGAAATGAGGTGAAAGTTGGTATCCTTATAAAGAAGCCTGAACAATATTGAAATCAGTGGGAATCGGGAACACGGTGGAGAATGCTTCACTGATTGGAGTCATGCATAGCACAAAGTGCAACTCTAACAACACTCAACCGTGACACGATCAAGACAAAGCAGCCTGCTTGGTCAACACTCCATCCATCACCATAAACGTTTGCTCCATCCCCTATGACTCACAATGGCCGCACTGTGCACCATTTACAAGATGCACTGCAGAGACTTACTGAGCATCCTTTTGTGGCACCTTCTAAACCTGTAACATCTACCACTAAGAAGGACAAGGCAGCAGACATATGGGAACACCAACATCTGCGTGTTCCCCTGCCAAGTCTCATACCATCCTGATTTGGGACTATATCGCCATTCCTTCACTGTTGCTCGGTCAAAAATATGGGACTCTTTTCCTCGTATCACTGTGGATGTACCTCCACTGCATGAAATTCAGAGGGACAAGCAGGCAGCTCACCAACAATCTGAAGGTAATTCGGAAAATAAATGTTGGTCTTGCCAGCAATGCTCACATATGAACAAATTAAAGACAAAATACCAGCCAGTGATGAAGTTTCATCGTCTTCGGATTAATTCATTGTTAATGTGAGGAAGACGTCAATTATTTCGTTTAATGAGGAGTAGTTAGGCGCTAAATGTGATGGAAGTTTGCAAAGCATAGCCAGATTTTAAAGATGATGATACTATTCCTTGAATGTAAGGCAAGAAGGATGAACATTAGCAGTAACCATTTGAACTACTGTGCATTAAGTGAGATTTCTCCAGAACAGCGAAGTCTGTAGCTCAGAAACCAAACCCCCCCCCATCACCTACCACTACCACTACCCTGCCCCCCATAGTGTTGTTTGAGTACCATGAGGTTTTTAATCATGATATGATAATAGGTAGGTGGTGGTTTAAAGTCAGAAATGGAGAACGGGGCAGCACGGTGGCCTAGTGGTTAGCACAACCGCCTCACGGCGCTGAGGTCCCAGGTTCGATCCCGGCTCTGGGTCACTGTCCGTGTGGAGTTTGCACATTCTCCCCGTGTCTGCGTGGGTTTCACCCCCACAACCCAAAAATGTGCAGAGTAGGTGGATTGGACACGCTAAATTGCCCCTTAATTGGAAAAAATAATTGGGTAATCTAAATTTAAAAAAAAAAAAAAAAAGAAATGGAGAACGGAGGGACTTCATTATCCAAAGCCTTGGCATTGTTCAAAGTCTGTAGAAAGCTACAAGTAATTGTGTAATTCCCACCATCAGCGTATCATTGCCCCTAACTACTGGAAGTGCAGTAGTGAGTTCTGGTCCATGACTCCAGCAGCTGCAATTGGTGTTTTGACAGCCTTAGAAGTTGGACTCCGGGGGGCTGAACTAGGATTATCACTTCATTGTTCTCTAGTCCACCCTGGAGCAGTCATGTATGCAAATAAATATGAAGTAACAACATAATTGAAAATTGACTAATAATGTCATTTAATGCTGAAACTTGAACTTGTACATATCTGGTTAGTGCCTGCCTGGCCACTGTTATTAAATAGAGCTTTTAATGTTGTAACACATCCAAGGAGCATTCACAAGAGCAGTCTCATAAAATACAGCAATCACGGTTAAGCAGTTTATATTAAATGCAAGGATTTGGATTTTTCAAATATTTAACAAATTTGAAGGAGGTGCCAAAAATATTGATGTAAATGCATAATATTCTTGTGGCACAGTGGTTAGCGTCCCTGTCTCTGCGTCAGAACCTCCAGGTTAGAGTCCCACCCCAGGATGGCCAAGGAAGATGTTCATAACGCGGCCAAACAGGTTGAGTGCGTCACCCTGAAAATCCTTCCAAGTACACCAATGCTGGCAGTAAGATCGAGAGAGACTCCTGGTCAGCCATGCTTGATATGGAGTGGCACCCCGTCAAGTTACAAGCCCCTGGCTCCAGACTAGCGACCTGTTCTTGGAATTACTAGCTACGGAAACGGAGGGAGTTCTGCATTGATGTGCCACCAGGGGTAGCACGGTAGCACAGTGGTTAACACAATTGCTTCACAGATCCAGGGTCCCAGGTTCAATTCCCGGCTTGGGTCACTGTCTGTGCGGAGTCTGCACGTTCTCCCCGTGTTTGCGTGGGTTTCGTCCGGGTGCTCCGGTTTCCTCCCACAGTCCAAAGATGTGCAGGTTAGGTGGATTGGCCATGATAAATTGCTCTTAGTGTCCAAAAAAAAAAGGTTGGGTGGGGTTACAGGGATAGGTTGGACGTATGGGTTTAGGTAGGGTGCTCTTTCCGAGGGCCGGTGCAGACTCGATGGGCCGAATGGCCTCCTTCTGCATTATAAATTCTATGATTCTAAATTCTATGTGGGCATGGAATTGGAAATGTGTAGTATGTGGTCTACATGGCTATATTTTTTGGTTGAATGTGACTCAACGATGGTTCGGGAAGTAACCCAGTTTTAACATTTATATTGCCATGGATGTCAGCTCTGTAAGGCCAGGCCCAAAATATGTTTTAGTATAGATGCCTATTCTAATAATAATCTTCTGTCACAAGTAGGCTTACATTAATACTGCAATGAAGTTACTATGAAAACCCCCTCGTTGCCACAGGGTCTGTTTGGGTACACCGAGGGAGAAGTCAGAATGTCTGAATGATCTAACAGCACGTCTTTTGGACTTTGAAACCGGAGCACCCGGAGGAAACCCCGCGCAGACTTGGGGAGAATGTGCAGACTCCACATAGACAGTGACCCAAGCCAGGAATCGAACCTAGGACCCTGGAGCTGTGAAGCAACAGTGCTACCCACTGTGTTACCGTGCTGCTGTGAAAATAGCTTGATTTAAGGCTGAAACCTCAGCTTCTTTTGTGCCATTGTGGGTTCCGGCACTTGAGCCATACCAGTTAGGAAGTTTCCTGGTTTGGCCTCTTGCGGCTCAGTTCTGAGATACTTCATTTTGCCTCAATGCATTGGCTTATACAACTGAAACTGATTTGCACTTGCTACCATTGATTAACATCACATTAAATTGTCCCAAGGCTCTTCGCAGGCATGTTATCAAATAAAATTTGACGCATAGGAGATATCAGAACAGGTGACCAAATACTTTAAGGTTTTACGAACAGCCTTAAGGAGGAGAAAGATGGTGCGTTGGGGTAGGAGTTTCCAGAGCTTTGACAATTGAAGGTTTGTGACGGAGCAATTTAAAATCTGGGATGTGCAGAAATTTTGGAAGATTGTAGGACCAGAGAAGGCATTTGAAAACGAGGATGAAAATTTTAAAATTAAGGTGCTGCCGGACCAGGATAAGTAGAGGTCACCAAGCATAGGGGCGATGTTTGAACAGAAATTGGTCTGAGCTGGAATATGGGCAATCTAATTTTACATGAGCTTCGGCTTCTAATAGGATGCCAGGTCAGTCAGGAAAACATTACACAGTCAGAAAAGGAGCTTGTGCAAAGATTGCACTGAAAGAAATTTTTTAACAATCAAAACTGCACGGGAATTGCAGCTTGCCTTGCCTTGTTAGTGGTTTCAACAGCTCATTTTGATCAAAACAACTAGCCTTGTTTCTTTTAAATGTCAGTCACTCCTCCTGTCCTTTAACAACACTGGAAATAAGCAAACTGTACAAGAAAAATGGTTGGGGAGTAGATTCCAACTTTTGGAAGCAACAAAATGATTCTTACAAGCAAGTTGCTTTGAGTTATTTTGTTAGTGCTGAGGAGGATTTCAAACTGTATTTGTGTTTGTGTTTCAATAACCAAAGCTACAATGTTACTGTCATCTCTGGAAGTAACCACATGGCACGTGCAAATGTTGCTCTATTTATATTTTAAAGGTTGAATCCTCAATAATTTGAGCATTTGATTGCTGCCGGTTCTGTGGCAACAGTTATGGTACAACTGTTCCAAGGACCAGTAGGTCACCCGCGAACGAGCTAAGTTGGGTCAGATGGGGTAGATGCTGCAGATGTGGAAGCAATGCAAAGTGGGGAAACCAGAGGGGTGGGGAACTTTGTTCCCACCAGTTACTATTCATAATTCAGTGATATTGCAATGATCGTACAGTGGTAGCAATCTGATTCCCCTCATAACCACCAGAAACTCACTTGTCCACATGTAACCAGATACATACTTGTGATGCCTCTGTACCTGATAGCAATTGTGTATCTAGTTATATTCACCCAGAACCCACATCCAGAGTCCTGAGGCTGGATTCTCCGATTTTTGAGGACATGTCCTGATGCCGGTGTGGGAACGGTGGCATTTTACGACCAGACATTCGGCGCAAAACAGCCATCGATCCTCCGGTTGGCTGGGGGCTAGCAGCCGAGCAGCTTAGAGGACCCGGGTCTAGCTGCCGATAAGGCTGGAGAATTGACGGGACCTTGGCCGCCGCGCATGCAACATGGTGCTGGCCGCACGCCGACCCGGACTTCAAAATAGTGCCCCCCCCCCCTTGGCCGGCTTGCAACCTCCGGACCACCCCCCAGCCCCTGATAAAGTCCCCCCTGCTCGCGGATCGGCCCTCCCATGACTGTGGCGACGCTGGACTGAGTCCGCAGCTGCCACGCCGAGTTCCCGATGGATGATAGCACACACGACCGACGCCGTTGGGAACTCGGCCGGTCGGGGTCGGAGCATCGGAGGGTGGGCCTCAGGCAACGTCCTGAAACCATCGATGTGGCGTACTCTGTGAGTACGCTGCTTTGGAAGGGGTGGAGCATCACGAGAGTGGTGCTCTGATTTTGTCGGAAATGTGTATTCTCCGACCGATCGGCGAACGTCGGGGACCGGAGAATCCCGCCCCTGAACAGCAACCTGAGTCAAAGTTGATTAGTACTTGAGTTACACGCTAAAACTGGTGGCACAAACTATCCTGAACTAAACCAAGTTTGTGCACATAAAATAGTGGGACTCGGTGTTTGAGTTACTTCTCAAGGGGTACACCGTCCAAAACTGTGCTCATTACCATCATTTCTAAACCACTCCTTCAACTTGAACTCTATTTCTAGAATTCTAGAAATTTCAGCACATGGGTTAATAATTCAACCTGTGATGCTGGCGTTTGTTCTGGTATGCCCACCCCCTATCCCCATATTTCTTTACACCCCCTTTTAAAAGAGAATGGAATAAATTTTTGAACTGAAGATTTTGTCTCAAACTCAATAGTGACATGAGGTGAAGTACCACATGGAAGATACATCCCCACCCTGTTGTTGCCAGTGAAAATCCCGATTTTCTATTCCCCATTGGAAGAAAGAGACATTTCACTATTTACCAATAATAAGGCCCTGAGGATTAGTTGATTTCTCTATTGGCCACTCCTCCCTGCTGGTTCCTCTCACCACTCTGCTCTTGCCATTCTCAACTCTGCATTAAATGCTGGTGCTGTCCCAAGTTTACTCGCCATCTCTCCGCATTTGAGTCCTAATTCACCAAATCCCAATTGCTCTCTCCAGTGACCCCGCATCCCTTAATCTTAATTAATAGTCTCCTTACTCCTCCATTGGCCATTCAGCATATCTCTTACCAAATCATTATTTTCCAGTCTTCCTTATTCCACTTGATTCCTCCATATCCTTGAATCTCCCTCTCTCTATTCCCAATTCTCCATTTCTCATCCAAGCTCCCATTCTTATTTACACCTCTCTTGCTCCCCCATTCAACACTCTCCAGTATCACCAAACACCTGCCCCCCCCCCCCCCCCCCCCACCCGCCAAACTCCTTCTTATCCTTCTATTTATTAGCCTCAACCGGTCTCTCTGTTCGCCAGTTTCCATCTCCCTCATTGAGTCCTCCATATCTATCGCTCTTCCAGAAACACCCACCTCCTCGTAACCCCTGCTCTTCCTCTCCCCGATTCCACAGTTGCCTAGTCTCCCACTAATTCCTCATTCCTTCCTTCCTTCCCCTCACTCTAAATCCTCCCATTCAGTAATCTTCTGATTTTTTTTCAAAACATCCCCCTTCCAAATACATTGGAACAAAAGTTGAACCCTTGAGCCTGCTCCACCATTCAGTAATATCATGGCTGACCTATTTGTTTTGAGTGCCACATTCTCATCTATCCTGATAATCTTGGATTGGGGAATCTATCTACCTCTGCCTTAAAAACATTCAATGACCCCACTTTACCGCCCTCTGAGGCAGAGTGTTCTGGGGCGTGATTCAGCGACCGCTGAATGTGGATTCGGATGTAACAGGTGAATTGGCAAGAGACCCAAATGGAGCTCCGCACCGGGCTGATCGCGAGTCACCTGACCCAGGGTGAAGGGGGACTCCAGGAAGTGCAAGGGGGGGCCTGAAAAGGTGGGAAGGGTGCCTAGATCGGGGCTTCCATTCAGAATGGCGCCCCGAACTACAAGTGCAGCCTCGGCGGAGAGAAACTCACCGAGATCCAAACAATCACCGAGTGCCGGTGAATAGCAGGGTGACTTACAGCGTTGCAGCCGGCAAGAAACATCCCGTCAAAGCCAGTCCAAAAGCGGGTTTCAACTTTTGTCCGCTGAATCATGCCCCTGAGGTCTGACAACTCTTTTCGAGAAAAAAATTCTCCTGCACTCCTGTCCTCTGTGTCCCCTTACCTACCTCACTCTAAGTAGCTTCCTCCTGCTCCTAACCACTGACCAAACCAGAAGACCCTATCCTAAGTCATGTGACTGCCTCCTGGCACCTAATTTCCAGGTAACGTTCGCCCTTGCTGATGTGTCCCAGAGTCTGCAGCTCAGCCTCCATCTCAATGGCTTAGCTGAAGTTCCTCAAGGTGCAAACACTTACTGCAGCCCTGGATCACAACGTTATTCACAAGTTTCCACATGTTGCAGCTGTGTCATATCACCTGTCCTGCCATCCTTGATGTGTTTTAGTTCGTTATTTAAAAAAATATTCACTTATTTATGTTGCTTTGTTAAATATATTTAACTGTACCAACCAATTTGTGTATCCTTTAAAACCTTAAGAGTAGAATAAACCTTCAGTACCTACCAAATACTGACCAAACAGCTTAGTCCTTTACCTGAAGTAAAGTAAGAACAAAGTCCTACAGGGTGAGAAAGATATAAAAAGCAGAGACAGACAGACCAAACTCTCAGGTTTGAATTTAGATTCCTCAGCTGCATCAATTTAAAGACACAAGCCTTCCTGACTCTCTTGCAATTGGAGCTCTCTGTAAGCGATGTCATCAATCCGGAGACCTCTTTAACAGCAGGTGATGACCTCATGGGGGAGGGACTGGGATATGCTGTGGCTGAGGGAGAGGCGGGGTGGCTGAGGGAGAGGTGGAAATGGCTGTGCACCCCCATACCTGCCTGTGAGGAGGAATTCAAATCAGCTGACCTGCAGGGTTCTCAAGTCTTGCTCTTAGCTTTTTCTGGGAGTATGTTACCTCTGTCCGTACTTCATCTCTGCTTTTTATCCAGAATACGCTGTGTGTGAGGTGCAGAGATAGAACTGCATAGCAGGAGGCCATTCGTCCCATCATGACTGCGCCAGATCTTTGAAAGAGCTATTTAGGAAATAACATGTGCCTGCTATTTACTTTCAAATTTTCCTCAGTATGTGCAGTTCCCTTTTAAAAATTACCACTGAATCTGCTTCTGTTCTCCCTCTTGGGTGATAATAACTTGCAGCATTTTGAAAAACATCCCCCTTAACATGCCTCTGGCTCTTTTGAAAAAATATATTTTTATTCTCCTTTTTTCATTTTCTCCCAAACATACACCCGCCAACAATAAACAATAATCAGTAACAAATGCAATGTCAATCCCCATATCAATAACAACAATCCCAACCTCCCACCAAACCCCCAAATATTAGCCCGCATGTTAACATAAACAAATAACAAAAAGGAATCAGGAATCACCCATAGTCACCATTAACACATACAGTCCCCCTCCCCTCAACTCGCTCAACCTCCTCCCCCTAAGGTTCGATGTAATCCAATTCTCGAAAGTACATAATGAATAACGCCCATGAATTGTAGAACCCCTTCATCCTTCTCATCAGATCAAATTTGATCTTCTCAAGAGTCAAGAATTCCAGCAGGTCCCCCTGCCACGCCAGGGCACAGGGTGGAGAGGTTGATCTCCACCCTAACATTGTGATCAACTAGGCGAAAGCTACAACATCTGCCTCTGCACCTCTTTCCAACCCCGGCTGGTCCGACACCCAGAATATGGCCTCCTGAGGGCCTGGATCCAGTTTCACGTGCACCACTTTAGAGATTACCCTAAAAACCTCCTTTCAGTAATCCTCCAACTTTGGACAGGACCAAAACATATGAATGTGGTTTACAGCCCCCCCCCCCCCCCCCCCCCCCCCCAACACACACACACACCCCGCACCGGTCACACACTTCTTCTGCCCCCTCAAAGAACCGGCTCATCCTTGCCCTTGTGAGGCGTGCTCTATATACCACCTTCAGCTGTATCAGCCCCAACCTCGCGCACGAGGTGGAGGCGTTCATCCTCCGGAGCACCTCACACCAGAATCCCTCCTCCATACCCTCTCCCAACTCTTCCTCCCACTTTGCCTTGATCTCTTCCAGCAGTGCCTTCTTTTCCAAAATAGCTCCATAAACCGCCCACACTACCCCCTTCTTCAGTCCCCCTGACATCAGCACCTCCTCCAGCCTCTGGCTCTTTAGCCAATTTATTTTATATTTGTGTCCTCTAATTATTGACCCTCCTTCTGACGGAAACCATTTCCCATAACTGCTCTATAAAATCCTTCCATAATGTTTAATTCCTCGAATAAGTCTGTGCTTAACCTTCGCTGCTCTTAAGTAGCACAATCTGAGGCCCCCCCCAAACACATTTGCACTCAGGGTGAGTGACTTCAGTTATGTGACGTTTTAAACATAACAAGGCAACATTTTTTTATAAACAAGTGGAATGTTGTCATGTCCTTCTGCTGATGCCTCCGTGAGATCGACTTTACACTCTGATTTTCATCAGGCCTGTAAATCAGCTTAAACTCAGAATTATTCCTGTCATTTCCCTCCTCCTCTCCCCTCACCATCAGTCGGAATGAATGACCTGAGGCTTTGATGAAAGCTATTTTCTTTATCTTTTAAAAACGATGGTTAATTTGCAACTGTACAGCTTACTGATGTGACTGCGCCAAAAGCAGAATTCATGCTTCATGCAACTAGTTTCAACAGCTGTGCAGAGGGTAAGATGAAGAGAAAATATTTTTCATTACAAATATTCAGCACCTTGATTCAGAAATTGTCATGCAGTATCGAGTAATGGAATTATGGCAATACTATGCTTATATTTGAAAAATGTTTGATTATTTGGAGTGATGAATAATTTGCCACTGTAATGGTAGAAACTGCTACGGGTTCCGTTCACAGGCTGCAGCCAAAGTATGAAACTAAGGCAGGTGCGGGAGATGATGCCAAAAACTTTAGATGTGGCATATGCTTGGATGCGTTGCCAAATTGGGGGTGAATTGCTAATATATGAAATGGAAGACAAACACCATAACAGTAGCAGTCTCGGGAAGGCAGAAATGCTCAGTAGTTAATATGCATTTCAGTTTGGTCCACAGAAAAGTTTTACCAGCCACAAAGCTGTGGCAATTATACCTTTTTTACTCAATGCACAAATTTTAGTGGAAAACACCTTCATCATAATAAAAGTGAATGTGTTTTCTGTTTTTATTCTGCCCTGGCAAAGAGCGAGGGCCTTGCCTTCAGCAAATGTTAGAATTCTGGAGTGAATTTCTCAGAAGTAAGTTTTCATCCACGTTCCACTCAGAAGTTGTAAACTTTATCAGACCTGTCCTGTGAGTCAATATTTTCAGTAATGAGGTACTCCAGCCTGTCCATCTCCTGTTTTCCATCCAAAATGTTAATAGATGCTGCTCGTCCTTCACCTGTCCATTATTGATTGGAGCTGCTTTAGTCTGGGCTGCAGTTGTTAATCCGATTGGGCAAAGCAACCACGATCATGGCTGGGCCTTCCATGCAATTGTATGCCAGCCATGGCTCATTTCGTAGCATTAATGCCCCCTGAGTCAGAAGGTTGTTGGTTCAAGTCCCAGTCCAGCTTTAAAAATCAATGCCAAGTGCTAAGCGAGTGCTGCAATGTAGAAGTCTTTCAGATGACATTAAACCGAGGCCGCTTCAGTCCTCTTGAGTAAATGTGAAAGATCCAATGATACTTTCGAAGTAGAGCTGGGAGGTTGTCCCTGGTGTCCTGGCTAATATTTACTTCAACCAACATCACAACAACAGACTATCTGACCATTATTGTTTTACTGTCAACTAGACATTAACGTCAGACATGCAGAAGTTCCCTTTGTTGCATGAAGATCTTCAAAACAAGTGTGATACCTTACTTGGTATTTAATTGATGTAAATTTTCCACACTTCCATAGTCTTAAAGAAAGGATACAGGTGAATTTTCATGGCTAATTCATGGTGAATGTGCTGTCAGAAGATGTAGGGTGGAATTTTCCCAAAAAATGGCAACGTGTCAGGTTCTGACTGAAAACTGGTGTGTTTCTCCCCAGAGAAACAAGCAAGTTTTCTCTCCCGATCTTCTGACACCTTGTCAAAGAAAAAGCAGGGGGGTGTGAATTGCGGCGTCATTCCTAAGGGGCATGGCCTAAGGTCACCAGCAAGCCCGGCTCCACAAAGAAAGGGACCCCAATCTCAAATTGCAGTTAAAGACCCCCCTCCCCCATAGTCGCTAGCATCGGGGCATCTTCCCTCTCACCCCCACCAATACAGGCATCCTCCCAACCCTTCCACAATCACAGCCTCTATCCACCTAATGGGAAGCCCCCAGTGGAGGTTCCTGGAGGTCCCTCCCCTGGCCCAACCACCTGACACTGGCAGGTTGGCACTGCCAGGGTGCCAAAGGACAGTGCCCTGCCATGTCGTCACCCAGGGGCTATAATCACCTCTGAGCCCCCAGCGTGGTCATCACAACTGGTTTCCATTTTGTGGATTCCAGGCGGCATGAGTGGGCGGACCTTTAGTGAGCCCGGAAGCAATGACGTAAAGCCGTTTTTGAATATTTAAATACATGGTAATCAAGGTTCACACCCTCGCTGGGAATGAACCTAATTATGTCGTCGGTGAGGGAAATCTCAAACTGAGATGTTCCTAGCGCAAATCCCATTATGGTCCTCTCACGAGATTTAGGACCCATAACGGGATTTGTGTCCGCAGGAAACTGGGCCTGAAAATCGAGCTCAGACAAATCATGGTCAATGCTTAGACATTTGACACAAAATCAGAAATTTATTTTTCCACGTTATTGTTCTCTTTCATTCCATTCTTCAACACCCACCACCTCATTCCCACCCTCCACAAACAAATCAACAAATCTGAACAAACTTGCAATGTAACAGCCCATTCCCTGGGCTGAGTTTATTGCATTTAAATTATTCCCTCCCTGTCATAAATTCCAATCCACGTAGAACGTAACAACTCATTCACCCCAACAGATATCATTATATCCAAAAGAAATGTTTGATTACTGTAATTTATCACCAAATGACAATATAATAGCTCAAAGTGTGGAGCTTGGAAAATTCCTCTTCTGCATTCAATCTTCTGCAAAAGCCTACTTTATACATGGCACCTCCTGCAGCTAAAGCCATTATTACTGGAATGAATGGTGATGCAGTCAGATATATAAAAACTGCTTGATGTAATCAGTTGCAGTATTAATGGTTTAAGGTGATTTTTCTCTAGACTAGCCTGAAGGGAAGTTATTCTCTGCACCGTCAATTTGAGTTCATATTTTTTTTTGAAAGAAAATTATTTTTATTGGGAATTCTGTGGTTGTGAAAGTAAGTATTCATCAATCAAACGTGTACTTTTATGTAACATCAACGATCTTCCCTTTTAACCAACCCTGTACTCTGTTTCTCCCATTTCACCCATTTATTGCCCTTACTATAGCCATCCTCTCTGCCTCCACCTCTGTCCACTCCAAACACCTTCAACATTCAAGCTACCATCTCTCTCACCATTACTACCAGCTACCCCATAAATCCTATGTTATTTTCCCTTGCTATTCTCACCTTCTCATCACCCTGTAGGTTGTTCCCATCATAATTAACAACTCTTTCCCTTGCCCACCCCACCTATTCGAAGGGAAGAGGAATTCTTCCCAATGTCCTGACCAAAATCTACCCCTCACTCAATATCAGAAAAAACAGGTTATTTGATCATTATTGCACTGTTGTTTGGGGAATCTTGCTGTGAACAGATTGGCTGTCCCATTTCATACTAACAATGTAAAAAAAAGTACTTCAGTTCTAAAGTGATTCAGAATGTCCTTGAGTCATGAAAGGTGCGATATATGTGAAAGCTTTTAAAATTTTTCTTTAACTCACTTGTCTGTCCTTCCTCCTTCTTCCTCGCCTCTGTTAGCTAGTCAGTTTTCTCTATGGACTCTCACTAGATTGTCAAGCAAGTAATTCAACCGAGTGATAGAAGCCAAGGTTTTAAAAAAAAAGTCAATACCATGGACTGAATTCTCCATTCCTGAGTCTAAGTGCTGACGCCAATGGAGGATCCGTGAAGTTCCACGTCGGAAATATCAGCGCCACACCCGCATCGATTCCAGTACCGGCTACCACAGGCACCATGTGAAACAGCTGTGGAACATGCGGGAAATGGCGGGAGAATTTCAGGTTCCGTGCTGGACACTCGCAGCGCTGACAAGCTGCAGCCGCGCGTAGACTTACAACCCCCACACATGCAAGATCGCGCCCGAAGAGATGGTGGCAGTTGTGCTGGACCGCATACCCATCTACTCCACAGCCCACCTCCCAACCACCCCCCACTACTCCCCCCAGCCTGGCAGAAGCCCCCGGCCAGCGGCACAACTCTCGCCAACATATGGCGGTGCTGACACTGTCTGTACGCCCTTTCTCTCTCACTTCATGGCCACTGGGCCAGGCTCATGGCTGTTGAGACTACATGTGACCCGCGGCATCGGCGGGGGAGCATCGTGGGTAGGCCTGAGAATGAGATGCGAACGCGGTCGCAACTGCAGACGGTGCGTGTCGCAATGATGCTGGTTTGGAGTGGGCGGAGCATCGCATTTTGGTGCCAAACCAGCACGTGCCACAATTTCGGCATTGTGAGCTATTCTCCACCTGATCGTCGTTCCCAATCTCAGAGTCGGGCAACAGAGAATCATATCCCATGTGCAAGAGAAGGTTTACGAAAAATGTACAGGTCCCAAAGCAGAACAAAGTCCGTGCTCAATAATTATTCTTGTGTGATATCAACATGCATTAATTGGCCAGGCTTATGAAGCTTCAGTTCACCTCCCTCTGCTTATTTACAGGGACAGTCTTGTCCACTTCACTTATCACTTTTCACTCAACCTTCCAAATGGTTACGCTATGCAATGATTTTTATTTCTATTAGTCTATTGACAGAGTATAACGTCAAAAAATACCGTTGCCAGTATTGGCTTCTGTAACCAAAATAGATTGTGTTGTCTCATTTTTTTCCAGTTATTGAAGTCTGTACAACTGCTTTGAATTTCATCCATATCTCAGTGAATGCAGCAGTGCGGTGATGCTAGCTAGCCAGTTAAGGCTAGTATTGCTTTCCAGTCGGAAAGGAGATAACAGTACTAATGCCTGCCACCAGTCACCTGAATAATACTTTCACAGTACTGTGGGACCTTCCCGTGCACCAACTTGTTGTGGCATTTTGTACATTGCAGTTATGACACTTCAAAACTAATAAATACACTTGCTAAGGCTCAGGAAAATGGCAGCACCTTCTGCGGGCTAAAATGCACCACTATTATGATCAGCGGCTACAGCAAATTCACAAGAGGTGTCAATACCGAACACAATAACCCACAACGACACCTTGATGATCACCTCATATGCAGCACTTGTGACAGAACTAGCCTCTCACAGCTTGGTCTCTTCAGCCATCAGTAAAAGTGCACCATAGGAAGCCATCCCAACTCAATGGATTTGCTGCATGCTCATCATGCGATCCCCACTCTCCTGGGGGTCTCGCTTTCAACCATTTCCTTGTTCACACCCCGGGTGGGGAGGGAGTAGGGGTGCGGCGTTTTTCCAGCCGTTCTCACCAGCGGTAACTTCTGGTGGATTCAATGGGAAGGCCCATTCACAACAGCGGGACATGAAGATCCCATTGCCGGCCAACTCTCACCGCCAAGAAACATGCCATGGGGGCATGGAAAATCCCAACCCCCATTCCCTACTCTCGCTCCACTCCTTGCAATCGCCCCACTCGTGTTCCCCAGGCCCGGAAACCTACCTTACAAACCCACCTGCCCAATCACTGGTTGGTTTCTCTCTACATTTGCTGTTGTCCTGTGGGCCCTGAATTGGACAAGCCTGCTTTATTAGATCACCAGCTGAAACTATCTTTATGGAACATCGCCTGCTCACCCAAATCCGCCACCCGAGAACATACGTTTTGCCAGTTTCTTTAAAAAACATTTTTGTTGGTTTGAATAAAATATTCTCAGTGATTCAGTCAAACGACATAAATATTACACTGTGTAAATGGATATATAAGTCACCAGAACCAAGATCTTTGACATTTCCCTGTGCAATTCTATACACGCGACTCAACACAATGCCCTGTGTAAAATGTTTAAATACAATGTGACACGCATATGAGAAAGACATACAAAGCAAATGCTTTTCAAGTGCTTAAAAAAAAATTCAAACATCAGCAAAAGACATAACCCTTGAAATGACTGAACAGTGGCTCTGTATAGACATTTAACACATGTATTACAGTCCTCTCTTTTGAAATAGGGAGATTGCATTTCCAGAGCAGTTCCCAAGTTTTCAGGATGTTCCAAATCACTTGGGTTGCCAACTGTTATTAACTTTATCTCTGGAAGTTTCAGCACATGACTTGCCCTAAGCTGCAGCCATTCATCAGCCAACAGATTCATCTTTGTGACACACTGCTTTCCCACAGCAATTGGAAAGCAAAATGCTCCTTTGTCAATTGGATGATGCTTGTCTGTAGTTCAGTCTTTTTCTTTTTTTTTAACAAACAATTTTATTGAGGTAGTTTTTAGCTTTGTAAACAGTTACAGACATCAACAGAAAGAAAGCAAAAAAGGCAAAAATCTGCTAACATCCGTGTACTTTCAATACTTCAATTGTAACATACTGCACAAGCCCACTCCTCTCCCACCGGTAGTACCCGCCATTTTGTCCCTCCTACTCTACCAGTCTTTTTCTTTAAAAAAAAAACACTTCTTTTTCCATCAAAGAAAATGATTTAATAAAAAAAACCTTTTTTTTCAATGTCCCAATTATTTTTCTCCAGGGTTGCACGTAGTAATGTCCTGGAGATTGACCGTCCGTTCCTGGAGACTCCAGGCCAATCTTGGAGAGTTGGCAGCCCTACAAATCACCTCACAGCCAATGAAGTACCATTGAATTATATTATCCGTTGCCGGATAGGAAAGCATCATTTTGAACACAGAAGGCTCCCACAAATAGCAATATGTAAAGACAAAACAAATTGTTTTAAAGTACTGTTGGTTGAGGGATAAATATTGGTGATGTAACCAGGAGAACATCCCTCCTCCTTTTCAACACATTGTCATATATCCCTCTGAGAAGATTAGCAGAGCCTCAGTTTAACTTTCCTCTACTAAAGATCTGCCACCTCCAAGATAGCAGCCCTGCCAGACAGCAAAGATTTTAGTATTTAAGTTGTGTCACTCCCTTCCGAGGATGATTTTGTGAAGATTAATCCTACTTTCTGAACCATACGGAGGACCCATTGTTTGTTTGCCCAATTTGGAGTGCAGCAGGGGAGAAGCTTACTTTACAAACAGAGAATTCTAACCAAGGTTGGCACTCAATTTTTCTAGGTCCCTTGGCAAACGGTGGGATATTGTACAAGTTTAATCAGCTAAAATCCCTTGGCTTATGAGCAAAGGACATAAAGCATCCCACTGGTTGCTCAGCCACTGGGCTGTTAACCATTAGAGGGCTGGTTTGTAAGATCATTTGGTGTTAAGTTAAATAAAAGTTTAACCTGTACGCTGCCAATTCCTGATTGGTCAATATCTAAAATACTGTGGCCATCAAAGGCACTGTGTAACCGCAAGTCTTTCTTTCCCTATTTACAGTTAATGAGGCACTTTTGAAATATAGGGCAAGATTCAGCAGACAAAAGTTAAAGTCTGTTTTTTGGCACATTTGACAGGGTGTTTCTCGGTGGCCGCAACACCGAGAATCTTCTCACTATTCATTGGCACTTTGCGGGGTTTTTTTGGGCATGGGGAGTTTGTCCCCGCCAAGCCCACACTTCAGTCGATTTCCTGCTGCAGCAGGACTGGATCCTCACAGACCATGGCGCCATTTTAAAAGGCAGCCGATCTTCCCTCCTCCCTGCCAATCTTTCCCCCACCTTTCAGACCCCCCCGCTTTATTTCCACCCCCCCAACTTTGTTGAGACCCCTGGAACCGCCGCTCACTCCCCCTCCAATGGGCAAGGCCTCCCCGGCGGTGCCAATCTGGCACCCGGTTACCCAGGCACTGCCAGCCTGGCATGCTGGCAATGCCACCTGGGTTGTAGACTGGCAGTGCCAAGGTGCCCAGGTGCCAGGAGGAGTGCCAAGGTACGATCCTGCCCTGTCCCCAATCTCCCAGAGGTCTCTTATGACCTGCGAGACCCCACCCCACTAGAAGTGCCTTCACGCCTGGTCCACATTTGTGGAACCCAGTGCTAAACAGTGCCTTGGTGAGGTCTTGCAGGTGCATCCATTGACTCCTCTGGGTGCTCTGGTTTCCTACCACAAGTCCTGAGAGATGTGCTTGTTTGGTGAAAGTGGCATCCGGAATAGGGTGGGGGTGTGGGCTGAAGTAGGGTGCTCTTCCCAAGGGCTGGTGCAGACTCGATGTCACATTGTACCCGACGTGCACGGGCGTATTTTTTAATTGGTGCGGTGGATAATCGGCTGTGGGTGGTCAGCCCTTCACCTGCGTCCCATTGGTGGGATGGAAATGAGTTTCACACCGGCCTGCAGCTGGCTGGTGGATCCCCCATGGCGAACACCAGCAGAAGATCGTATGGGAAATTCACGCTGGTCTTTAACTGATTTTCGGGTCTCCGGCTGAAATCTTCCCCTTCCCATCGGCGGTGGGAGAATTCACCCTGAATATTGATGGCTTCATCAAATTTCACATTAAAACCCATCCAATGTCAACTCATTTCAAACTTACTTCAGCGTAATCCTTCAACTCTCTTTGCAGTTTCAACTATAACTCCTGCCCCACCCCGTCACTATCTGATGTGAACCTCCAGTGTTATGTAAGCACTCTCTCTAATAGAGAACTGCCTAGCTCTGCTAATCAAGCTTTAACTGGCCACTCAGTTTTAGTTCTCCAAGTGTTGCAATTAAGGTTAGAGGCTATAGCCAGATAGTTGTGTGTTACATGCATGATGTAAGAATGTGTTGTCTCTCTGCCCTGGTGTGTTCCCTTCTATTCAAAATTTAAGAATTTGAGTGCTTTTTAGGTAGGTTACTTTATTAAGGTTAATGTTACTTCACAGCGCCAGGTACCCAGGTTCGATTCCCGGCTTGGGTCACTGTCTGTGCGGAGTCTGCATGTTCTCCCCATGTCTCTTTGGGTTTCCTCTGGGTGCCCTGGTTTCCTCCCACAAGTCCCGAGAGACGTGCTTGTTTGGTGAATTGAACATTCTGAATTCTCCCTCCGAGTACCCAAACAGCCAGTGTGTGGTGACTAGGGGATTTTCACAGTAACTTCATTGCAGTGTTAACGTAAGCCTACTTGTGACACTAAATAAAGATTATTAATATTGGTGAGATTACTTATTTATTTAACCACCAAGAGGTTGGGAAAAGGAAATAGAATTTAATGTTTACTGGACTTTTTTCTCACCCAGTAGGTGAAAAGTCAATAATATTGCTAGATCTGGTAAAGGGGAATGAACTATAGCAAATAAGTGTCAGGGAACATCAAGGTAATAGTGATCACAATATAATTATGTTTATAATAATTATGAAGAATTACGTAAATAAAAGAAAAAAAAGTAATGGATTGAAAATGCTAAATTTGAGTCAGTGGGAATGGATTTAAAGTCTTTGTTGTCCCATAGTTTTTCTCTCTTTCTTTGCCTCTTGGGTATTTACTTTGCTGTCAAGTTGGGAGGAAATATTTTGCCATGACCTGGTACAGAGAATGCTTTGCGGATCAATGGCATTTTTCTGCTCATCAATGTTTCATGTGACATAAATTGAAAATAGAAATTGACAAAAAGAAGAAGCGGTGAGAAATCTTAAATGAAGATGAGCAGAAATAAATTCCACTTAAAATAAATAGACCAAACTGTCCAATTATTAGTCAATAATATTGTTAGATCTGATAAAGGGGAATAACCCACAGCAGATAAAACAAAAAGTACAGGGGAACATCAAGGTAATAATGATCGCAATATAATTATATTTATAATAATGATCACGAATTACATAAATCAAACAAAGGACAAAGTAAAGACCATGAAAGAAGAAGATAAAATTTGAACTTTGGAAAAAGGCATGAGCCAATGCTGGAGAAGATGCCAAAGAGAAATGAAGAGGTTTGGAAAGAAGTCAAAGTAGTAATGGAAAGGCAAAGAGGAACTATGAAATTAAATTATTGGGAATATAAAAAGTTGTAAAGTATTCTACAGATACAGTAACAAAGGGAAAATGAAGACAGGGCCACCAGGAGATGTACACGATAAACATAAAGATTAGGTAATAACAGAAATATATTGAACCATTATTTTGGTTGCATATTTACGAGGGTGATTAATGGTCTGACATTAGGAAAAAAAGGGGGGGGAAGTTGGCAGGGGGATGAGACGATTGATAAACTAGTTAAAATTAGACAGGATAAAACCCTTGGACTGGATGGATTATCCATTGGTGGATAGGCGAATAAATAGCAGATGCACTGTTGCTTATTTATAGAAAGTCTTTCATTTAAAGAGTGGTTTTGGTGCTGGAGGATTGGAGGTTTTCCTATATTTAAAATTAAGAAGTCTTACAACACCAGGTTAAAGTCCAATAGGTTTGTTTTGAATCACTGGCTTTTGGAGCACAGCTCCTGTCTCAGGTGAATGAAGAGGTGGGTTCCACAACCACATATATAGACAAAGTCAATGATGCAAGACGATACTTTGAATGTGCATATTTGCAAGTAAGACTTCATCATTGACTTTGTCTGTAAATGTGGTTACGGAACCCACCTCTTCACTCACCTGATGAGCTGTGCTCCAAAAGCTAATAATTCGAAATAGTCCTGTTGGACTTTAACTTGGTGTTGTAAGACTTCTTCCTGTGTCCACCCCAGTCCAACGCCGGTATCTCCACATTATATTTAAAAGGAAAGATAGAAAAAGTTCAGGAAACTAGGTCAATTAGCTTAATGCCAGTTGTAGAAAAGGTATTAGAATCTTTACTCAGATGTAATAGAAAAAACATCCAGAAACTGCAAATAATAAAAAATAGTCAACACTATTTTTAGAAGGGAATATTATGATTGACCAACCTTATTGAATTCTTTGAAAAATAACAGTAAACAGATTAAGCAAGGAAAGCATAGTTAATGTAATGTATTTGGATATTCACAGAATCTCTCCAGTGCAAAATGAGGTCATTTGACCCATCGAGTCTGCACCAGCCCTTAGGAAGAGCATCCTACTTAAGCCCACACCTCCAACCTAGCCCCCCCCCCCCCCCCCCCCCCCCCCCCCCCACCTAACCCACTAACCCTATCTAACCTTTTTGACACTAAGGGGAAATTTAGCATGGCCAATCCACCTAATCTGCACATTTTTGGACTGTGGGACGAAACCAGAGCACCCGGAAGAAACCCACGCCGACACGGGGAGAAAGTGCAGACTTCGCAGTCACCCGAAGTTCGAATTGAACCCAGATCACAGGAGCTGTGAGGCAGCAGTGCTAACCACTGTGCCACCATGTCGCGCACAGAAGTATCACATAGTAAAGCCATAACTAAAGTCTGCTGTGTGGGGGGCCAAGTAGCAGAATGGATATTTGGCTGGCTGTACAACAGGAAGCTATTCAGGTAAAGGTTAAAGGTAGCTATTCAGACTGAAACATGGGAAGTATTGGTGCACTTGTATTAACGCTGGGACCAATGCTGTTTGTGGATGAGACTAAATTTTCAATATTTTGTTAAAACTGAGCATTACTGTCAAAATACAAGATTTTAATAAACTTGAAGAACGGGTGTGTAAATGACATTAATTTCAATATTAACAAGTGAGACGGTGCATTTTATTAGACGTCATTAGAAAGACACATACCCATTGGGAAATGATCTGAAGGGAAAAGGATCCAGGGTAGACATTCACAAATCACAAGCAGTAACACTGTAAGTTAACAAGCCCATAGACACACAATGTGCGGTTCACTTCTAGAGGACTATAATTAAAAAGCAGGGATGTTATGTTAAACATGTGTACAACAGTCGCCAAACCAAATGTGTTTTGATATATATAGTTCAGAGACATTGGAGGAGCTGTAATATAGACTCACAAAAATGTTGCCAGAGGTTATAACCATCAGCAGAGCCGAAATAAGCTGGGCACTTTCTACGAAAAAGAGAAGATGGAAAGGTGACCTGGAGGTCTTCAAAATTATGAAAAGAATTTGGTCGAATACAGGTAGCAAAGAGCCCAAAATGAGAGGCTACAAATAATTGTCACCAATGAATCCCATGAAGAAATCAGAAGAAACCTATTTACCCGTGACGAGTGACGAGGGCCGGGATTCTCCGAGCCCATGACGGGTCAGAGAATCGCCGGTAAGATGCGGGAAATTCCCGCCGCGACGCGATTCTCCGGCAACTGGAGAATCAGCAATAATCGCGCCTGCGTGGTCGACGCGGCGCCAGTTGGGGGCCACTGAAAGAGCTCCCGCAACGATTCTCCGCGGTCGACCGGCCGAATTCCCGCCAAGTTCCACAGAGTCCCACCGGCGTGGTTCCAACCTCGTACCACCCAGCATGAGCTGGGACCCGCGGCCGCGGTGGCCGTCCTGGGGGGGGGGGGGGGGGATCAGACTCTGGGGGGGGGGCCTCCACGCTGCGATCAGGGGCTACCAATCGGTGGCCACCTGCGATCTGGAGGGAGCCTACCTCCTGCGCGGGCCCGCTGTAGGGCACCGCCATGTTACACGCCGCAAGCGCGGAGACGGCCACCACACGCATGCGCCAGCGCGGAGATGGCCACCACATGCATGTGCCGGTGTGGAGATGGCCACCACGTCCAAAGATGTGCAGGCTGGGTGGATTGGCCAGGCTAAATTGCCCCTTAATGTCCAAAAGGTTAGGTGGGGTTATGGGGATAGGGCGGGGACATGGGCCTGGGTGGGGTGCTCCTTCGGAGGGTCGGTGCAGACTCGATGGGCCGAATGGCCTTCTGCACTGCAGCGATTTGACTCTGATGGTAAATAATTCACGCAGGGTACATGGGCACTTCTCTACCTGCCTCTTGGGCAATGTTTTTAAGACTTGTGTAAAAGGAACTCATTGCACCAAAGGCAACATCGGCTTAACACATCTTAACTTTTTTTCCTCTGGTAACACTGATGTCGGGCAAATTATGGCATAAAGAAAATTTGGCAGAAACTCCAAGCCAGTTTTTAATCCTATTCAGAGCATGCTGTAGCACCTGTGTAATCTCGGAAAGCTGATGTTGGCACAGGCACCATACTGGAGCCTTATGCCATTTGTACAGCAGGCATAGGTTGTATGTACATGAAATGTGTGCCATTTAAACAGCTGCTCTTCCAACACAAATGTCAGTCCTCAAATATCAGCTAGTCAGCTACAGAGAATGCACCAGTTACTCGGTGTTAAATCTGCCTCTATCCAAACTTGCACCAAGTACCGTTCACACATCATCGCTGACCTACATTGTCTTTCAGTCCTGCAACACCTCTTAAAATTCCTATCCTCAACGTCAGTCACCTATGGCTAGCAACGGAAGTTAAGGATCGTTTAAGATTAAAAGGAAAGTCTTAAGAAGTTGCCAGAAATACAAGTAAACCTGAAGGTGGGGAGGATTTTAGAATACACCAAAAGAGGACCAAGAAACTGATGAAGAAATGATGAAGAATGTGAATTTAACTCGCAAAAAACTTAAAACGTATTATCCCAGAATTTGGGATCCAAGGAATTGAGGGAAATTTATATCAGTAAGTACGTTGCATTGGAGGAATTAATGGGACTGTAAGTTGAGAAGTTTGCGGGTCCCCGGGACCGAATGATTTACATCCGAAAGTGTTTAAAGAGGTAGCTGTGGAGATAATGGATGCATTTGTGGTCATCTTCCAAAGTCCAATAGATTCTGGAATGGTTCCTGCAGATTGGCAGGGAGCAAATGGTATTTAATGATTTAAAAATGGAAAGAAAAAGGAAACCGGGAACTACAGACCTGTTAGCCTTACATCAGGAGCAGGAAAAATGCTTGAATCTATTATAATGGATGTGATAAATTGATACTTGGGTAATAGTGATCTGATTGGGCATAGTCAACATGGATTTATGAATAGGAAATCAGGTTTAATTAACCTGTTGGATTTTGAGGATGTCACTAACAGAAATGATCAAGATGGGGTCAGTGGACTTAGTATACTTAAATTTTCAGAAGGTTTTTGGTCAGGTTCCCGCAGGAGGTTGGTTAGCAAAATTAAAGCACGTGGGATAGGAGTAAATATACTGGCAGGGATTAAGGATTGGTTAACAGGCAGAAAACAGAGTAGGAATAAACGGGTCATTCTTATGTGAGCAGACTGTGGATAGTGGGATGCCACAGGGATCAGTACTCAGGCCCCAGCAACTTCCGATATACATCAATGATTTACATGTAGGAACCAAATGTGATCATTCCAAGTTCACTGATGACACAGTGCCGGGTAAAATGTGTAATGAGGAAGATGCAAAGCAACTCAAGAAGATTTGGACAGACTTGATGAGTGAGCAAAAACTTGGCCGATGGAATATAATGTTGGAGAATGTGAGGTTATCCACTTCGGTACGAGGGACAGATGTGCAGAGTATTTCTGTTAAGGGATTAGAAAGTGTAGATATAGGAAAGGACCTGGGTGTTCTCTAATTAGTCACTGAAGACTGAGGTGCTGGTGCAGCAGGCAATTAGGAAGGCTATTGATATGTTGGTCTTTAGCGCGAGAGGATTTGTGTACAGGAGTAATGGAATCCCTTGGTGAGATGGTCAGAGGGTGAGACTGGGAGGAATCTTCAAACCCTTCCATAAGGCAGAAGATACAGAAGTCTGAAGACTCGCACATTCAGCTTCTTCCCCACAGCTACTAGACTCCTCAATGATTCTCCCTCAGACTGATCTGTTCCCTGTTAGAACACTATTCATGATGCCCTATGATGCTCTTGCTCATGTATTTGCTTTGTTTGGCCCCTTGTAACCAATCACTATTTGTCAACGTACTCTGTCGATTATTCTATTTATGTACTGTGTATGTACTGTGTACTTTCCCTTGGCCGCAGAAAAATACTGTACTTTGGTACATGTGACAATCATTCAATCAAAGATTCTCTGGCCTATCCGTGGCGTGTTACTCGGAGGCAGAAAGCGGCCCACCATTGGTCAGTGGCGAGATCTTCTGCTCCACCACTGTCAATGGAATTCCCATTAAATCCACGCCTTGCCACCGGGGCTGCACCATCGGCAGGACCAGAAGGTCATAGTATCATACTTTATAGAAGAGGCCCTTCGGCCTATCAAGTGTGCACCGACAGACTAATGTGCACTAATCACACTTTCCAGCACTTGGCCCTTAGCCTTGAATGTTATGAATTTCACATGTTCATCCACGTACTTTTTAAAGGTTCAGATTTTCCGCCTCAGTTACCCTCACAGGCAGTGCATTCTAGATTCGCATCACTCCTGCTTGAAATTTGTTTTCCTCAAATCCCCTCTAACCCTTCTGCCCATCACCTTCAAATTGAGCCTTCTCATTATTGACTCTTGAACTAAGGGGAACAGCTGCTTCCTACCCATTCTGTCCATTCACCTTAAACAGGTCCCCTCTCATATCTAAAGAAAACAACCCAAGCCTATCCAGCCTCTCTTCATAGCTCAAATGCTCCATCCCAAGCAACAACTTGGTGAACCTCCTCTGAACCTTCTCCAGTACAATCACATCCTTCCTATAGGGAGGCGACTAGAACTGCACACAGTACTCCAGCTGTGGCCTAATCAAAGTTTTGTACAGCTCCAACATAACCTCCCTGCTTTCATAATTTATGCCACGACTGATACAGGCAAATGACCAGTATGCCTTCTTATTAACCTGTCTGCCATTTTCAGGGATCTGTGGATCCTGAGATCCCTCTGTTCCGCTGAGCTTCCCAGTGCCCTGCCATTTCTTAAGTACTTGTTTTGTTATTCTTTCCAAAGTGCATCATCTCACACTTTTCAGGGCTACGTTCAATCTGCCACTGATCTGTCCACCTGACCAACCCATCTATATCTTCCTGTTACCCAAGAACTTCTTCCTCACTAATAATGTCATCCTCAAATGTACTTATCCCCCACATTCCCATCGGTATCGTGGCTTTTCTGAAATCTATATAAACTATGTCAACCCTGCATCACCATCATCTACACACCTGATCACCGCCCCAAAAATTCAATTAAATTTGTTAGGCATGACATCTCCTTGACAAAGCCATCACTTGACTATCCCGGATCAAAGTTCACTTCTCCAAGTGGAGATTAATTTTCTCCTTCAGAATTATCCCCAATAGTTTCTCTACTGATGTGATACTAAGTGATCTGTAATTCTCTAGTTTATCTCTACCACCCTTCTTGTAAAATTGAACTAGAATTAACTGTCCTCCAATCCTCTGGTACCTCCCCTGTGGCGTCCCCTGTGGTCACAGAGAAATTAAAAGTTTGGATCAGGGCCGGTATAATTTCCTCCCTTGCTTCCCAGAGCAGCCTGGGATGCAACTCATCTGGACCTGGGGATTTGTCCACTTTTAAACCTGGCAATATCTCACTCCCTATGTCAAACTGTTCAAGAACCTCACTGTCCCTCTTCTTGAATTCTCCCCGGTTAGACCACACCTGGAGTTCTGTTTTTAGATTTAGTCCCCTTACCTCAAAGGATATTATTGTCATAGAGGGAGAGCAACAAAGGTTCCCCAGACTTCTTCCAGGGATGGCAGGACTGTCCTATGAAGAGAGATTTGTGAAAACTGGACCTGTATTTTCCATAGCGATTTGAAGAATGAAAGGTGATCCCATTGAAACTTACAAAATAATAAATGGATAGACAGGGTAGATGTAGGTAAAATGTTTACCCTGGTGAGTTGACGGAGGGGGTGGGGAAGTTCCAGAAATCAGGGGACTCAATTTTGAGTAAAGCAGAAGCTACTTAGAACTGAGATGAGGAGAATGTATTTTACTCAGGGAGTTGTGAATCTTGGAATTCTCCACCTAGAGGGCTGTGGGAGTTCAGTCATTCAGTATATTTAACATAGAGATTGACAGATTTCTAAATGCCAATGACGCAAAAGAACATGAGGATAGTGTGCGATAAAGGCATTGAGGTGAATGATCAGCCATGATCATACTGAAGGCGGAGCAGGCTCAGTGGGCTGATTGGCCTACTGTTGCTCCTATGTTCAGATACTGCCACAGTCTTAGCCCTCCCTATCCCCATATCTCCAACTCTGGCCTCTTGCACATCCCAGGTTTTCATTATTCCAGATTGAAAGTTGCACCTTCAATCTCAAGACTCTTAAAGCTCTGGAATTTCCTCTCTGAAACTCTCTTCCTTTCCGCCCCCTCTCCCTGTCAAAGGAACTCTTCAAAACCTACCGCTGTGACCATGTCTTTGTTCCTCTCTCCCAATATCTCTTTGCTTGGCTTGGTGTCAAATTTTCTGATGATGCTTCTGTGAAACAGCTTGGAGCATTTTAATATGTTAAAGGCAAAGTCAAGTTGTTTGCACAAAAGATATCCTGAGTAAACTGCCAATATTTAGTGCATGTGTGCTCAGTGGAAACTTCAGTTGAAGTCAAAGCGGTGCATATAAATGTGAAAAAAGTTGATCAGCAAATGTTGATGATGGGATTTGTTTTTTATCATTGACAGAAAAATGGTTTATTTCAAAGTATGCTGTTTAGCACGCTGGGCTAAATCGCTGGCTTTGAAAGCAGACCAAGGCAGGCCAGCAGCATGGTTCGATTCCCGTACCAGCCTCCCCGAACAGGCGCCGGAATGTGGCGACTAGGGGCTTTTCACAGCAACTTCATTTGAAGCCTACTTGTGACAATAAGTGATTTTCATTTTCATTTCATTTTCACTTTCCATAAAGCTTAGGCGGATGTGTAATTTGTAATCTGCATGGTTATATTCTTGTTGAAGTGACTCAACCAATGTGTGCTGTCACTGGATTAAATGGCTTGTGGAACAAACCCAATTTTAACTTCTGTCCTCAGTGAGCACATAGGAAAAGGGTGAATGCAACATGGTACAGTTACAGTTATGAGATATATAACATGGTTATGTTTTGGAATCACCTTTAATTTAAGGTAAAATTAAGGGGGTCATGTGACCTATTCTGTAGTGTGCCTGACAACAAGCCTGGTTACTTAATTGTTTTACTCGTAAAAAGGAGCAGGGTGCAATTGGAGACAATGGTCGTAGCCTGAGCGCTAATCGTGGGTGGACTGTGTCTCCAGAGTTCATGGAAAATGTTGAGAATGTCGGGCTGAAAATAAGCTGTGCTTTAAATTTAATTCCATGAGCCTATAATAGCTAATCAGCATTTCTACCTGGTACCAGGCCGATGTGATTTACATTGTCATGGTGATGGGCTTTCAGATAGGAAAGGTACAGGGAAGCCATTCTGATATTGGGTTCTGAAGTTTCACAAAATGTCACAGTAAAATTAGTTTGTCAAGAGTCCAGGAGAGACAAAGCAGCTAAAGGTCGAAAGACTCTGTGGTTAAATAATAATAATCACTTATTGTCACAAGTAGGCTTCAATTAAGTTACTGTGAAAAGCCCCTCGTCGCCACATTCCGGCGCCTGTTCGGGGAGGCTGGTACAGGAATTGAACCCGTGCTGCTGGCCTTGTTCTGCATTACAAGCCAGCTGTTTAGCCCACTGTGCTAAACCAGCCCCTTTGTGGGTGGGCGTTCATGCTCAGGTTGAAAAGCACTATTTGAGAAGTTAAAAAGGGCTGTAAGAGTTGCCCGGCTTTGATCAGAAGGAGAAGTCTCCAGGAAAACTTGCACCACGAAAGATGGTCCTGGCTTTAAAGGTTTCCAGACTGAGAAATAAAAATATCGGAAGTAAGCCCTTGGGAGTTGAGAATTCCTTTGGACTGAATCCGAGAGGATTGGATGTCTACTCAAAGGACTGTGGGTTTTCTTTTGGTTGTGTTAAAAATTCTGTTCTATAGTTTAGTGGTGAGTCAGTAGGACTTTTAGTCTGTTTGTCACAGTAAATATTTTAATATGGTGAAAATTTCATCTGTTGACTGGAAGTTTCATTTTTTAAAAGTTATTAGTCTCTATTGAGAATGTAGTAGTACATGTTAGGAGACAGCCACTAGACTGAGTTATTTCATCTGATCAATGCAGTGACTTCTGCTGGATTTGCATGTCAGGACAACAGGTGAGGACATTTGTGTTTTTGGCTTTGATGCTCCATAGTCAGATATTTTGTCGAGGATAATGCTTGAATAATTGCCACTTTAGTAGGATACTACAGTCACCACTCAAAAAGTGAATAAGGGAAAAGGGAGTGTGGGGGGAGAGATATGTTGGGACATATTATGAAAAATAGTTAAAACATAAGCTTTATGGTTTTCACTGTAGAACTGTTTGTTTCACACAATGGTGACATTGCTTAGCAGGACGCCCAAACTATGGTGCAGCCAAAGTGGACCCAGTTTCTTCAAGCCAGTGATAGAACATAGAACACAGAACAGTACAGCACAGTAAAGGCCTTTCAGCCACAGTGTTGTGCCGACCATTTATCCTAATCTAAGATCAACCTAACCTACACCCCTTCAATTTATTGCTGTCCATGTGCCTGTCTAAGAGTCGCTTAAATGTCCCTAATGACTCTGACTCCACCATCACCGCTGGCAGTGCATTCCACGCACCCACCACTCTCTGTGTAAAGAACCTACCTCTGACATCTCCTCGATACCTTCCTCCAATCACCTTAAAATTATGTCCCCTCGTGACCCTGGGGAAAAGTCTCTGGCTGTTCACTCTATCCATGCCTCTCATCACTTTGTACACCTCTATCAAGTCACCTCTCTGCCTTCTTCACTCCAGTGAGAAAAGCCTTAGCTTCCTCAACCTTTCTTCATAAGACATGCCCTCCAGTCCAGCATCCTGGTAAATCTCCTCTGTACCCTCTCCAAAGCATCCACATCCTTCCTACAATGAGGTGACCAGAACTGGACACAATATTCCAAGTGTGGTCTAACTAGAGTTTTATAAAGCTGCAGCAAAACCTCGCGGCTCTTAAACTCAATCCCCCAGTTAATGAAAGCCAACACACCATACGCCTTCTTAACAACCCTGTCAACCTGGGTGGCAACTTTGAGGGATCTATGTACGTGTGCATTTCCCCAAGAACAATTGTTCCCACTTTATGCTCCTCAGCTCCTGTCTAATAGCAGTATAATTTCCCCTCCCCCAATTAAATACCTTTCCATACTGTGTGTTCCTATCCCTCTCCATGACTATGGTAAAGGTCAAGGAGTTGTGGTCACTCACTGAAATGCTCTCCCACTGAGACATCTGACCCTGGCCTGGTTCGTTGCCGAACACCAAATTCAATTTGGCTTCCCCCCAGTCGGCCTAGCTACATATTGAATGGCACCCTAGGCTAGTGAGTGGCCCTCTTAATGTCAGTGGATCGCAAGATTGATTTTGGGCTTGTTGACTAACCATGACCTTATGAATAGGATTAAATGCATTTAATTCAAGCCAAATACTTCACAACGAGTTATAGAAAATGCTTAATCATTCATATAATAAAACTGTCATCAACTTCAAATGGTAAAAACAAAATAAATATTTATGCTTTGGGAACAAAGGGCTCTCATAGTCAATGTTGTGTGCAATCAGCGTGCACCTCACTTCACTTGGCCTTGCTTTATGTGAATATCACTTCAGTCATAATGGTAGGAAAGAAACTATTCGGGTGGAAATTAGTTTGCCAATGGTCAACAAAATATCTCGTGGGCCGCACTCAGAACCCAGATGGCCCGCATGTGGCCCCCAGGCCTTGCTGGCTTGTGACCATCAGTCTCCATATAGGTGCAAAAAATTCGATGATGAAGTTTTTGTCAAGCTACACCCGCGTAGTTTCCCAAGAGCAGGTTTGGGAGCAATCATCTCCTTGGTTGTGAGTAAGGGAAGGAATAGGCAGGGAGGGATGCTGCAGGTAACAATATAGCGAGTGAAGTGAGAAGATGGAAAAGGAGGGAAGAACTTAGTTCCGACGGGTCTAATCCCCTTTGTTTCATTTTCAATTAGAAAATTCTTCATTCTGTGTTCTCAACTGTGAAGATTTGTGGCCACAGGCAGTGTCCTGTGAATGTGGTAGCAACACTGTCCCAGAACTGAAACAGTTAGACTCTGCAGCATGACTGTGATTTCCCACCAAGGTGCTAAAAGATCTCAAACATGCGATGAAATGAAATGAAAATCGCTTATTGTCACAAGTATACTTCAAATGAAGTTACTGTGAAAAGCCCCTAGTCGCCACGTTCCGGTGCCTGTTCCGGGGAGGCTGGTACGGGAATTGAACCGTGCTGCTGGCCTGTCTTGGTCTGCTTTAAAAGCCAGCTATTTAGCCCTGTGCTTAACCAGCTGTTGCAGCAGAGTAAGAGATAAGCCCTTTGTGGGTTTCTTTTGACATTTCAAAGTTGACGGAAGGAAAATATTTCTATTGGGGAGAAAAAAAGGCTTCAAGGATGCTTTCAGGTAGATTGAACTGCACTCCAGCTGGATAACTGATACATCTCGAGCATGTCTGAGCAACCTTTTGAGGTCAGCTGACAGCAGGAAGTAGACTGCATTCATTGGGACTTGGATCCTGCAGAGCTCAGTGAGGACAATCAAATCGATTATCCAGACTTTCACTGATGCATGACTGGTTTTAGGGAAGGATTATTAAGAGGAGGAAAATTGTAAGTGCATTTCTAGTAAAATGATAAACATGGTTCTTTTATTATAATATTAACTGTTGGAAGGAGTAATGAGGGAATATTCATTAATAATTATATAATATTGTTTAATTGAGATTTTTTAATGTGGTGTTCACTATTGACCAAGTTTAATCAAAGGAGGCAGTAATAAAAAGAGGACATAATTTATTGCATTTCCTGCCATGACCGTCATAGCAACACTGGAAGCAATGCTACGATTCAGCTTTGCTCAGAGCTAGCAAAAGACAACCCTCCTGTGTTAATTGCATATTGTGTTAAAATTATTTGCATATGGTGGGCATGAACTAGGATTCACTTGTACCCTTATAAATAGACATAGGCTGAAACTATGGTTGTTGAGATTAGGTGGTGCATGCTTGTAACATGTAACTGTAAATAAATGATATTAAAAGTTTCTGATATAAAAAAAAGGAGCTCCAGTTCTATCTCTCATCAACTAGCTTCCTAGAGCTTAACACATGCACTTTCAATGGAGCAAATTGATCACAGGTCAATACATCCAATCCTTTCCTGATGACACTTCAAAGTTTAGCCATAAATTTACAGAGCACAAAAGGAAGCAATGAACCTTTATAAAAACACCCCTTCAGCCTCAACTGTAGTGTTGAACAGAGAACATAGAACGTACAGTGCAGAAGGAGGCCATTCGGCCCATTGAGTCTGCACCGACCCACTCATGCCCCCACTTCCACCCGATTCCCGTAACCCAATAAACCCTCCAAAGCTTTTTGGTCACTAAGGGCAAATTATCATGGCCAATCCACCTAACCTGCATGTCTTTGGACTGTGGGAGGAAACCGGAGCACCCGGGGGAAACCCATGCAGACACAGGGAGAACGTGCAGACTCCGCACAGACAGTGACCCAGTGGGGAATCGAACCTGGGACCCTGGCGCTGTGAAGCCACAGTGCTATCCAATTGTGCTACCGTGCTGTCCAATTGCTTCCAATTGTGGGCACCAGTAGTGAATTGTTTGGAGTGAGTGCAGAAAAGATTTGAGAATAGTTCCAAGAAGTTGGGTTACGTGGACATAGTGGAGAACCTGAGGTTTCTCCCTTTAGGGAAGAGACGGCTGAGAGGAGATTTGATTGAGGTGTTCAAAATCGTGAAGTGTCGAGATGGCAAAAGAGCTAAAGATGACGGGAGGAAAAAAATAAACATGCAGCAAGTGGATCTGTCAATGCACTGCCTGAGAGTGTGGTCGAGGCAGGTACAATTGTGGTTTTCAAAAGGGAATTAGGTAAGCACGTGAAAGAAAAAGATTTGGAGGACCACCAGGAAAAGACAGGGAAGTGGGACTGGCTAAATTGCTCTTGCAGAAGCCATCAAAAGCACAACAAGCCAATTGCCGCCCTCCTGTGCTGGAACCATACTGTGATTGTTCTGATTCCAAATAAAGAATGAAATGAAAAGAAAATACTGCAGATGCTGGAAATCTGAAATAGAAGCAGTTGAAACATTATCTGTGAACAGAGAAACCATGTTCATGTTTCAGGGCAGAAACTTAGCAATGTAATTGGTTTCAAGAAAGTGAAATGGGTGGGGGGGGGGGGGGTGGTGTGAAAAATGAACAAGCGGAAGTCTGTGATAGCGTAGAAAATAGGTGATGTTAAATGGCATAAGAGTTTGTGGTGCAGGGCCAAAGGGAGTAGTAAGGACAAGTAAAGAAATAATCTGGAGGAGGTGTGAATGCAGGGTGGCTGCAGTCCAGAAGCAAGAACAAGCACAACACATGCAAAGAAAGGCAGACAAAATGGGCAAAGAAATTGCAGTCTGAAATTGTTGAATTCAATGTTGGGTTTGGAAAGCTGCAAGGTGTTTAATCAAAAGAGGATGTGCTGTTCCTGAAGTTTAAGTTGAGCTTCAGTGGAGCACTACTGTAGGTTGTTGACGGGGGGTCAGAGCAAAGGAAAGGTGGACAAAATGACGTCAACTGAATGCTCAGGATCATGCTTGTGGTCTTGAGCATGGCCACATGTTCTGCAAAACATTAATCCAATATACATTTATTCTCCCCAATCTAGAGCAGATTGCAGGGTGAGTAGTGAATGCATTGTACTAAATTTAAAGAAGGACATGTAATGCTGAAAAAAACACATTTGTCAAAGCTTTTCATCTTGCACTCATCAGGACATTCACTAGAAAATCAATGACAGGGAAACAACAACTTCGTATGATAAAAGGGCGGCGCTGATTGGTTGGCAAGCGAACTCTGATTCATAGAGGCATTGCTATAGAATGCACTAGTTGATGGTGTCTGGCAGTTAACTGTGAAGCATTGCTTGTAATTTAAACCAGGCAGCTGACTCTGATTGGTCAAGGCATTGCCCTGTGAAATGAAACAGCAAATGCCTATCACTTATTTTGTTCAGCTGAAACAAGTGCAGTGTGTGTATGTTCTTTCCACCTGTAAAGAAAAGGGTCCTGTGTATTAATATATGTAGTTTCCATTACATGCAAACACGTTACACTGTGAGCCTGACTGAAAGCCTTAAACTGGTTGTCGGTAATGTTTAGCACACCCAGGATTACTTAGCAAATGTTGAGCAGTTGTGAAATCACATCTAATGTTGGACACTGTTTTGTGTTTTGCAAGCATGGGCTGGTTGGATATGGTCTGTACTTTGCCCATTGGAAACAGCGGAAGGGACATGCTGTTTGATATTAGCAGCTAGTCTTTGGGACATAGGACCTATATGCCTCGAACCACGCTGGTGCTGAAATTCATGTACCACATTACACATTTGCGTGATAGGTAGAATATCTTTTTGGTTTGAGGGCAGCATTCCATCAGTGGCAAATGCTACTCGTGTTGCTACTGCGTGAAACAGCTAGCTCCATCTGCTGCTCATATTCTTTGAGATTTATTACCCTTCCAAGGTAATCTGAGGAAGACCAGGCACTTTCCAGTCCAAAGATTACAGACCACTTCATGAGTTTGTACAATATACAGTGCAAAATGATCTGATCAGGGTACCCATTATCAGCAGCCTTTTCTCATATGGTATAAAGTTGTTGCGATGGATTCTCCTTTTCCCAGACTAAGTGCTGATGCCAGGACTGAATCCTGTGTGTTCTGCGGCCTTGAAAGCGACGCCAGTCCCGGAGCATCAGGACATCCTAATGGCTGGCACAGCGCCACGCAGAACTAGTGCAATTCCAATGAACCCTGGCATATGATTCGCCAGGGTCAGGATTGGCACTGGAGAGCTTGACAAGCAGCAGCTGCATATAGGCACTCCACTCCCCATGCACCCTCATCCCATCCAACAAAGTAGCATGGGTTGTGCTGAGCACGCCCAACCCATTGATGGGTTGGCGGGGGCTAAAGGTTACCTACGGGGGTGGCCTGGGGAGGCACACACACAACACATGGCACTAAGTTCACAGTGGACAGTCAGTGGCATGCACGACCTCATGGCTACCTTGCAGGCTGCAGCAATGGTGGCCCATATCCATCCACCCCGACCCTACAGCCCACCTTCTTACAGCCTTCCAGACGCAATATTTGAGTTTAACAATATCAGATCGTAATCTCTGTTCCCCCTCCCATTTTGTTTTACTTTATTTGCAATGGGGCTGGTTTAGCACAGTGGGCTAAACAGCTGGCTTGTAATGCAGAACAAGGCAACAGCACGGGTTCAATTCCTGTACCGGCCTCCCTGAACAGACGCCGGAATGTGGCGACTAGAGGCTTTTCACAGTAACTTCACTGAAGCCGTTCTCTTCTATATATAATATATATATATATATTCTATTTTTTGTACATAACGGTAAATATACTTTGTTCAAAAACTCAATAAAAAATATTTATAAAAAAATACTTAATTGAAACCTACTTGTGACAATAAGCGATTATTATTATTATTATTATTATTATGAAGTTTTGGCCTTACTTTTGCCATCCACATTTACTCTGGCCACACCTGTTGCTTGTCTCGTGTCCCTACCTCTCCCACTTAGGCCCTGCACCACCGTCTCTTTTCTCATTTAATCTCACTTGTCTTCCACCTTATCACAGGCCTTCCCTTCTGTTTCCCCCCCACCACTCGCCCCATTTTACTTGCTCAAAAACCTATTACATTTTTAATTCCTGTCCGTTCAGAAGAAAAGTTGACCTGAAATGGTTGAATTCAGCTTTGTTCTCCACAGGTGCTGTCTGATCTGCTGAGTAAGAAAGAAAGAGCTTGCAATTTGCATTGCACCTTAGAAATTGCGTCTGAGTATCATAGAATCCCTACAGTACAGAAGGGGGCCATTTGGCCCATCGAGTCTGCACCGAACGTCTGAAAGAGCACTCCACCCAAATCCACTTCTCAATAACCCCTCAGCCTAACAGCCACATCCCTGGATACTGAGGGGAAATTTAGCATGGCTAATCGACCTAATCTGCATATCTTTGGACTGTGGGGAAAAGTGAAGCACCCAGAGGAAACCCACACAGATAGGGCGAGAATATGCAAACTCCAGACAGTCACTCGAGACTGCAATTGAACCCAAGTTCCTGGCACTGTGAGGCAGCTGTGGTAACTACTGTGCTACTGTGTTGTCCAGGAGTTCCTCACTACCCCAAGGATGTCATGCAGTGATGCAGTTTAACTCCCAGCTGAATCCTCCTTTATCTCCAAACAATACCCATCACAGGTCAAAAACACTTTTAAATAAAGTTAACAAAAACAGGATTACTTGCCTTCTCTGGACAGTGAGATCTTTGAGATTTGCTTGAAGAGCGAGAGATCCTGCCAAATTAATGCTGAATCTGACAGGCTTCTACAGAAGCTGCTGTTCAGCTCACAGCTACCAGCAACACTAACTCAAAACTGCCTGCCACATTCATGACCCCTCCCATTCCGACATCATCTTCATCCCACTCAAATCCAATGGATTTGGATTTGGATTTTGTTTATTGTCACGTGCACCAAGGTGCAGTGAAAAGTATCTTTCTGCGAGCAGCTCAACAGATCATTAAGTACATGAAAAGAAAAGGAAATAAAAGAAAATACATAATAGGGCAACACAAGGTACACAATGTAACTACAAAAGCACCGGCATCAGGTGAAGCATACAGGGGTGTAGTGTTAATGAGGTCAGTCCATAAGAGGGTCATTTTGGAGTCTGGTGACAGTGGTGCTAACTATGCAGCCTTGCGGGGCCCCAGTATTGAGTTCTATTGTGGAGGAGGTGTTGTTGTTTATTCTTACTGATTGTGATCTGTGGGTTAGAAAGTCGAGGATCCAGTTGCAGAGTGAGGAGCCAAGTCCGAGGTTTTGGAGCTTTGATATGAACTTGGCAGGGATTATGGTGTTGAAGGTGGAGCTGTAGTCAATAAATAGCTGTAGTCAAATAAATAAATGACCTAACTACTTAAGTTTAAACACAGTGCTTCTAAGAAATCAGAACAAAACTCCATGATACCTCCCCTTGTAAACACATAAATATGGTTCGAAATAATGATGATCTAATTTTGATGACATCTTAATTGCCCCTTTTTACAGTCACAAAGTCTGTCTATCTTTTAAACCAGGATTTATAAAGGATATTACTGCAGCAGATATTTATACACCTGAACCCAGGTTTTAAAAGACATTATTGCACCAGATACATATAATACAATACATGGTAGCACAATGGGTAACATTGGCCGGGATTCTCCCCTACCCGGCAGGACGCGGGGTCCCGGCGTGTTGGCGTGGCATGAATCACTCCGGCGTCGGGCCGTCCCAAAGGGGCCAAGCGCTCACATTAAGGGGCCAGGCCCGCGCGGAGTGGTTCCCGCTCCGCCGGCTGGCGTGAACGGCCTTTGGCACCACGCCAGCCGGGGCCGAAAGGACTTCGTCGGCCGGCGTAAGTCCGCGCATGCGCTGGAGCGTCAGCGACTGCTGATGTCATTCCGGCATATGCACATGGGAGGGGTCTCTTCCGCCTCCGCCATGGTGAAGACCATGGCGATGGCCGAAGAAAAAGAGTGCCCCCACGGCACAGGCCCGATCGCTGATCGGTGGGCCCCGATTGCGGGCCCGGCCACCTTGGGGGCACCCCCCGGGCTCAAATCGTCCCCCCCCCCCCCCCCCCCAGGACCCTGCCGCCCGACCCCGCCGCCAATCCCGCCGGTAAGGTAGGTGGTTTAATCCACGCCGGCGGGAGAGGCTTGTCAGTGGGGGGGGGGACTTCGGCCCATCGCGGGCCGGAGAATCGCTGCGGATTGGATTGGATTGGATTTGTTTAATGTCACGTGTACCGAGGTACAGTGAAAAGTATTTTTCTGCAAGCAGCTCAACAGATCATTCAGTACATGGAAGAAAAGGGAATTAAACAAAATTCAAGAAAATACTAGAAAATACATGAGAATACACAATAGGGCAACACAATATATACAATGTACTACATAAGCATTGGCATCGGATGAAGCATACAGGGTGTAGTGTTAATGAGGTCAGTTAATAAGAGGGTCATTTAGGAGTCTGGTGACAGTGGGGAAGAAGCTGTTTTTGAGTCTGTTCGTGCGTGTTCTCAGACTTCTGTATCTCCTGCCCGATGGAAGAAGTTGGAACAGTGAGTAAGCCAGGTGGGAGGGATCCTTGATTATGCTGCCCGCTTTCCCTCGGCAGCGGTAGGTGTAGATGGAGTCCATGGATGGGAGGCAGGTTCGTGTGATGGACTGGGCGGTATTCACGACTCTCTGAAGTTCCTTGCGGTCCTGGGCCAAGCAGTTGCCATACCAGGCTGTGATGCAGCCCGATAGGATGCTTTCTATAGTGCATCTGTAAAAGTTGGTAAGGGTTTCTGTGGACATGCCGAATTTCCTTAGTTTCCTGAGGAAGTATAGGCGCTGTTGTGCTTTCTTGGTGATAGCGTCGACGTGAGTGGACCAGGACAGATTTTTGGTGATGTGCACCCCTAAGAATTTGAAACTGCTAACCATCTGTGTGGAGTCTGCACGTCCTCCCCCTGTGTGCGTGGGTTTCCTCCGGGTGCTCCGGTTTCCTCCCACAGTCCAAAGATGTGCGGGTTAGGTGGATTGGCCATGCTAAATTGCCCATAGTGTCCTAATAAAAGTAAGGTTAAGGGGGGGGGTTGTTGGGTTACGGGTATAGGGTGGATACGTGGGTTTGAGTAGGGTGATCATGGCTCGGCACAGCGTTGAGGGCCGAAGGGCCTATTCTGTGCTGTACTGTTCTATGTTCTATGTTCTGTCTCCACCTCGGCCCCGTTGCGGGGGGCCTGCCGACCGGCGCAGCGTGATTCCCGCCCCCGCCGAATCTCGGGTGGCGGAGAATTCGGGTCATGGCGGGGGCGGGATTGACGCTGGCCCCGGGCGATTCTCCGACCTGGCGGGGTAGTCGGGGAATCCCGCCAATTGTTGTTTCACAGCTCCAGGGTCCCAGGTTCGATTCCCGGCTTGAGTCACCGTCTGTGCTTTCTCCCCGTGTCTGTATGGCTTTCCTCCAGGTGCTCCGGTTTCATCCCACAAGTCCTGAAAGAAATGCCGTTAGGTAATTTGGACCTTCTGAATTCTCCCTCTGTGTACCCAAACAGGCGCTGGAATGAGGTGACTAGGGGCTTTTCACAGTAACGTCAGTACAGTTTTAATGCCTGCCTACTTGTAACAATAAAAGATTATTATTATACCGATTTCTTACATCCAGCACACATCACTGTGTGGCGATACTGTACTCAATCCCACCTTAAACCTGTATATATCAGAGCCTACTACTACAACCAGGTCTATTCCATCCTTTATCAAGTTGCATCCCCAGAAATTCCAAATAAACAATTACTCTTTTGTAAGTCCATGTCGATCATAGAATGGTCAGACAGAATGCTTAGTTCAGTCTTCCTTACTAAAAGATTCCTATGAGATTATTAATTAAACCTGCCTCATTGCACCGTACTGAATTTTAAACAGGATTACATCTCGTTATTTCCACAATGTATTATTCCAGGAAATTGCTCCAAAAGCATTCTACAAACGTACCTTCCAAGCTACCTTTGCTAATTGGACTTGTCCAGTCTTTACAAAGATTTAAACCCACACGAATATTACATTGTCAGTTACAAGCTCAAATTATTTCTTGTTTAATGTTCCATCCAGCAGTGTGACTACTTTTAAGGGGCCTATAAACAACTGCCATCAGTGTTTTCTCACCATTGCCTTTTTCTAGTCTCCACTTATTCTATTTCCTGATCTTCTGACTCAACACCCTTTCTTTCTACTGTTCTTATATTACTACTTGTTACCAGAGCAGCAGCTGCTTCTCCGTTCCCACTCTGCTTGTCTTTTCGAACCTATAACCACGGAATATTTCTTTCCTGACCTCGGTCACAATGTAACCATGGGCTGGTTTATATGCCCCCTTGGCGGTGGGTTTGAAGGCAACAGGGCATATAAAATCCATCTTGTGGCTATACCAAACCACCTCCCCGCAATCAAATCATCCAGGTCTGCTCCACTGTAATTTAGTCAGTAGCAGGGATGGCATCGAGCAACCTGCCCACCAGTGGATCAATTGAAACCCTTAAATGGGCAATTATTGCCAACTTGAGGGCCTCATCTTGCTGCCATCAGGACTTAATTGGTGGCATGAGTGGCCATGCCAAGCAGCTAGTCTGGTAGGTGGGCTGTTGGCAGCTAGGATTGCTCCTTGGTGAGCCTCTTGGCTGATCGGATCCCCTTACCCCCCTCAAACAAGGTTTTACTGACCTCAGGGCCTTTCAGACACTGTTCCCCCACCCAACCCCCACCACAATCGCTTGCCAAGACCGGTCGGCTTGGCGCCTGGGGAGATCCCTGACTCATCTGCTGGACTGGATCTTTTTCTAATTCAAATCTTGCTCAAGCAACTTCACCACTCATTCTTGAAATATTCTTTCCTTGCTCTCTACTAGTGCTCCTGTGACTACAAAAGTACTTCACATATTCAAATGAATAATTTATGTAAAGGCTCTTCTGATTTTTTTTTCACTTTAGTTCTCCATTAAGCTATTGTGGATTTTTTTTAATGCATTGTCGCTGAATTGCCCTCTGGGTTTTTGCTGATGAAAACTGCCAGGTTTTCCATTCCATAACAAACCGGCCAGAGAAAACTAGTGCATGTTTAATAGTTGTTCAATTTGTCTCGTCAGCATAAGTATCACGCATTTGTAACCTGGGGTAATATTTCACACAGTCTGTTAATTGGGACGCATAGGTCTGTATCATCTTTTATGTGGGTTTCTCTTCAGTTTGAAGACCCAAGATAATGAAGGGAGAGCTTTGTTCATGTGTTGGCATTACGCATACTTGTGTCATGCCACAGGAACCGATAGCTCCTTGGACGACGTAGATAATGGCTCATGTGGCTTCCTTCACAGATTATGGTTGTAAAACGCTGCACGCGACATTGCCTGCCCCTGGGGAATTGATACCATCTATATAGCGCCACTAAAAGAGACCTGTTTCACATGGTCCTTTACCATCTCCAAGTGAACTTATTCTGACAGAATTTTATTAATCTTTGGGTTCAATCCCAAACACAAAAGGGAAGTTTTCCTTGCAAATTCTACCAGCGTTTGCCTCTTTTCAGCTTGTGTATTTATTAAGCAAAATAATATTTTGCGATATTTATTTCTGAACTTTAATTGATTTTGTACTTGAACGATTGTAATTAAACCTGATCTGCTTTCTCATAATAAATCTGCATTCTCTGACTTTGAGAAAAGCTGTCTGCTGTTCACCTTTATTTAAAAACCAACAAGGTGGAATGTGAGAATGAATAAGCCTTTGCTGTAGGCGGTGATGAATTTATCATTTTAATTGCTTTGCATTTCACTGAAGTTAGGAAAGACTAATTTATGCAACGGAAATGAAGCCATTGGTAGATGAGCATTGCACAAGTTAGCAGATAAACAGGGAAATCTCCATCAAGAAGAAATGCTTGAATGTGACCTCTATTGAAGGATAAAATAGAACCACTTTAGGTTGTCTTTGCATTATGTATCCAGGTTACGCAGTCACATATCCTACTCTTCATAAAACTGTCTTTACATGTTGCAAACGCCACCTTTCTGCATGATTGTCCGCTCGTTGCTTTAGTCAGGGAAATTATATGGTCATTGCTGTCGATGTTTGCCATCAACTGTGCTCTCCTAATGTGTTGACCTTGGGTTAGACTCATCCTGCAGCTACAGAGATCTCCTCCCTCATGCATAATGCTTAGTTTAATAATGAATCCCAGGAGGTAATGGAAAATCTTCTCTTCCGAGGGGAAGCTGGCTATCTCCGACCAGACACGTGTCCTTTTGACCAAATGTCATAGTTAGCACTGAGCTTCATGTGATGATCTAAATGCCCATCAGGATGGGTGAGGGAGCAATGTAACAAGCAATATTTAAAAAAAACACTCAAGTAGTATTTCTCTGGGTTCTTTGTGTTCCAACCTTGCGGCACATGACAAAAATCTTCTCCGGTATCATTCTATTGTTCTGACTTTTCAATCTGGTCACCAAAGCAAAAGCCACAAGATGTGTACCGGTATGTACTGGTATCAATTAGGGTCTATAGTAGAAGGCACCAAAATGTAATCTCTTAAAAGGACTTCCCATTTTGATGAACCTGCGATGACTACTCCTGAGGATGTGGAGATGGAGGACGACTGCCTGCAGCTGCATTGTGTGGCAGCTCCCCGTGTAGCCCCCATTAAAGTGATGGTAAGGGTCAATGGTTACCTGCTGGAGATGGAGTTGGACACTGGCGCAGTGGTCTCCGTAATTGCCCAGATGACATTTGACTACATCAAACAGGGTATACAGACCCTTACATTAACTGATACACAGGCCAGGTTGGCCACCTACACGGGGGAAATAATTGGACATTGCTGGAACTACGATGACCACTGTTGTTTATGGACGCCAGGAGGGGCGTTTCCCACTTAGCGTGGTGTGCAGCCACGGGCCCAGCCTGTTGGGTCGGGACTGGTTGCGCCATTTGCACCTGCAGTGGCAGCACATCCTTTAAACAGGTTCTGGAGGGTTTACGGAGGTACTAGAACGGTACCCAGATGTATTCCAGCCCGGTTTGGGGAAGATAAAAGGGACCGTAGCCTGTAACCAGGAGCCATGCCGCGCTATTTCCAGGCGTGCCCGGTGCCTTACGTCTTGCTCGAGAAGGTTGAAGCAGAGCTCACGCGTTTGGAGTCCTTGAATATCATCAGGCCCGTAGGGTCGCAGACTGGGCAGTGCCAATTGTACCTGTAATGAAGCCAGATGCCACGGTTCACTTGTGTGGCGACTATAAATTTACAGTGAATGCGACTTCCTGGCTCGACCAATAACCAATGTCCCGCATAGAAGATCTCTACACGAAGCTTGCAGGCGGACTCTAGTTCACAAAATTAGATATGAATCATGCCTACCTACAGTTGGAGCTGGACCCTGCCTCCAGGCCATATGTAACTATTAATACTCACACGGGCCTGTATGAATACACGGTTGCTCTTTGGTGTATCTGCCTGCGCTATATTTCAACACGTCATAGAGAGAATCTTGAGAGGTTTACCACGTGCCGCTGTTCACTTAAACAAAATTTTGATTATGGGAACGTCGGAGCAGGAACATTTGGAAAATTCAGAGGCTTTCCTAAGACACTTGAGGCTGGAGTCCATTTACTTCGTACAAAGTGCGTCTTTCAGGCGAAAGAAGTGGTATATCTGGATTATCGGATGGACCGCAATTCAACAAGCCCTCACCCCAACTGACACTTTGCATCTTCATTGTTTTCTTGGCCCCGTAAGCTATTACGGGAAGTTCCTCCTCAATCGGGCAACTACGCTGGCCCCGTTGCACCTTCTGCTAAAGAAGAATCACACCTGGGTTTGGGGGTCAGCCGCAAGAAACCACTTTCCGATGGGTAAAACAGCAATTGTCATCGTCTGGGTTACTAACCCACTTTGATCCTGAAAAGCCTTTGCTCATCACGTGTGATGCATCCCAAAATGGTATTGGGGCCGTTCTGTCCCACAAGATGGAGAACTGAGCCGAGCGACTGATAGCTTTTGCCTCCCGCACATTGACTGCAGCGGAAAAGAAGTATGCGCAGATCGAGAAGGAGGACGTGGCGGTGAATCGTTTCCACCAGTATGTGTATGGCCACCATTTCACTATCGTGACTGATCATAAGCCTCTACTGGGACTTTCCGAGAGGATAAGCCAATACCGCCCATTGCTTCCGCACGGATCCAGCGCTGGGCTTTGTTGCTCGCTGTGTACGAGTATTCTAGGGAGCATAAACCAGGGACCCACATAGCAAATGTCAATGCACTGAGCCGATTGCCTTTGTCAACCGGCCCCATGTTGATCCCCATGACAGGCGAAGTGGTTGCAGCCCTAAATTTTATGGACTCCTTGCCTGTCACGGCATCACAGATCCAGGCGAGTTGCAGGCATTTTCCTCCAAGCTGTCAGAATTTAGCGTGGAAGACAGTATCCTCTTGTGGGGGACGCGCATGGTCATCCCAGAAAAAGGACAGGACCTGATACTGCAGGACTTCCACAATGGGCATCTGGACATCCAAGTTATGTCTGGTGGCTAGGCCTCGACACAGACATTGAGAAGTTGGCTCAAAACCGCTCCATTTGCCAGCAGCATCAGAAGCTTCTGCAGGCTGCGCCCCTACATCACTGGGAATGGCCAGGCAGCCTTGGGCATGCTTGCATGTGGATTTCGCCGGCTCTTTTCAAGGGTCTATGTTCCTTCTATTAATTGATGCCTGGTCTAAATGGCTAGAGGTGCATAAGATGGTAGGCACAACGCCCTGCGCAACAATCGAGAATATGCGTTTGTCTTTCAGTACGCATGGCCGCCCCGAGGTGCTCGTCACGGACAACGGCACTCCTTTCACAAGTGAGGAGTTTGCGAGTTTGATGACGATAAACAGCATACGCCATTTCTGCACCACTCCATACCACTCGCCTTCCAATGGGTTGGCGGAGCTCACAATGCAGGCATTCAAACGGGGCCTAAAAAAGTAGTCTTCCGCATCTATAGACACGAGACTGGCTCGTTTTTTGTTTTCATTTAGGACCACTCCACATGCGGTGACTGGGGTAGCTCCCGCGGAACTTCTAATGGGCCGGAGACTTCGGAAAACCTCCTTAGCATGGTTTTCCCGGATATTGGCGCAAAAGTACGCCGCACTCCAGAACGGCAGGGAATTAACCTTTCTTGGTATCGGCCGATTCGGCAGATTGCGCCTAGTAACCTGGTTTTGCTGGTGGTGCCCAGTGTGTCCCTGGCATTATCTTTTGACGAACGGGCCCGATCTCTTACCAGGTGCAAGCCCAGGGTCGTCTCCAGCGTAAGCATTTAGCCCACGTTCGGGCCAGAAGGCTGCCTCTTCCAAAGATTACCTGTCCCGGAGCTCACTTCGACAGCCGCAGAGACCAGACACAGCAGAGGGTATTCCGCACGATCTTCCTCTGGTGCCGCACTCAAAGCCTGCACAGGTCGTTGCAGAACCACATGGAGATAGAGACGCCGAGATGACAGAGGCTTTGGACTCTGACTCCGAGATGAAGACCCAGGACGCCTCAGGAGGGGAGTCCTCGGTCCCACGGGCCGTGGATGTACAATCGTTACACCGTTCATCATGGAAGCGCCGTTCTCCGTCTCGTTACACGCCGCCCGATCCAGCGCCTCGTGCAAATGGTGTCCGGCCTGCGGCAAAACAAGTCCGATGCCCTCCTTTGCCAGGGTCTTCGGTGGACTCCTTGGATGTTGGCGGTGGGGGGGGGACATGGATGTTATACCCTGTCTGCATACCACTGGCTGGAGACTAATGGCCCTCCCACAATCCGTAGGGAATATGAGCTTCCTCAATGAGGGGGGTGGAGAAATCATTAGCAGGTCCCTGCATAAATAAAACTGGCCAGCATGGAACCAGCTAGAGAGGAGTGGGCAGCAAGGGAGTTACTGCTGCTGTTGTATGTATGTATATATATATATATATATATATATATATATTATTGTAAATAAAGTTTTCTTTCTGTTTTACAAACTCGTGCTGGATTCTTCGTGGCCCTTACAAAAGGGTAAATGGGGTTGATATAATTGAATGGGTGGAAGAGGCACAGCTACAGATTGGCTTAAATTGTCCCTCTGAGACACAAATGTGAAACTTATATTTACGTTCAGGAAGTGGAAGCTTTGCCCTGGACTGATAAGTAACTGTTTTTATAGGAGAACAACAATGCAACCTATAGTTTACTTGTGTTTTACTTTTCTGTTAATCCCTCACTTTAGTCTGCGATCCTCCTGGATGACTGTATTTAATTATTTGTGCTGGAGCTATCAAAGTTGACAGTAGAATGTGGGCTCTTTGTTTTATCACACTCAGTCTGATGTACAGCATCTGTAGTGCCTGAATTCATTAAGTCTTAATTGTGTATTCCTGTCAATTATGTTCTAATGCACCGGCAATCTTGTACATAAAACTGTTTTATTGTAATTAAGTGTTAATTCGTTCAGTTGCTGCTTGTCTGTTTATGGCAACCACAATATTTTGTCACTTATCAAAAATGTGCCCAGGCCATAAAAGTTTTAAGGTTCTGACTAAAGCAAGAAATCTGATGGAGATTAATGGCTATCGGTAATATCAGGGTGTTTAATGTTTCTCCTTGTACAAAATTCAAATGGAGGATCCCAGCTGTGCTCGACAAGGAGGGTTCAAATGAAAGCCAGACATCCGCCTCCAAAAAGAAAATTCGAGGATGTAAAATTCTTAAGAGTTGAGCTGTCTGTCTCAGGTGATAAGTTGTACTTCAATCCTTAAACCAATGCTTCCCAAACTACTGTCCACTGTGCCTCCATTTTAACCTTGAAGATTAACTTTGACCCAGGGACCAGCAAAAACAAGATGGCAATAAAGCAGCATTGTAGCTTTCATCCTATAACTAAATAAAGTTCATGGGTTACAGATGAACATATCATTTCACGTACTTGTATAGTTTCAAGCCAAGCTCTCCATATTCTCTGATGTCAGAAGACACAGTGAAGTTGCTCTCATCCTGCGTTCAATCCCAGGCTGGCCCTGCTATCAAACAGGACTCTATCTTTTTTATATGGCACACCCCTCCGAGGCCACTTACTCGTCAATGCAGGAAGAAATCGGGACCTCATTTTTTGCATGTGCCCCAAACTCTGGATCTCCCCACATGGCCTACGGATATTCCCACCCCCGACACCACACATTACCTGCTCAGATATCCTCAATACCCCCCCCACCCCGACTTCATAACGACAGGGCATCCCTGGGCCTGGTCCAGGGCCAACCTGGCAGCGGCTTATCTCATATCCTGTATTGCATCTGAATAAAAGTAAAGTTAAGAGATTAGGCAAATAAGGGGCTGGTTTAGCTCACTCAGCTAAATCGCTGGCTTTTAAAGCAGACCAAGCAGGCCAGCAGCACGGTTCAATTCCCGTACCAGCCTCCCCGGACAGGCGCCGGAATGTGGCGACTAGGGGCTTTTCACAGTAACTTCATTGAAGCCTACTTGTGACAATAAGCGATTTTCATTTCATTTTTCAAATATTGTTTCCTTCAAGTACTTTCCATTGGGTTAACAATGGCATAGGCAAGACTAAGAAATAGGTAAGGTACTGCTGAGGGAGAATGAGAAGCTAGGGGGCCAAGTTAAAAATCAGAACAACAAAAGTAATAACCTCTAGGTTATAATGCCTGGATTACAGCATGAGCCACAAGCAAATTGGCGTAAGGTCAATAAGATTAGAGAGTTGAAGCATGATGCAGCGATTGTGTAGAAGTGAGTTTGCATTCATGGACGCAGACACCATGACTGGGGCAAGAGGGAGCTGTTCCCTTGGGACTGGCTTCATATGAACTAAGCTGGGACCAAATAAAATAACTAACGCTGTAGATAGGCCTTGAAACAAATTGATGGGTGGGGTGGTGAATGAGGGGAGATTTGGAAAGTTCACAGGGTAATAATAAGGGTAACGGTAACCAGAGTGTAACGGGGAGGGAAAGTTCCTACAGTGCATGATCAAATGGGTCAGAGTAAGTTTTTAAAAAAGGCTTTATTTGAATGCACAGACCATTTGGAATTGGGTAGATAAATTGATCTCTGCAGAATTCCCATCCTCTCCCCTGCTTTGTAGCCATAGTATTTAAATGGCTGGTCAGTTCAGTTTCTGGTCAAAGGTAAACCCCAGGATGCTGATAGTGGTGGATTCAGAGATGGTTTTGTCATTGAATATCAAGGAGAGATTATTGGATTCTTCTACCTGCTGTGTTTATCTCCACTCAAGCAAAACCCATTTCAAGTCACAATCCACTTTTAAATAAAGTCAGAAGACTCAGGAATACTTGCTGTAAAGGGAGGTCTTGAACAAACCAAATGCTCCAGAAAACAGCTGGCAGATTCGTGACTATGTGAAACTACTGTTTAATCTGCCAGCCTTTTGAGCCACTGCTGTTCTATTCACAAGTAAAATCATTTAACTCACTGTTTTGGGAGAAAAGGCTAATCTAATCTGTTCACAAACAGAACCAAATGGAACTGTTTCTCCAGAAACTCAACGCCTGATAACCTTAGCTCTTGGCTCCTCCCATTAACTACATCATCTTCCTAAGCTGAACACAATGGGCGTGGTTGTATGGGGGAAAAACAGCGTACCATTTCGGCCATGTTTGGAGAGGTGTTTCTCAGCGCCGCAGCGCCGAGAATGACCCCGCTATCAAATGGGATTGTATGGGCGCAATTCTCCGCTCCCATGCCGGGTGGGAGAATCGCGGGAGGGCTGCTCTGGCGACCCGTGATTCTCCGGCCCGGATAGGCCGAGCGGCCTGCCGTTCCTGACCTGTTCACGCCTGCGGCAACCACACCTGGTCGCTGCCGTCGTGAACATGGCGCCAAAGGTTCGTTTGTGGCTTGTGGGGGGTGGAGAGGGGAGTGAGCACCACGGCCGTGCTCGGGAGGGGACTGGCCCGCGATCGGTGCCCACCGATCGTCGGGCCGGCGTCTCCAAGGGACGCACTCTTTCCCCTCCGCCGCCCCACAAGATCAAGCCGCCACGTCTTGCGGGGCAGCGGAAGGGAAGACGGCAACCGCGCATGAGTGGGTTGGCGCCGGCCAACCTGCGCATGCGCGGCTGACGTCATTAGGCACTGCCGGCCATGTCATTATCGGCGTGCCACCTTGACGCCAGCGTCAAGGCCCGCGGCCGAGATTTACGGCACGCCGCTCCTAGCCCCCCGGGGGGGAGAATAGGGGGCGAGGAGCGGCCTCCGACGCTGTCGTGAAACACTCCAGGTTTCACAACGGCGTCGGGCCTTGCGGAGAATTCCGCCCTATGTTTTGGCCTTGGCGAGGAATGGCCCACCGAGGCCTCACTTATCTTCATTTCCTGCAGTGACCAGCTCAACTCATCAGTGCACGAAGAGATCAGGGCGACATTTTTAAATGCCACCCTGATCTCCTGACCCCCCACCGTGGCCTGAAGACGCCACACTCCACCACAACTTATTTGTTAGGGGATCCACAAGTCCCCCACCCTTCACAGGGCCAGGCCCAATCCCCAGCATGGGCAACCTGGGCACCTTGGTACTTCCAGCCTGGCACCTTGGTAGTGTCCCTGCTGGCCTGGCAGTGCCAGCTGGGCACACTGGCAGTGCCAGAGTGGCACTGCTGGTGTGCCCGGTTGGCAGTGCCAAGCTGCCAGACTGGCAGTGGCACAATGCCTTTGTAGCAGCGGGGGTGCTAAGGTACCACCCTTCCCAAAACTTGACCACCCAGGAGCCTCCGAAAGCCCACCTCCCCACCCAGGAGCCGCTATGCCTGGTTCACACTTGTGTGGTCTGGTATTAAACAGCACCATGCTGAGGTCTCCTAGGTATGGGCGTTAGTTCCCGGGCCTTGGGAGAAACTGCTCACTTAAATTTGTAAATCTGGATCACGCCCAGTGAGGGTGAGATCGAGACTGCGACATTTTGCGAGCTCTCGTCAGATCCTGCGAGGCATTCTGAGCATCGCAAATCCTGCGAGAGGCTTGAGTGAGATTTAATGGCCTTGTCACGTCAACAGATAGGGTACGGCAGGGCCTTTCGATCATGCCCAATGTCTCTCATTATCTACTCCCCAGAGAACCATCTTTCTATAAACAAAATTCCATTCGCCCAACTTTTGTGATGCTGTAATTGCAACTCTTGTAGCCGCAAAGCCTGGGTGACTTGCAAACCAGGGTTTTTAAAAACACTATTGCAGCAGTCATACACACACTAACCCAGGCATTTAACCCATACTGTGCCAAATACACAGAATACAATATATCTGAAATTTCTACATTCAACACAGTGCCAATGAGAAAACGATTAACTACTGACTCACCTTAAAATTGCTTGTTGGGTTTTACTTTGTTCAAATTGAATGTGCATTGCCATCACTTTGAGCATTATTCATTCACTTTAAATTTCTTTGGGGTATCCTGCACAAATGCAGATTATTGCTTTAGCTTTCAGGAGCATCTTTAGAGGCAGTATTAACGTTATTGATGTGTTGGGTAAGCTGGGTCTGCGAGGACTGCGTTTACTGCAGCAGTGAGAGAGACAGGCTTCCAACACTTAAAGAAATGCAACTCTATTTAATTGAACTCTTAACTATCATACATACTTTAACTGTGGGTTGACACTATGCTGAGTTGACTGGAGACCTGAGGCTAACCTGACCAGACTATCTGACTACCACATGGTGTATGTTCTAGTTGTTGCTCACGGGCTCTGACTGTCTCAGAGGCTGGATCCCAAGAGAGCAGGAAAACTAGTGCCCTCTGCCTTTATAGTGGTCGTGTCCTGTCTGGTGATTGTGTGCTGTATTCTGTGTGTTCATTGGTCATCCTGTGTGTCAGTCATTGCCTGTCTGTGCACCATCATATACTTGTGTGTATATTATAACATTTATTGTTGCCAAAATGCTATTTGTCTTGCAGTGGGCTCTACTGGATGTGCTAAGCATATGATTTCTCAAAAATATTCCCTTGTCATTGACTGACAGGGCTAATGATTTGTCACAGCGTGATGTTGTTCTAACTATACTGTAATGAGTGTATTTTTGTTTTTGCCCCAAGCAGCATGAGATTTGTTTCAATTCTGTGTTTTAGGGGAATTTATTATTTAAAATTTGCTTGAGGTAGTGGGAACTTCAGATTAACCACTCGGACCTGCTGTAGCTGTATAGTCAGCCAACGTGAATCACATATACGTTCCAGCTCCATCTGCCATAATATGGCACTGCACAAGTATAGCAATAGATTGTCTAACTGTGCAGGACAATAGGGTAAGTAAGTAAAGTCACCATCGTCCTAGATGACCAAAGGCTGCTTTCTCCTTTTGAGGGGAAGAGCACCTCTCCTCAAGCAATGGGAAAGGTTGAGAAGGCGGAACCTTCATGAATAACCTCAGCCGGTATGGGAATTGAACCCTGCTGTTGGCCTTGTTCTGCAAATCAGCTATCCAGCCAACTGAGCTAAATCAGCCCGCAAATAAAGGTGGACAATGGGGGCATCGATCCCACTACTTCTCACATGCTAGGCAGGTGCTCTACCATTTGAGCTAATACCCCAAGATAGTGTAAATGTACAACTGCTGATGCTACAGACCTTTAAAAATGGTGAGAGAGACCTGGACGCAGAAGTCCCACCCCAATTTCTGAGATCCAGTATTTGGTGGTGGGGTTGGGGACAGGGTCTGATTCACACAGGAGCCACTTGAAATGAGTAGTGAGTTCAAACATACTTTGTTTTGGCTATTCCAAGGGCTTTAACCCACAGGGTGGGAGTCACAAATTCATGGAGTGGACATGACCACTCTTAAAGGGCAGATATCATCTGTTTGACTGCCATGATCTGAAGTTTTTTAAATTCCCAACTCTTCAAACTTGGGGGGAAAACAACAGGCTTAAGCAATCAGGAATAGTTTTAAAAAGCACATTCTGTTAGATTGCTTCGATTGACAGGCCATCTGGGGTAGATTGGAAAAACTTGACCACCAATTCCTCGGTTCCAATAGACATTTTCCATGGACTGTTATTTGTCATTATGAATGCTTAGCTGAGTTACAAAAGCTACAAAATCACGTATCCCAGGAGCATTATCATTAAGAGTGGATGACTGAGAATTGTACTAGATTGCTGGAAGTTCATTGCTTTTCATCTCAACACTGCGCTGCCCGCAGTGGATACTAGATGAGTGGCTATGGAGGGTGCATGGGAGGGGGGGGGGGGGGGGGGGGGGGTGACATGGTGTGAGAGGTAGGTTTGACAGCTTCTAAAACAGCAGCGATGAAATCCCAGAGAAATAAGATGAGCCTTTTAATCAGCTCACTTCGGCCCTTGCCACCCCTGTGCCTGCCTACAATCTGCTTCGGTGGGGTGGTGAGACCAACTCTAGCACTGCCCCCCTCAATCTACCCAGAGAGATATTTGGGCCCAAGGGGGGCCTTTAAATTGATGCTGGTCTGCCAAGTCAGGAAATTCCTGACTCGAGCTACCCACCGGCCCTTTTAGCATTTTTGCATTGAGTACTATTTTCACCATTGTTTTAACCTGTCCTACGGTACTTAGGTAACTCTCCCGTGGTAAGTAGGAAGCTTTGGGGAGCATTTGTTTCTTGTGGTCTGTGAAATCCTGACAGTTGAACTAGAGCCAGAATCCTTCCCCTAATTGCTGGTGTTAGTTATGCATTTGCATTTTGCCTGCCTGTACGGTCAGAATTTCTGAGCCAAGTTTGAGGCTCCTTTGCAATGATTGAATCTCCCAATGGAGAGGAGATGTCATGTTTGCAGGGAAGGGACAATGATGCAGACACAACGGAGGTAATTTTGACTGAGCGTTCGTATAAAACGGGGGATGGAAAACTGGCATAATTACAAAGGCAAAACAGTGCAGAAGCTGGAAATCAGGTATAAAAACAAAAAATGCTGGAAATGCCGAGCAGGCCAGGCATCATCTGTGGAGAGCGAAATATAGTTATCATCTGAGATCTGTGACCTTTTATCGGCCAGACCTGATGAGTATTTCAAGCATTTTTGTGTTTTTATTTTATGATAATGAATCGGCAACATGTTTTACATCACTCCAGGTTTCTGTTCCCATTGAAGTTGCATTTTCCATCCCTGAGTGAGATGTAAAACAGGCTGCAGATTCACCATTGTCCACTTTGCACGATTGCTCAGAAATTACCCCCAAGTTATCTGGAGCTACAATGTGCAAGTGGACCTCAACCAAAATCAACAAGGAAGCTGAATACTGTGGGGTAGAATGCACAATTTTATTGAGAATATTTAAAAATGCTAATTGAATTACACCTTGCTCACAATGTATGAATCAGCCACCACTGGGAATATTCTTCCTATGTCTAGATCCGAATATGAAGTGTACCAGTCATTCTGTTCAGTAACTGACTGGGATTTTAGTTTCAAGGGAGATTCTTACATACATTCATTCTCTTTCACTGTTTCTGCTCATGTCCACACAATAGTGCTGACTTATTTGTTTAATGCATTTTACATTTTGTCCTGTCTCATTTATTTGGTCATCCAACTTCATTACTATTTGACTTTCATCATTCCACCTTGGATACTTTCTTCGAGTATGTTACTCCTCAAGCTCAAAATATTTATTTTGTTGACGAGATGGGCTGATGCTATCAGCGCTAAATCCATTTCACATTTCGAGCTGCAACAAGACAGTGCTTACTAAACTATTTTAATATATCATATTTGGTGCAATCTCAAGAGTTAGAATTGGGAGGTTGAGGGGGGGAGCGGATAGTGAGTTGGAGTTCAGGAACGCATTCAGAAAAAAAACAATCATTTTGCAGACTCTTGTTCGAGCCTTAGAAGTCATTGGATTAGGTCAAGCCCACAGGCAAAAATAATTGCTGATATTTAAAGGAGCTTGCAGCCGATTACAGAACTGTCAGATCTGAGTATCTGGACATCCAGTCATGACAATGTGCTGAGCAGTGGCACATTAGGTGGCTCTCCTCTCGTGGACCTGAAAAATAGCCACTTTTCAACGATAATTCACCAGAAAGACACAGCAATCCATTCCCCAACTTTAATAGGACAGCAGAAGGAAGAAAGTGAGGGAAATACAAGTAAAAATGCCCGAAGGAAGCCAAACTAGAGGCAGAACAGAGACCATGAGTAGAAGTGGCCATTGACGTCCACACTCGGGCAAGCCAACGGGCGCACGAGGCGGATGTGCGCAAATTTTGCCGAAACAAAGAGCAAGACAGACAGGAACAAATCCTTCCTAAATCAGGGGTAACTGGAAGGCATCCTTCACCGAGGCACTGAGGGGGCACCAACAGGAGATAAAGGCGGAGGTTTATACAAAGGAACAGAGACATGCTATTGATATGCAACTAACCTCCCATTGACGGACAAAGAAGCCATCAGACTCTGTAATGGGCTAATAGCTGGTCAGACAGGAGTGTCCTGAAGAACAATGGATCTGGGGTATCCAGTGTATTCCCACTAATGAATTTAAGTCTGACTGAGACAATGTAATTCTGCCAGGTGTTGGTGTATCCCTCTGACTCCATGCTAGTAGTATTTTCCAGTCGGTTTAACCCCTACATTGCCTGCTACATCTTCAACATCATTTCTGGACCCAACTTCCTAATATCTCCTTCATGAACAGGTTTTGGTCTCGTGACTTTCACTGGACTGCCTTCAATGCAGGCACATCCTTCCTTAAATATGAAAACTAAAGCTGCACACAGTACTCCAGATGTGATCTCACCAAAGCCCTTTACAATTGTAACACGACTTTTTTATTTTTGTATTCCAATCCCCTTGCAATAAAGGCCAACCTGCTATTTGCCTTTCTACATTAACTTTGTGTTCCTTTTAGGAGTACCCCAAGTCCCTCTGAACATCAACCTTTACAGGTTTCATGCCTTTGAAAAAAAATAAGCTTTTCTATTCTTACTATCAAAGTAAATAATCTCATCCTTTACATTATATCCCACTCTTTACCAACTGACCTAACCTGTGTATATCTCTTTGTAGATTCTTTATGTCCTCCTCACAGCTTAGATTCCCACCTGGCTTTGTATCACCAGCAAACCTAAATACATTTCTCCCTGTCTCTTTACAGAATCATAGAATCGCAAACAGTGTAGAAGGAGGCCATTTGACCCATCGGGTATGCACTGACCCTCTGAAAGAGCATCCTATCTAGGCCCACACCCGAATCCTATCCGAATAATCCAGTAGTCCCACCTAACCTTTAGGACACCAAGGGGCAATTTACCATGGCCAATCCACATAACCTGCACAACTTTGGATTTTGGGAGGAAACTGGAGAACTCGGAGGAAACCCACGCAGACATGGGAAGAACATACAAACCACACACAGTTAGTCAGCCAGGGCTGGAATTTAATCCACTGCTAGCCACTGTGCCGCCCTTATCTAAGTCATTAAAACAGATGGTAAATAGCTGAGGCCCCATCACTGGTCCCCGTGGCACAGTTAGACCTGCCCATTTGAAAATGCCCCATTTATCCCTGGTCTTTGCTTACTGAACATGAACCAATCCTCTATTCCTGCTGATATATCACCCCAACACCAAGAGCCCTTATCTTGTGTTTTGTGTGGTACCTCATCAAATGTCTTTGGATATCCCATCTACTGATTCCCCTTTATCTAACCTACTAGTTAAATCCTTAAAATAGCCTTAATAAATTTGCTAAACACAATTTCCCTTTTGTAAAGCCCCATTGACTTTGCTTGGTCATACTGTGATTTTCTAATTGTTAAGATTTAACGGCCTTGTCACATCGTGAGTCAGGCACAATGAAGCCGGTAGATCGTACCCAGAGTCAATGATTGGAGGAGTAGCTCTTCCTAGATTCTGTTTCTCCCAAACCTGTTGCTTCTTTGCCTGTGATTCTTCAGCCAGTTTGGACTATCAAGGAATCATAAATTAAGCTAATATTCATGGGTCTACCTTTCTTGCAATACGTTATATTTTTTGCCCTGTTATCACTGTCCTTTTTGAGGTTTCGAGGGCGAATTATCAACCACGCAGCCAATCTTTGTGTCGTCTGAAAATTTCCCAATCGTGCCCCCCACATTCACATCCAAATCGTTAATATATAACACAAACAGAAAGGGTCCCAACACTGAGCCCTTGGAACACCACCTGCAACAATCTTCCATTTGCAAGGGCAGTCATCAACCATTACCCTTTTTTCCTGTTACTAAGCCAACTTTTTAACCAGTTTGCCACATTTCCCTGTATCCCATGGGCTTTTACTCCTTTGATCAATCTGTCATGTAGCACTTTGTCAAACACCTTGCTAAAATCCATGTACACAACATCCACTGCACTACCATCATCAAACCTTTTTGTCACTTCCTCAAAGAATTAAACCAAATTTATGAGGCAAGACCTTTCTTCAACAAATCCATGCTGACTATCCCTGACTAGTCCATACCTTTCCATGTGACAGTTTATCCTATCTCTCAGGATTGATTCAACTAATTTGCCCACCACCAATGTAAGACTAATTGGCCAATAATTGTTTGACTTTTCCTTCAATCCCTTTTTAAACAATGGAACTACATTTGCATTTCTTCAGTCCTCCGGTACCTCCCCGTATCTAGTGAGGATTGGAAATTCATCCTCAGAGCATCCGCTATCTCCTCCCTGGCCTCTTTCAGTAGCCTCAGAAAGAATCCATCTGGCCCTGGTGACTTATCAACTTTCAAGGATGCCAACCCTTCGAGTACGTCCTCTCTCTTTATGATAATAATAATAATAATAATCACTTATTGTCACAAGTAGGCTTCAGTGAAGTTACTGTGAAAAGCCCCTGTGAAAAGCCCCTGATACATAAGCAGTAGGCCATGATGTACCATCAACTGGACGTGAGACACGATGAAGAACTGTGCCATTCCGGCACCTGTTCTGGGAGGGCGGTACGGGAATTGAACCCGCGCTGCTGGCATTGTTCTGCATTGCAAGCCAGCTATTTAGCCCAGCCCCTATCTCATCCAATATCTCAGTGTTCCTCCTGGACTACCATATCTGCATCATCCATCTCCTTTGTAAACACAAAGACAAAGTATTCATTTAAAACCTTTCCCGCAGCCGTGCATCTGCACACAGGTTCCTTTCTTCATCTCTGATAGGTCCCGCTTTTTCCTTAAATAAACTTTTACCATTAATATATTAGTTCAAACATCTTTGGGTTTTCTTCAACTTTACTTGCTAATCTTTTTTCATGCCCTCTCTTTGATTTGCTTTGACTTCATCCCTCCACTTGCTATACGTGTCCAGGCTATCTGCAATGCTTAGTTCTTTATGCCTATCATACACTTTTTTTTTCTGTTTGATCTTCCTCTCTATTCCTCGAGACAAACAGAGGGGGGGGGGGGGGGGGACTAGATTTGGCAGTACCACTCTTATTTTTGGAGGGGAATGCCTACCTTGTACATTTATGATCTTGTTATTTTGTGCTTCCCACTCGTTTTCCACAGATTTATCCTTTTGCAGTGCTGTCCCGTCCACCTCAGCCAAGTCCCTCCTCATTTCTGCAAAATTTGCCTTCCCCCAGTACCAAGTTTTTACTCTTGCTTTATCTCTGTCCTTTCCCATGGTAATGCTAAATCTAACACAGTTGCTTCACCGTACCAGACTCCCTGGTTCGCTTGCTGGCTTGGGTCAGGCTCTGCGTGGAATTTGCACATTCTCCCCTTGTCTGCGTGGGTTTCCTCCGGGTGCTCCGGTTTCCTCGCACAGTCCAAAGATGTTAGGTTGATTAGCCATGCTAAATTGCCCTTAGTGTCCAAAAAAGGTTGGGTGGGGTTACTGGATTACGGAGATAGGGTGGAGGTGTTTGCTTAAGTAGGTTGTTCTTTCCAAGGGCTGATACAGACTTGATGGGCCGAATGGCCTCCTTCTGCACTGTAAATCTATAATGATTCTATGAACTGAATTGTGATCACTATCCCTGATATGGTCGCCAACTGTCACCTCACCCACTTGCTCTTCTTCGTTCCCCAAGACTAGGTCTAGAACTGCATCTCCCCTTATAGGGTTTGTCACTAATTGGTGAAAAAGGTTTCTTGGACACGATGCATGAATTTCCTCCTTCAATTCCCCTTCCATTGTTTGAATCCCAGTTGATATTGGGATAGTTAAAGTCTCCAACTATTATTGCCCTCTTGTTCTGACAGGCAGACGTTTGCCTGTGTATTTGTTCTTCCATCTCCCTTTCACTATTTTACTAAGTAAACCCCTGTTTATTTTGAACCCTGGCATGGCCGTCATAATTGTATTGGTTTATGCTTGTCTATTCACATCTGCTTTTTAATATTGGTTCCAAAGCTTCTAAAAAAATCTGTTTGACATGTAGCTTGACTGCCCTTCAAAAATAATATAATTCAAAGCTTTCACAGAGAAAATAGACCTTCTACTCCATTTCAATATTTATACACCAGCTGAGCATTTCATAAACCCAGGTAATTTCTATTGGCTCCTTCCTAATATTTTAATTACTTGCCTTCTGCACCATTCAAAAACCTGATACATAAGCAGTAGGCCATGATGTACCATCAACTGGACGCGAGACACGATGAAGATCCGAACTGTCGCTTTAATCAGCTAGTTGTTAGCCCGGTGGTCGACTACAGAGAAAGGCCGACCGCCGGGAAACCTGGGTACTTATACCCCGCCTCGGAGGCGGGGTCTGCTTGCCTCTCGACCAATTGGTGAGCAGTCACATGACTAGTCCCAGCCAATCAGGCGAGAGGCACATGACCAGCCAGAGCCAATGGGAAACCAATGCTCTGCACCAATGGCAGTGCTCCCACTCATATCACCACAGGCCACCACCAAATGTCAAACTCTTGCAAGCGCATGACTTCTTGTCCATGGCATGTCAGCTGAAAATATCTTCAGTCCTTTAGGACTACAGAGCTTCAAAATCCAGCCGTGGTATGATAAGTCTATTTTCTTCTTTATTATTCCCTTCATTCTCTTCAGTAGTCTTTGCAATTTTTCCAAGATTAGAGAAAGTCATCAAGTTCTCAGCTGGAGAACTATGTGCAGTATTGAGCTCTGTTGTCCAGGAAGAATTTAGCAGTGATGCAACACAGATTCACTGGGACTGCTGGTGAAAATGCAAAAACCCAGGAAGTCTTCTGAATTTGGTCTTTTCCATTAGAAAAGTAAATTATAGAGCAGTGTTGTAGAAGTGTTTAAAATTAGTGGTGATAGAAGCAAGGGCCAAAGGTCCCAGCTTAAATCCATGGAATTTGGAAGAGAGCAGGAGGAACCTCTTCATGAACAGAACTGAGGATGTGCAGTTCATTCCCAGTGTTAGTGCTTGAGGAACAAACTGCATCAGCATTCAGGATTAGGATTGGCGAGGTGAAAGAACAGGGGTTCATGGGATATGGGAACAAATGATTAGGACTATTGCTTAGCATGGAGGATACATGTCCATATTGGGTTGGTTAAACCAGTGACCTGTTTCCGAGGTGTAACTTCTGTGTATTTGTATTCCTTTTCTGAAGAAACTGGCAGCAATTTTCTCACCTAATTAAAAATACCAAGGAATCTCTACATCATGCTTACATAGTACCTGTATTGTGCACTCAGTATAGAGATATTAACATTATTGTAATGCCTTCAATATTAATAATTTGTGTAGCATCTTTAAAGTAGTAAAAAAATCCCAAGGCACTTAATCACAGGAGTGTTTAAAACAAAATTAGACAATAAGCCAGATATAAGGAGATATTCTGATAGATGGCCAAAAGCTAGGTCGACAAGAGAGGTTTTAAGGCACATCTTAAAGGAAGAAAGAAAGAGAAGGAATTTTAGCTTTGTGGCCCTGGCAGCTTAAGGCCACTAATGGTGGAGCAATTAAAATTGCAAGTGCTCAGGAAGTTGGAAGGAGATGAGCACACATATCATGGAGGGTTGTGGGGATGGAGGAGATTGCAGATATAGGGAGTAGCAAGGCTATGGAGGGATTTGAAAAGTAAGAGGACAATTTCAATTTTAAAAAAAAAGCTTTGCTTTGTGGCTCCAAATAAATATTTGGGGGTTAATCTGAAAGCACCTAAAAACACTCTTGGAAATCAAGGAACATGATTACCCCGTGTTACCCACTTACAGTCTAGGAGGTGCGCCAACTTATGTTGCTTGACCATTTCAATGATTTCAGCACAAACCAGCACTGCTATGATGCATCATCAGGAACCAATGTTTAAGAGCCACTTAACATTAGCCTCCACCTGAAGTAGCTGAGATAGGTACTAACAGTCATGTAGGAAATGGCTCTGACATGGAAAAATGGAACCACATTGTGTGGGTTCTGAGATTTTCAGACTCTTCACCGGAGGTGGAAAGGTGGTGAGATGTCTTGCCCTTCACATACTCAATCCATAAGGCAGAGGGAGCCGATAGCCAAGGAGCTCAATGCAGGTGTCAAGCTCTGAGAGGTTCCATAATCTCTCAATGAGTGGTCAAGGTCATTGCGCCACTGACCTTTCATGCTGCCCAATTCACCACACCTCCATCACTAACCTGTCAACAATCTCCACCAATCAGGACTCATTCCTAACAGTATTTGCTTTGCTTCACCCACATATGGTTGACGGAGCTGGAATTCTCACACTGATCTCGCAGCTTCTGCACTCTGCCAGGTGTTCAACCATTACAGCTGCAGCAGCGGTACAGATTTCATTATACTCATTGACACATTTGCCACTCTCTTGGGCAGCTTAGCCCATAATTGAAGTTAGGAGGAGCTGTCCAGAGGAGAACAGGTGCACCTGTATGGCCTAACCCTCTTCGTGGTCAAACAGTGCTGGCCATTATTGAGATGGTCATTGCTGAGACCTTAACCAGTGATACAGCTGAAAACACCGAAGGTTACGATCTCTTCATTCTCACATTCCTGATTTATAAACCATGTGACCATACATGTCTTATTCCCTACCTTCCACACCACGTTTCCCGCACCAGCCCGCACCACAACCTTTCCCATGTACCTTTCCCATTCAGATACCCAAGAAGCGCAAATGGCGAGGCAGATGAGGAACAGGAAGAAGACAGTGATGACGAAGAAGCAGCGGCATTTGATCCTTGTCTTGCAGCCAGCCACCAGTTCAGATACCGACACCGTGCACATGCTAGAGGACAGCAGCGAGGCAGGATCAGCATCTGAAGAGACAATGAGCAGGAGGTGCCTTCATCCAGAGCGGTTACCAAGGATGGCACAGGCCTTAGCTCATGGGAAGGAGAGGTTACACACAAATTCAACCTCAGATGACCCAGTTGAGCACTTTTGGGCACTCTATGGAAGAAGGCTGATCATTATGCATAGTTGGGGCTCCTTCCAGAATGGACTGCAGTCAATATCAAAGAGCATGAAGAAGTCTAATCTCAACCTTGGCTTAGGGTTTTGCACAGAGCTTGGAGCTCCCCCATTTCAACATGGACTTGGTACTCAAAACTGCTTGCGCCACTTGTGAACTATTGCAGCCTCTGATAACTGATCAAGCAATGCCAGCCAATGTCTGAGTGCTGCGGTGGACGCCCAAACAATCTCAGATTTCTGCCATGAAAGCTCACATTGCTGCCGCCATGGCTGAGTGTGCAAGGGGTGTCACACTGCTGCGCTCTCAACTCATTAGATTGCTGAGGTGCCACGGTAGAGTGCCAATGGCTCCATGGAACACAGAGCTACATTCCTCTCTGAGGAAGACAGCATTCATCCTTCCACAGCTGCCATTTTGACCGTGCCCTTGGTCAGCCAGTGAACCCAGATGACTACCGCCCAGACCAGGATGGTGCAAGCAGAGTTGCTCAAGATTGTACTCCAAGGCCAGCATAGTTTCATTCCAGCAGCCATGGTGCAGTCACTGGGGTAATACTGCATGAGGAACTCGAGGACACGCAAAGACATTAACGGAATTCACAGAGGGCAGCACGGTAGCATTGTGGTGAGCACACTTGCTTCACAGCTCCAGGGTCCCAGGTTCGATTCCTGGCTTGGATCACTGTCTGTGCGGAGTCTGCACATTCTCCCCGTGTGTGCATGGGTTTCCTCCGGGTGCTCCAGTTTCCTCCACAGTCCAAAGATGTGGAGGTTAGGTGGATTGGCCATGCTAAATTGCCCTTAGTGTCCAAAATTGCCCTTAGTGTTGGGTGGGGTTACTGGGTTTTGGGGTTATGGGGATAGGGTGGAGGTGTGGACCTTGGGTAGGGTGCTCTTTCCAAGAGCCGGTGCAGACTCGATGGGCCAAATGGCCTCCTTCTGCACTGTAAATTCTATGTCTATGTTATCGACCGCACTGGTAATGTCCTCAGAAAATTCCACTAAATTAGTTAGGCACGACCTGCCATTTATGAACCCATGCTGCGTCTGTCCAATGGGACAATTTACATCCATATGCCTCGTTATTTCTTCCTTGATGATAGATTCCAGCATCTTCCCTACTGCCAAAGTTAAACTAACTTGCCGATAATTACCCGCTTTCTGCCTACCTCCTTTTTAAAACAGTGGTGTCACGTTTGCTAATTTCCCATCTGTCGGGACCACCCCAGAGTCGATTGAATTTTGGTATTTCCCTAGTCATCTCTTTTAGTACCCTGGGATGCATTCCATCAGGGCCAGGAGACTTGTCTACCTTTAGCCCCATTAGCTTGCCCATCACTACCTCCTTCATGATAACAATCGTCTTAAGGTCCTCACCTGTCTTGCCTCATTTCTATCAGTCACTGGCATGTTATTTGTGTCTTCCACTGTGAAGACAGACTCAAAAAACCTGTTCAGTTCCTCAGCCATTTCCTCATCTCCCATTATTAAATCTCCCTTCTCATCTTCTAAAGGACCAATATTTACCTGAGCCACTCTTTTCTGTTTTATATATTTGTAGAAACTTTTACTGTCTGTTTTTATATTCTGAGCAAGTTTACTCTCATAATCTATTTTACTCTTCTTTATAGCTTTTTTAGTAGCTTTCTCTTGCCCCCTAAAGATTTCCCAATCCTCTAGTCTCCCACTAATCTTTGCCACTTTGTATGCTTTTTCCTTCAATTTGATACTCTTCCTTATTTCCTGAGATATCCATGGTCGATTTTCCCTTTCTACTGTCCTTCCTTCATGTTAGTACAGTATAAACATTTGCTGAGCACTGAAAAATTGCTGGAATGTTCTCCACTGTTCCTCAACTGTTTCACCAGAAAGTCTTTGCTCCCAGTCTACCTTAGCCTTCTCTCATCTCTCATCCCATTATAATCTCCTTTGTTTAAGCACAAAACACTAGTGTTTGATTTTATCTTCTTACCCTCCATCTCTATTTAAAATTCCACCATATTGTGATCGCTCATTTGAGAGGATCGCTAACGATGAGATCATTAATCAATCCTGTCTCATGAATAGGACCAGATCTAGGATCGGTTGTTCCCTCATAGGTTCCATTACATACTGCTCCAGGAAACTATCACGGATACATTCTATAAACTCCTCCTCAAACCTACCTTGACCGACCTGGTTAAATGAATCGAAATGTAGATTTAAATCCCCCATGATAACTGCTGAACCATTTCTGCATGCATCAGTTATTTATTTGTTTATTGCCCACCCCACCGTTATGTTCCTATAGACTACTCCTATCAGTGACATTTTTGCCCAAATGGATTCAACCTTATCCTCCATAGCACCGATGTCATCCCTCACTACTGCCTGGATGTCATCCTTAAATAACAGAGCTACACCACCTCCCTTGCAATCCCCCCTATCCTTCTGAATAGTTTGATACCCTTGGATATTTAACTCCCAGTCATGACCATCCTTTAACCATGTTTCAGTAATGGCCACTAAATCATAGTCATTCACGATGATTTGCGCCATCAACTCATTTACCTTATTCAGAATACTACGAGCATTCAGGTAAAGTACCCTTATGTGGGCTTTTATACCTCTGTTTTGAATCTTAACATCTCAATCAGTAACCTCTCCTAAGTTATTTTTCCTTTTAACTTTTCTCCAAATTTTCCTTATCGTTAAATCCATATCTTCATGTAACAACCTGCTGCGTCGCTTTCCATTTACGTTTTTACTTCCCATTTTATTCCTTTTAGTATTACTGGGCCTATTCACTGAGCCCTCCTCAGTCACTGTACCTTGTACTGTAACCCTTTTTGATTTTTGACTATGTCTTCTCTGCTTTACACTTTCCCTTTACTGCCTTTTTTTATGTCCCCAATTTACTTCCCTTCGACTTCCTGCATCGGTTTCCATCCCTCTGCCACACTAGTTTAAACCCTCCCCAACAGCATGAGCAAACATCCCCCCACGGAGATTGGTTCCAGTCCTGCCCAGGTGCAGACCGTCGGGTTTATACTGGTCCCACCTCCCCCAGAACCGGTTCCAATGCCCCAGCAATTTGAATCCCTCCCTCTTGCACCATCTCTCAAGCCACGCATTCATCCTATCTATCCTGACATTCTTACTCTAACTAGCTCGTGACACTGGTAGCAATCCTGAGATTACTACCTTTGAGGTCCTACTGTTTAGTTTAATTCCTAACTCCCTGAATGCAGCTTGTAGGACCTCACCCCATTTGTTTTTAACCTATATGCCTATATGCACCACGACAGCTGGCTGTTCACCACCCCCTCCCTCTCAGAATGTCCTGCAGCCGCTCCGAGACATCCTTGACCCTTGCACCAGGGAGGCAGCATACCATCCTGGAGCCCCAATTGCATCTGCAGAACCGCCTGTCTATTCCCCTTATGATTGAGTCCCCTATCATTATAGCCCTACCATTCTTCTTCCTGCCCTCCTGCGCAGCAGAGCCAGCCATGGTAAAATGAACCTGGCTGCTGCTGCTTTCTCCTGGTGAGCCATCTCCCTCAACAGCATCCAAATTGGTATATCTGTTTTGCAGGGAGATGACCACAGGGGACACTTGCACTGCCTTCCTACTCTTGCTCTGCCTTTTGGTCACCCATTTTCTATCTCCCTCAGTAATTTTCACCTATGTGTGACCAACACGCTAAACATGCTATCCACGGCGTCCTCAGCATTGCGGATGTTCCAAAGTGAGTTCACCCGCAGTTCCAGAGCCACCAAGTGGTCTAAAAGTAGCTGCAGCTGGACTTCTTGCACATGAAGGAGCCAGGGTCAGTGGACTTGTCCCTGAGCTCACACATCGCACACGAGGAGCATGACATGGGTCTGGGATCTCCTGCCATGTCTTAAACCTTAGGTTAACCTAATATAACTACAATTCCAAAAAACGAAATAAATAGACAAATAAAAAGAAAAACTACTTACCAGGGATTAAAAATCACCTCCTCCCCACCCAGCTTTGAATTCCCAAACTCATTCTTTGATGTGTCTCACTCTGGCTGTATCTCCTCTGGCTCACTGGGAGAAATGACTGGGAGTGAGTTTCAAATTACTCTTTTACATTGGCCTGAGTTGACTCCCCCCACCTGCTAAAGTTAGATCAAAGTCGCTTCCAATCAGTGTTTAAGGTGACTGACATTTGGTGTGATATTTGTTTTTAAACTTGGTTTGCAATGGTTATTTTGTGATTGTTTTATTTTTGTATTGGGGCTGTCATGATCAGGTGTACAATAGTTGGTGAAAAGGGACTTGCACAAAGATGAACTTTTCCACACGGGGCCCAGCCAGAAACTGGCTCACTGGATTTTCTGCTTCTCATTTGTTCACTCTACAGCTGGTGGGAGAGGTTGTGGAGCATGGGATTGCTTTGCCGAGTCCTGCAGTGTTTCTCCAGAGGAATATAGGCAACCAAAGTGGTTTCACCTTGCATTTCATGCAATAGCTTGCATTCATTGTATACGTGGGCTGTTGAACCAGAATCATGTGCCATGTGACGGGTGGGGTCAGCCACCGAGGTTCAGTACCCATTCTTTGGTTTTCCAGGTGGCTCTAGTGCAGAACTAAAGCATCATGACTGCTGTCAGGATACTGGGCATTTACCTTCACTGCGTTTGGTCACACAGCAGCTGAATATTGAGGGAAGTAGAATCGCTTTCAGGTTTGTACAGAGCAGAGTTGACATGGCAATCACAAAGCGATGTGCGCAAAACCGATGTATCAAGAGAGAGCCTGCAATCTGGGCAAGTCAAGAGCTTGCTCCACCTACTGCTGTTTGATGGGAGAGAATGAAAGCAATTAGCTGTTCCTGAGCCTCAGTCATCTCCCTTACACGCAGAGGGCAAACTGTGAGATGCTGCAAGCTCCTTTCTCCATCTGAATGGAGCCAGGTGTACAAATGTTCATTGTCAGTGGCTGTGGAGGTGTCTGCAAATCTGTGGTGCTTTACCCTGTTCTGAGATTACAGTTACGGCTGCACCAAGTGGCAGATTTCGGTGAAAACATTCTCACGCAAGCATAGATGTCATTGAGATTCAACTTTAAAAAAATAATTGCTCTTTGAACACTCTGGGCAGATGAGACCTGCTGCTTGAGTCCTTCTTCCTCCTCCTCCTGCCAGCAGCTTGTCCTGCTCAGCAGGATCTCTTTATTTACAAATTCATGCTGTATTCAGGGGAATGCATACAATTTGATATGCAAAAGCCTTGAAGTCAGCAAGAAATCTTTCAGCCCCTGCCACACTATGATAAAGAACTGTGGAAAGCACCAGACACACACAGGCTCACAATAACAGCCATAAGATGTAAGGTGGAATCTTCCCCTCGAAGCACAGGGTACTGGCTGAGGTGAGGAAACCAGTGTGCCGCTCTCCAGCTACGCAGCCGTATTTTCCCTCCCAATTTTAGCGCAAAATCTGGGTGCATGGTTTCCGCCTTCTTTCTGGAAAGGTGGGGCCGGATAGAGCCAACAATGCTGGCTCCACAGAGATAGGGACGGCGCCATCTTTTAACAGCATTGAGAATAAACTTAACCTCACACCCCCCCCCCCCCCCCCCCCAATGGACAGGGGGGACCCACCCTCAAACGTTTTTTTAAAAATAATTTTTATTGGAATTTTTTTACAGAAAATATAAAATATAACAACAAACAATGAAATGCAACAAAATAACCCATAACAACTGTAACACCCCCCCAAACCATATCAACGCATGTATCACATCCCCCCCCCCCCCACTCCCTCAACCCCAATGAACAACAAGAGAACTTAATTATAAATTAAAATTAAATAACCAAACATAGTCATCGTCCCCCGTCCCCCCCTTTTCCCTCCCCCTTCCCCCCCCTCCTCCCCGGGTTGCTGCTGCTACTGTCCCAGTACCCTATCGTTGAGCCAGAAAGTCGAGGAAAGGTTGCCACCGCCTAAAGAACCCTTGTACCGATCCTCTCAGGGCGAATTTGACCTTCTCTAGCTTAATAAAACCCGCCATGTCATTGATCCAGGTCTCCACGCTTGGGGGCCTCGCATCTTTCCATTGTAGCAAGATCCTTCGCCGGGCTACTAGGGACACAAAGGCCAGCACACCGGCCTCTTTCGCCTTCTGCACTCGCGGCTCCACCCCAACCCCAACAATCGCGAGTCCCCATCCTGGCTTGACCCTGGATCCCACCACCCTTGACACCGTCCTCGCCACCCCCTTCCAGAACTCCTCCGGTGCCGGGCATGCCCAGAACATATGGGCATGGTTCGCTGGACTCCCCGAGCACCTGACACACCTGTCTTCACCCCCAAAGAACCTATTCATCCTCGTCCCAGTCATGTGGGCCCGGTGCAGCACCTTGAATTGGATGAGGCTAAGCCGCGCACACGAGGAGGAAGAATTAACCCTCTCCAGGGCATCAGCCCATGTTCCGTCTTCGATCTGTTCCCCCAGCTCCCCCTCCCACTTAGTTTTCAGCTCCTCTACTGACGCCTCCTCCACCTCCTGCATAACCTTGTAGATATCAGATATCTTCCCCTCTCCGACCCAGACCCCCAAAAGCACCCTGTCACTCACCCCCCTCGCGGGAAGCGAAGGGAATCCCTCCACCTGCCGTCTAGCAAATGCCTTTACCTGCAGATATCTAAACATGTTCCCCGGGGAGCCCAAATTTCTCCTCCAACTCCCCCAGGCTCGCAAACCTCCCATCAATAAACAGGTCCCTCAGCTGTCTGATGCATGCTCTGTGCCAACCCTGAAATCCCCATCAATGTTCCCCGGGACGAACCTATGGTTCCCCCTTAACGGAGCCTCCATCAAGCCCACCACTTCTCCCCTATGTCGCCTCCACTGCCCCCAGATCTTGAGGGTAGCTGCCATCAACGGACTCGTGGTATACCTCGTAGGAGGGAGCGGCTACGGCGCCGTTACCAGGGCCCCCAGGCTGCCGCAAACGTTTTTATAGAACATAGAACATATAGTGCAAAAGGAGGCCATTCGGCCCATCGAGTCTGCACCGACCCACTAAAGCCCTCCACCCTATCCCGGTAACCCACTAACCCCTCCTAACCTTTTTTTTGGTCACTAAGGGCAATTTATCATGGCTAATTCACCTAATCTGCACATCTTTGGACTGTGGGAGGAAACAGGAGCACCCGGAGGAAACCCACGCAGACACAGGGAGAACATGCAGACTCCGCACAGAACATCCGCACAGGCAGTGACCCAGCAGGGAATCGAACCTGGGACCCTGGCGCTGTGAATCTACAGTGCTAATCCCGTGTGCTACCGTGCTGCCCTGCGTTAGGGGTGATTCCGTGCGCCCAAAAACACAGATATCAGGGCGGTGACCCCCCCCCTCCCCCACAAGCATCGGAACAATGTCCGCCTCCCAACAACCATTGGGCATGCCCATCCCATAAGCATCGCCCTCCCCACCCTCGCCCCCTATCATCACCACCATCACACAAGGGGAACCACCACTAATGGAGTTCCTCAGAGGGCCTGCTCCTTGGACTGCCATGTTGGTAGTGCCATGGGGCAGTGTCAAAGTACTGCCAAGCATGCCACCCCCCCCCCACCCCCACCCCTACCCCCAGGCCATGATTACCTTGGCGGCCCTAGCGATTCCACTTGAGTGCTTCAAGTTTTTAAAAACCTATTCTAAGCCTCGTCAATATGATGAATACTCGGTGAGGGGTGAACATATTGCAGAAAGCCCTAATGATGACATTTAAATTTTCGGGGCGTAGAAAACCTTGCCGCCGGGAATCTTCTTTCCCGCCCCATGAGGTTTTGGGCCTGCATTGCCGTTTATGTTGATGGCTGACATGGGCACAAAATCATCCCCGTAGGAGCAGAAGGAGGCCATTCAGTCTATTGAGTCTGCTCCGTCATTCAGTAAGATCAGGACTGATCTGATACGATAATCTTCAACTCCACTTTTCCGCCTTATCCCCATAACTTTTGATTCTTTTCCTGATTAAATATCTGTCCTTTTCAGCTGGGAGAAATCAGCCAACAACTAATTGAGTAATTGATGCCTTCAAGTAGCATTGACGGAGGTAGGGTCGGGGGAGGGGGGTGGGGGGCGGGGGGGGGGGGGGGGGGGGGGGGTAGCGGTGGCTGGAGGGAGTATTTTCTGCTGCTCAGCAACAACTTTTATTTACATCGCATCTTTATCACAATAAAATTCCCAAGGGGCTTCACAGGAGCACCCCGTGGCCGCCATATTCCAGCCCTAAGGTCTCTTGTCATGGCTATAAAATGGACACACTTGATCCGAATTCGTCACCCTCACATTTTAGGTTTACACTTGTGGGTGAAATACTTTGCTGAAGTTTGTCATATTCCTTATTGTACCAGCCCAAGATCATACCATCCACTGATGTGCATCTGAAAGGCCAGCTTATCAAGTTTAGAAAACAACTTTTTGTTCACTTATGGGTGGTGGGTGTGGCTGGCAAGGGCCTTATCTATTACCCATCCCTATTCATACTTGAGAAAGCAGTGTGCGCTGCCTTCCTTAAATACTATAGTGCATAGTGCAGTTAGGGAGGGAGTTATCGGATTTTGACCCAGCAACAGTGAAGGAACAACAAAATAGCCCCAGGTCTGCATGGTGGGTGGCTTGGAGGGGAACATCTATGTGGTAATGTTCCTAAGTACCGGCTGTCTTTCTTGTTCTGTGTGTTAGAGATTGTGGGTTTGAAGCTTTGAAAGTAACCTTTCCAATTACTGCCGAACATCTTGAAGATGGTGCACATCTGCAGTCACGGTATGCGGGTGGTCGAGGAGTGAATGGTTGATTGCTGGTCAAGTGGAATGTTTTGTTCTGGATGATGTCGAGCTTCTTGATATTAAAGCTGCATTCATCCAAACAAGTGAGGTCACTCCTGTCTTGTGCCTTGTGGATGGTGGACAGCTTTTGGGGAGTCAAGAAGTGAGTTGCTCACTGCATGATTCTCGGCCTTTGACCTGCTCTCATAGCCACAGTCTACATTTGGCTGGTCCACTTCAGTTTCTGATCAATGGCACTGCCAGGGTATTGATTGTTGGGGGATTTTGCGATGCTAATATCATTGAAGGTGAAGGGAGATGGTTAGATTCTCTGTTGCAAAGATGGTCATTGTCTTGCTGTTTGGGGGGGGGGCTTAGCTCAAGCCTGAACTGTTGTCCAGGTCTTGCTGCATGCAGACACAGACTGTTTCATTATCTGAAGAGTTGTGAATAGAATGGTGAAATAAACAGCAAACATCCTCAATCCTCACTTTAAGGTGCAAGGACGCTTATGGATAAAGCAGCTGAAAATTGTTGGGCGAGAACACTACCCTGATGAACTCCTGCAGCAATGTCCTGAAGCTGAGATGATTGGCATCTAACAACTACAACCATCTTTGTGTTACATATGGCTCACCTAATAAACATTTGCTTTATTTAAGACAGTAAGAAATAGGATCATGAGTAGGCCATTTGATCCCTGTTTAAGAAGGGAGGGAGGCAGAGGACGGGAAATTATAGGCCGGTCAGCTTAATTTTAGTTTTTGGTAAGATTTTTGAAACCGTTATTAAGGTTAAGATTGCGGAGTACTTGGAAGTACATGGTAAAATAGGGCTAATCAACCCATTCGTCCTTCTTTGCTGAATTCTAAACTGCTCCCAATCCTCAGACCTATTATTTTTCTTGGCCAACCTGTACCCGTACCAGCCTCCCCGGACAGGTGCCGGAATGTGGCGACTAGGGGCTTTTCACAGTAACTTCATTGAAGCCTACTTGTGACGATAAGCGATTTTCATTTTCAATTTTTTCATTTTGTATGCTTCTTCCTTGTGTCGGATACTATTTCTAATTTCCGTTGTAAGCCATGGATTGGCCCTCTTACCCCCTTTGCTTTTGTGTCAGACAGGAATGAACAGTTGCTGTAGTTCCTCCATGCGTTCCTTGAATGTTTGCCATTGTCTATCCACTGTCATCCCTTTAAGTAACTCTCCCCAATCTATCAAGGCCAACTCACGCTTCATATCCTCATAGTTCCCTTTATTAAGATTCAGCACCCTAGTCTCCGAATCAACTATTTCACTCTCCACCTTGATAAAGAATTCCATCATGTTGTGGTCGCTCATTCCCAAGGGGTCTCATACAGCCAGATTGGCAAAGGTTCCTTTCTTATTACACAGTACCCAGTCTAAATGGCCTGCTCGCTAGTTGGTTCCTCCACATAGTGGTCAAGAAAACCATCCCGTATACACTCCAGGAATTTCTCTTGTACTGCATTGTGGCTAATTTGATTTGCCCAACCTATGTGAAGATTAAAATCACCCACAATCACCGATATTCTCGTGTTACATGCATCACTAATTTCTTGTTTAATGCCACTCCCAACCTCACCACTGCAGTTTGGGGGTCTATATATGACACCCACTAATGTTTTTTGGCCGTTGGTATTTCTCAACTCTACCCATACAGATTCCACATTTTCAGAGCCAATATCCTTTCTCACTATGGTGTTAATTTCCTCTTTAACCAGCAGTGCCATGCCACCACCTTTTCTTTTATGCCTGTCCTTGCTTAATACTGAAAACCCAGGGACATTCAGTTCCCATCCCTGTTCACCCAGCAACCATGTCTCCGTAATCCCAATTATATCATACCCATTTATATCTATCTGCGCGATTAGTTCATCCACTTTACTGCAAATGCTCCGTGCATTAAGGCACAGACCTTTAAGTTTGTCTTTTTCACATTGTTTGTCTTGCTCCCAATATTTTTCTCTATTGCCCTGTTTGAATTTTGTCCTTGGTTTCTCCACCTATCGCTTTTCTTATTCACTTTTCGACCGTTTGCTTTTGTCCTCGCTCCCTCTTTCTCTGACTCCTTGCATAGGTTTTAATCCCCCTGGCATATTAGTTTAAACCCTCCCCAATCTTTCTAGCAAATAGGCCCCCTCGGACATCAGTTCCAGTCCTGCCTAGGTGTAACCCATCCAGTTTGTACAGGTCCCTTCTCCCCCAATGCTCCAGGAATCTGAAACCCTCCCCCTGACACCATCCCTTCAGCCACATATTCATCCTATATACCCTGTCATTTCTACTCTGACTAGCATGTGGCACCGGTAGTAATCCCAAGATCACTACTTTTGAGGTCCGATTTCTTAACTTCCTTCCTAGCTCCCTGTATTCTGCTTTTAGGACCTCATCCCTTTTTTTTACCTATGTCGTTTGTACTGATGTGTACCACGGCCACTGGCTGTTCACCCTCCCCCTCCAGAATGTCCTGTAACCGTTCCGAGACATCCTTGACCCTAGCACCAGGGAGGAAACATACGATCCTGGAGTCTCGTTTGCGGCCACAGAAATGCCTGTCTATTTCCCTTACAACCATGTCTGTATTCATTTCAATTTTGTTAGGGCTCCTTATTGCCCAAGTAGAAAATAAGTAGTTTTTATAAAACCAGGTTTATCAGTTGAGATTTGATACTAGGGGCGAGATTCTTCCATGATTGGCGGGGCGGCCCGTACCGGCGTCAAAGAGTGACATGAACCACTCCGGCGTTGGGCCGCCCGGAAGGTGCGGAATCCACCACACTTCCGGGGGCTCAGCCAGCGCTGGTGGGGTTGGCGCCGCGCCGAAGGGTCTCCTCCGCCTGCCGCCGCAAGTTGGCGCATGCGCAGGACAGCTGGCATGTTCTGCCGCATGCGCAGGGGGTTTCCTCTCTGTGCTGGCCATGGCAGAGCCTTACACAGGCCGGCATGGAGGGAAAGAGTGCCCCCATGGCACAGGCCCGCCCACAGATTGGTGGGCGCCGATCGTGGGCTAGGCCACGGTGGGGGCCCCCTGCAGGGCTGGATCCACCCGCACCCCCCCCCCCTCCCCCGGAGGACCCCGCCAACTGCCCTCCAAGCCAGGTCCCGCCGGTATGGACCTTGTCTATTTCACGCCGAAAACGGGTGGCCGCTTGGCCCATCGGGACCAAGAGAATTGCTGAGGGGGGGGGGGGGGGAGCGGGGAGCCGCTGCCAACGTCCCCTGATCGGTGTGGCGCAATCCCCGCCCAAAAACCGGCGCCGGAGAATTCAGCAGCCGGCGTCGGAGCGGCGGGACGGGATTCACGCTGCCCCCCAGCGATTCTCCCACCCGGCGGGGGGTCGGAGAATTCCGCCCCAATTGTGTAGAACAACGTGGCATTTCTAAATACAATGGACATGCCATAGGCACATGAGTGTTATATTGAGCGTGTGCATCACATGATTTGTTTCCTGCTACAAATCTGGAGCAGAGTTAAATACCCTAAATACCAAACAGATTCTGAGCACCCATATAAAGGTAATTGAAAGTGCCAGGCATGTTTAATTTCCCAAAAAACTAAACATGTGCCTGACTTGCTGAACGCTTTCATTTACAATTCCAGGGCTGAAGTTAATGACGAGATAACAGTGAGGCCAATGGCACTCGCAGTTAAATAGACGCTCTTAATTCAGCAAATTCTGGTGAGGAGCAGATGCATAGTTCCTCAGAAGTATCTAAAAGCTGCTGTTCAAATTGTATACTCCACTCCACCATCGGTTTTGTGAAAACAACATCTTGCTGTCTGCTTCATGATTGAAATATATTGACTGGTGTGAAGTTACTGCCATCTGCGTGGATGATCCAAACTAAACCCACCACAACGTTCAGATCTGGTCATTTCCAGCTTAGCACCCATTCAATGATGTAATAATTCTTATATCTTGTCAATCAACCTTTCTGGCTCTTAAATACTACAAGTTTTTTTCTTTGTTTGTTCATGGGATGTGGGCGACACAGGCTGTGCCAGCATTTATTGCCCATCCCGAATTGCCCTTGAGGGGGCAGTTAAGAATTAACCACATTGCTGTGGGTCTGGAGTCACTTGTAGGCCAGACCGGGTAAGGACGGCTGATTTCCTTCTCTAAAGGGCATTAGTGAACCAGGTGGGTTTTTACGACAATCAGCAATGCTTTCGTGATCACCTGTAGACTTTTAATTCCAAATTTTTATTGAATTCAAATTTTATCATCTGCAGTAGCAGGATTTGAACCTGGGTCCCCAGAGCATTTCTCTGGGTCCCTAGTTTCCTAATCCAGTGACAATACCACTATGCCACAGGCTCCCCATGAAGTGTAGACTTAGGATTTTTTTAGGTATTAATTAAGATTTTCTAAGTGCTCAATTTGAAATGTTTTAATTGTTTTGTCTTGTCTTTTTTCTCTCCCGCTCTCTCTCAATATAATCTATCTTTTCCTCTTTTTCTATTTCTGTACCTGAATTGAAATTGAATTCAGCCACTCTAAATTTACGCTTCCTCCTCGGTCCTTGCACTGCTTCTTTAGCAATCCTTCAAACTGATTGGTGAAGAAAATGCACATTTGCTTGCCCCGCTTCCCTCACTGCAATATAAGCAGTTTGCACTGAGCAACTTGCTACTCAAAACATTTGGAAACCAATACATGCTGGAGCAAGTGTAACTAACAGCAGATGCATTAGATTTGCTGCCACAGCAAATTATAGCCCATAATTTCCGCATGAGTTGGAATCTTGGAATGGTCCCTTTCTAATAGCCCCATTTAGTTCCCTCAGTACAAGTAAATTCACAATTCACCATTTTTTAAATTACTAATGTGTTCACCCATTCTGTTTTCTTTTCCATAAATGCTTCGCTCAGTCGTGCGCTATAGCTTTACTTTTCTTTTCAGTGCAAATGATACTTTTTCTTGCATGGGTGCATACTTTGATATGTTGTTTATAAATGCTTATCTGGTCATGGCCTGGCTCACAACCCAATAGCTTGATTCGTTCAGTTGGCTGGACGCTTCATTCGCGACGCCAACAGTGCGGTTTCAATTCCCGTACTGGCCGAGGTCATTCATTCTCAACCTTTCCTTTTGCCTGAGGTGTTGTGGACCCTTGGGTCAAATCACCACCAGTCAGCTCCATAAGCCTTTGTTCCTCTGGGACTGTGGCAGCATTTAAATTTTACATTTACTTGAAGTAAAAGAGCGAGCTGGCACATGTGTACAATATGATATATATCTCCCCTTTCATGATCTCGGGGTGTCTCAAAACACTTTACAACCAATGAAGTACTTTTAAAGTGTAGTCACTGTTATAACACAGATTAATGTATTGCTGTACAGACTTTTGGAACTCCCATCCACTCGGATTTTAAATTGGTTAGGTACCTGCTGGTACTCGTCCTGCATTTGTTAGAATTATGGTTCCTTTTCACCCTTACAGTTGATCCGTCCTTTTTGCTTTGGATTCCTGTTACTTCGATTTATTCTGTAATCGTGCATGCTCAGACATGACATTCATTTGTGCCATTGTATCTAAATTAAATGGTGTGACTATTTCATTCATTATTCCTGGCGGGACTTATTTCTTTGCCTAACATGCTTCGAATTGTACAGCACTAGGAATAGCCCATTTGGCCTAGCTGCTCTGTAGCCAATGTTTCTGCTTCACAAGAGCCTCTTTCCACATTATTTCCTCCCACTCTATTGGCATGTAGTTCTCTTTCTTTCTCCCGTATTCACACTTACCTTCTTCTGATCTTGGGCCTGCATAGTGGCACAGTGGTTAGCACTGCTGTCTCACTGCGCAAGGGATCCATGTTCATTTCCGGCCTTGGGTGACTCTGTCTGTGTGGAGGCTGCACGTTCTCCCATGTCTGCGCGGGTTACCTCCGTGTGCTCCGGTTTCCTCCCACAGTCGAAAGGTGTGTAGGTTAGGTGGGGCCACAGGGGATTGGGCCTGGGAAGGGTGCTCTATCAAGATGACTCCTTCCGCACTGTAGGTATTCTATGTTTCTTTGTAATTGCATGTATGCTAATTCCCTCAACTACCCCACGTTGCAGCGAGTTCCACACTCTTGTGCACTTGAGTAAAACCCTACAGCTACTACATCCATAAAATTGCTGGTGTGGCTTTTTCTACCATGTGCATTGACAATTTTCCAGCCCTCCTGGCAGGCCCTGAAGTCTGCAGGAATTGAAGATTAATCCTCCAGGCGCAGCTTTGAGAAAATCCTTGAGAATATTTGCAGGGGCGTTAATGTTTTTTTGGATCACTTTTATTTTTAACGTATAAGAGTTGGGAGGTGGAGTGAGTGGGGGGGGGGGGGGGGGGGGGGGGGTTGTTCTTTCTTGAAAAGATTCAATTGATTCATGAATTTTTCAGTTTTCAGTTGGCGTGGGAAGAGGGCATGAAAAATGGGCATTGGCTGGCTAATAGCAGAAGGGCGGAGAGGCAGAACATTATGAAATTAAACCTTCTTAAAGAAATATATCCAGACCAAGTTTGCAGCCCAAGGGTATTTATGAGTTAGGCCTGTTCTTTAATTTGTACAATCTTGCATAGGATTTACTTTAGCCACATTTCATGCATGAATTGTCAAAGTTATAGGCAGCTTTTGTATCTAAACTTTTTTTTCTTCCCTTTTGCAACACTACGCAGTTTCTAACTCAAAATCAAATACGATAAATGATGAAAATCTGAATTAAAAAGGACAGAAAATGTTTGAAATACTCAGCAGGTCGGGCAGCATCTGCAGAGAATAAAACAAGAGCTAATACTTCAATTTGAAGATCGTCCCGTCCAGTTTTCAACTTATTTTTAAAAAAATAATTTTTATTGAAATTTTCAAAAAATATCAAAAACAGAAAATAACAACAAGAAAACAGTATTAACAACAAAAAAAAGAGAAAAAACACACTAACCCCCAAAACCAAACCCCCCCCCCCCCCCAGCAACTACAAAAAGAAGAAATAGGTAAGTACCCGGCATATTCAATAAATGCATGTACACATTTCTCCCCTCCCCCAAAACCAAACCCCCCCCCTCCTCCCTCCACCAACCCCCCGCGCTCCCCCCCCCCCCCCCCCCCCCCCCCCCCCCCCTCCAGGTTGCTGCTGCTGGCGGCCTCTTTTCCTACCGTTCTGCCAGGAAGTCAAGGAAAGGCTGCCACCGCCCAAAAAACCCCTGTACTGATCCCCTCAGGGCAAATTTCACCCTATCCAACTTGATGAACCCCACCATATCCGAGATCCAGGCCTCCACGCTTGGGGGCCTCACATCCTTCCATTGAAGCAAAATCCTCCGCCGGGCTACTAGGGACGCAAAGGCCAGAACACCGGCCTCTTTCGCCTCCTGCACTCCCGGCTCCACTGAAACCCCAAAAATTGCGAGTCCCCAGCCCGGCTTGACCCTGGATCCTACCACCTTCGACACCGTCCTTGCTACCCCCTTCCAAAATTCCCCCAGCGCTGTGTAGCACCTATGTAGCACCTTGAACTGTATGAGGCTAAGCCTCGCACAGGAAGAGGAGGAATTCACTCTTTCCAGGGCATCTGCCCAGGTCCCCTCCTCAATCTCCTCACCCAGCTCTTCTTCCCATTTACCGTTCAGCTCCTTCACCGAGGCCTCATCCACCTCCTGCATGACGTGGTACACGTCCAAAATCCTCCCTCCTCCAATCCACACCCCCGAGAGCACCCTGTCCCGTACCCCACGTGGGGGCAACATGTGCCATCTTTAAAACTCCTCCTCCATTTGCTCCACCAGTCTAGTGAGGTTAAGTTTGTGTCGGGGCCCCCCAGCTGGACTCCCAGGTACTGAAAGCTCCTCCCTGCCCTTTTCAGTGGGAGCCTACAAATTCCCTCCTCTTGATCCCCCGGGTGTACGACGAACAGCTCACTCTTACCCAGGTTGAGCTTGTACCCTGAAAAGCCCCCAAATTCCCTAAGAATCTTCATCACCTCCGGCATTCCCCCCACTGTGTCCGCCACATATAGCAACAAGTCATCTGCGTATAGTGACACTCGGTGCTCCTCCCCACCCCGCACCAGACCCCTCCAATTCCTTGACTCCCTCAACGCCATGGCCAGGGGCTCAATTGCCAATGCAAAGAGCAAGGGGGACAGGGGACACCCCTGTCTCGTCCCCCGGTACAACCGAAAGTACTCCGATTTCCTCCTATTCGTGGCTACGCTTGCCATCGGGGCCTCATATAACAGCCTCACCCAACTGACAAACCCCTCCCCCGAACCCAAATCTCTCCAGCACCTCCCACAAGTACCCCCACTCAACCCTATCAAAGGCCTTCTCCGCGACCAATGCTACCACTATCTCCGCCTCCCCTTCTACCGCCAGCATCATTATAACATTCAGAACCCTACGTATATTGGTGTTGAGCTGCCTTCCCTTCACAAACCCCGTCTGGTCCTCATGAATGACCCCCGGCACACAGTCCTCTATCCTTGTGGCCAAGATCTTCGCCACAACAGCTTGGCATCTACATTTAACAACGTGATTGGCCGATATGATCCACACTGCAGGGGATCCTTGTCCCGTTTAAGGATCAAGCAAATCAGCGCCTGTGACATAGTCGGGGGCAAAGCCCCCTCCTCCCTTGCCTCGTTAAAGGTCCTAACCAACAGAGGGCCCAGCAGGTCTGCGTACATTTTGTAAAATTCGACCGGGAACCCATCCGGCCCCGGCACCTTCCCCGACTGCATGCTGCCTATCCCTTTGACCAGCTCCTCCAGCTCAATCGGTGCCCCCAGCCCGTCCACCTGCCCCTTCTCCACCTTCGGAAATCTCAGCCTGCCCAAAAAGCGCCCCATTCCTCCCCCCTCCACCGGGGGCTCTGACCGGTACAATTCCCCATAAAAGTCCCTGAAGACCCCATTAATATCCACCCCCCTTCGCACCACATTTCCTCCCCTATCCGTCTCTCCACCAATCTCCCTGGCCGCGTCTCGCTTTCGGAGCTGGTGTGCCAGCATCCTACTCGCCTTCTCCCCATATTCGTACACCGCTCCCTGTGCCTTCCTCCACTGAGCTTCCGCCTTTCAGGTGGTCAGCAAGTCGAACTGGGCCTGAAGGTTACGCCGCTCCCTCAGCAATCCCTCCTCTGGAGCCTCCGTGTATCTCCTGTCCACCCTCACCATCTCCCCCACCAACCTCTCCCTCTCTCTTTGCTCTCCCCTCTCCCTATGGGCTCGGATGGAAATCAACTCCCCTCTAATCACCGCCTTCAATGCGTCCCAAACCGTCCCCACCCGGACCTCCCCATTATCATTGCCCTCTAAGTACCTCTTGATACACCCCCGAACCTGCCTGCCCACCTTCTCATCCGCCAGCAGTCCCACCTCCAAGCGCCAGAGCGGGCGCTGGTCCCTCTCCTCCCCCAGCTCAAGGTCTACCCAGTGCGGGGCATGGTCCGAAATGACTATGGCTGAATACTCGGCATCCTCCACCTTCGAAATCAGCCCCCTGCTCAGAACAAAAAAATAGATCCGGGAATAGGCTTTATGCACGTGGGAGAAAAATGAATACTCCCTGGCCCTCGGCCTCGCGAACCTCCAAGGATCCACCCCTCCCATCTGATCCATCAACCCCCTCAACACCTTAGCCGCCGCGGGTCTCCTACCCGTCCTGGACATAGATCGATCCAATGGGGGATCCAGCACTGTATTAAAGTCCCCCCCCAGTATCAGGCCCCCCGTCTCTAGATCCGGAATGCGGCCCAACATGCGCCGCATAAACCCCGCATCGTCCCAGTTTGGGGCATAGACATTCACCAGCACCACCTGCTCCCCTTGCAACTTGCCACTCACCATCACATACCTCCCTCCACTGTCAGCCAACACCTTTGACGCCTCAAAAGACACCCTTTTTCCCACCAGAATCGCCACCCCCCGATTTTTTGCATCCAGCCCCGAATGAAACACTTGGCCTACCGAGCCCTTCCTCAGTCTAACCTGGTCCACCACCTTCAGGTGCGTCTCTTGGAGCATAACCACGTCCGCCTTCAGCCTCTTCAGGTGTGTAAACACCCGGGCCCGTTTGACCGGCCCATTCAGCCCCCTCACATTCCAAGTTATCAGCCGGATCAGAGGGCCCCCTACCCCTCTCCCCTGCCGACTAGCCATAACCCATCCCCTGCCCGCCCCCCCCGCTCGGCCCGTTCCCCACGGCGGCAAACCCCCACCCCGGCCCCCCCTGCATACCCCAGCTCCTTCCTGGCCATTTCAGCAGCAACCCGGTATCACCCCCCCAGGCTAGGACCCCTCCCAGCCACGTTACTCCCTCCATAGCACTCCTGTGAGCCAGCTAACTTCTGCTGACCCCGGCGGCTCCCGCCACACCTCCGACCCCTCCCAACGTGGGGCTACTTCTCCTCCCCCATACCCATTAGCAGACCCTCCTCCTCCCCCATCCACCCTCAGCGCAGGAAACAAAAGAAAAGCCCGCGCTTTCCCCCTATCCACCGAACCCACGCAAAAAAGACAGCGACCCACCCGCCCTAGAAACAACACATAACCAGCTTAAAACAGCATGAAACAGCATAAAAGAGAGACCCTTCTCACCAAAAGTTAACACAGTTATTTACAAACCCCCGACCCTCAATTAGAGTCCAACTTCTCGGCCTGCACAAAGGCCCACGCTTCCTCTGGGGACTCAAAATAAAAGTGCCGGTCCTTGTAGGTGACCCACAGACGCACCGTCTGTAACATGCTAAACTTCACACTCTTTCTGTGGAGCACCGCCTTCATCCGGTTGTACCCGGCCCTCCGCTTAGCCACCTCCGCACTCCAGTCCTGGTAGATCCGCACTACCGTGTTCTCCCACTTGCTGCTCCGCTCCTTCTTGGCCCATCGGAGCACGCAATCTCGGTCAACGAACCGGTGGATCCACACCAGCACCGCCCGAGGTGGCTCACTCGGCTTGGGCCTCCTGGCCAGTATTCTTTGGGCCCCCTCCAGCTCCAGGGGCCCCTGGAAGGACCCAGCTCCCATCAGCGAGTTCAGCAAAATGATCACATAGGCCCCCAGGTCTGACCCCTCCAGCCCCTCCGTGAGGCCCAGGATCCGCAAATTTTTCCGCCTCGACCGGTTCTCCATCTCCTCGAACCGCTCCTGCCACTTCTTATGGAGCGCCTCATGCATCTCCACCTTTACTGCGAGGGCCACGGCCTCATCCTCTCTTTCGGAGGCTTGTTGTCGGAGCTCCCGGATCTCCACCCCCTGGGCTGTCTGCGTCGCCAGCAGCTTGTCCGTATTAGCCTTCAGCGAGTCTAGCAGCTCCACTTTTAGCTCCCGAAAACAGCGCTGGAGAGTCTCCTGCTGCACCTGCGCCCACTTCCTCCATTCCTCGAGGCCTCCGCCGGCCGCCATCTTGATTTTCTTCCCCGCTTTTTCTTAGGCGCTGCCACCGCTATTCTGCTGGCCCCACTCCTGGTCCAGACCATAGATCACTAGGGATACGCTGCAGACACCTTCCCATGTTGGGAACCATCAAGCAAGTAACGCTGGGGGTCCTTAAAAGAGCCCAAACGTCCGTTCCTGGCAGGAGCTGCCGCACGTGCGGCTTAGCTCCGCTTAGCCGCAACCGGAAGTCAGTTTTCAACTTATAAAGAATGCTGACTGAAATTATTGTTTTTTTCTGCACTCTGAATGCTTTAATGTTTGCTTTGATAGATCCTGTTGGTCTTCCTGTCCATACCTGACTTGCTCACATTTATTTCTCGACCAACACCACTAAAATGCAGACAAGCACTTGGCCGTTGAAGTAATTGTGTTTGGAAGTGTGCAAATTACCTTTGCGTTTCTCTACATAACAACATTAACTATAAGTACTTAATTTATGGTGAAATGCTTGAGGTTGTCCTGAAGTCATGTAAGTAGCTATATAAATGGGAGTTCTTTCCTTTTATCCCATTCCATGGATTCATCCAATTTGGATTCATCCAATTTCTCTAAATAAGTAAAACAAATTGTCTTCCCCAAGTTATATATATTTTATTCATTCACGGGATGTGGGAATCGCTGACTGGGCCAGCATTTATTGCCCATGCCTAACTGCCCTTGAACTGAAAGGCTTGCGGAGGCCAATTTTGAGAGGGCATTTTAAGAGTTGACCACATTGCTGTGGAGCTGCAGTCACATGTAGGTCAGGCTAGGCAAGGATGGCAGATTTCCTTCCAAAAAGGACATTATTGAACCAGATGAGTTTTAATGACAGTCAATCATTTTTGCATCCCAGTGTATCTTGTGATAGCTTGTACCAGATTCTAACTTTGTTTCCGCAAAGCTGAAACATTTGCAACTATCTGGTCCTTCTTACCGGATGGAGGACAATGAATAATTTTGTATTTTTTAATAATAGTTGCTTAAAAAACTTCCAAACAGCATTCAAATATTTTTCAACTTTATGTCAGATTTTCAATCAATTTGAGTCTGCAGATAATTTATTTTGCTAAGACTCTAATCAGGTGTGTCTTTTGTTTTATTTTCCTCTAAGTTACAAAGAATTTGCACTTTTCATTATTCACTTGCATAGAATTTATAGTACAGGCCATTCCGTCCAAATGGTCCATGCTTGTTTTGACCCTCAAAGTGTTTTCTCCACTTTACTTTGTATCACCCTCTCGGCTTATCCTTCTATTCCTTTCTCCATTGTGCGTTCATGATATATTAATTGCATTTAATTGTGCAGGTGGTGGGCATTAACTGTGGATTCACTTGAGCTCCCATATGTAGGCACAGACTAACCTTGATTGTTAGATTCAAATGTGGGTGCTTCTTATGTGACACTTGCAAATATTCTGTCATTGTAAAATATAGGCTCCAGTTCTATCCTTCAGCTGGTTTTCTGGACCAGAATATCATGTGCATACCTAACCTCCACTTAAAGGCAAATATTTTAACTGTTTTAACCACTCAATGTGGTAGTTATGTCTACATTCTAACCGTTCTTCAAAAAGATGTTTCACATTAATTTCCCGGACTTTCTTTTTGGATTTATAGTGACTATCTTACATTCATGATCCCTAATATCGAACTCCCCAACAACTGGAAATATCTAACTATAGTACCCTATTAAAAGCCTTTGTAATTTTAAATGTTTCCAGTTAATCACCCTGTAGCCTTCTGTTTTTTGAGCGACAAGTCCCAGCCTATTCTGTTTTTCTTGACACTGCAGTTATAACCTCACATTGTTATTCCTTTCTGCACCTTCTCCAGTGTAACTCTATTCTTTCTTCAAATATATATCAAACATCACTTCTGCTATGAGGAAGATGTTGCCAGTACAATGGGTTTATTCTACATTACAGAGGATATCTTCTATCCATCACTCCTGTAGAATCTCTTATTTTTCTCTCAAATAAGGTAAACAGTCAGGGTTGATTGGAGGTGTCCAAAACACAATTTTATTGCTACATATTCACTTAATACACTTGTATAAGAACTGAATCAAAACATAGATAAAAATAATACATAAACTTGTCAAGACATAGCAAAAAAACATTAAAACATAAACAAAACTCAAATGTCAAGAAATTACTTTGAAAACAAAAGTAATTTAACAGATGCTTCAAGAATTCCGTAAAGCTAGAATTATGTGCAAAAATTGATCATATGATCTTATTCTTAAGGAAATCCTTATCTATAGTTTAGTCCCTTGTTCATTTTTCATTGGTTCTAACTCTCAGCTGAGATCCCCTGATTTCTTCAAAAAGGTATCAATCACTCAATGGGTGATTCGTGAATTAGACATTAATCACTGAAGATTAATTAATATTTTAATCTTTACGTCATGACTAGTCATTAACCTTGCTATGGTAACTTGATTGCTGCAATTTGTTAAATGTGTCTTCAGTACAATGGCATATCCATATTATTGCTTCTTTAGGTAGGGCTCACATGATACATTCTTTGAAACAATGTTAATATCTGCAGACATTACCTTAAAAGTTCAGCAGTTCATTCATTTTCCCGAACATTGATTATACATTTTGCAGACTGGGCATTTCTAAAAATCATTTTATTTCCCAGTATATATTTAGTTGATTTCTTAAAGACCTCAAATAATAGAAAAATCCAACAACCCCCATCCCACCCTGCCTAGCAATCCCTCTACCTTGCCATATTGTTATTGCACGCAATCTTAGAGCATTGAATGTTAAAGGATTAGGGTCTGAATGGATCAGTAGTTCAGGCTCGGTTACAACCTTTATCCTGCAGATTGACCTGCTTCAATCTGAATCTAGCCAGTGTGCTTAAAAAAACAACAACTATACATTTTCAAACTGAACTATCATTGCAGAGATCAATCAGGTATTCAACTGAGCCTTGCCTTTATTCTTTAAATGTATTTGTAAGGGGCATGACCACACCATGTCAGCAGGAGCATCTACTCTGCTAGCAGCCATTATTTAAAAGTTTGTACAACTACCTCGTGACCGCATCTCGAAACAATATTGTTACTTGAATGCTCCTTCCTACGGACCGGATTTTAATTCTCGAAGTAGGTAGTGTGAGTCAGGAACACGGCTTGCCCATTTCCGGAAAACGTGCCGGGAAATATGGGATTTTTATTGGGGGATGGGAGTGGGTTCAGGCTGCAGTCAGGCCAGCTGACCCAGGAAAGCGGTTGAATGCAGCCATGGGCTACAGGTACGGAGATGGGCTGTTTACAAAGCCCACCTTATTGCTATAGAACTTTGTCATAGTTACAATGAAAAAAGCAAGGCCCTCACCCCTGACAGCTCCTCACCCCATGCATTCCTTGTTTGCCCCAGGCACCCCAACCCACTTCTTGTTACTCACCCCATACTAAGCTGTAGAAATTCCATGCCCATTCACGCTCTATACATTGTATGGACCCAATGAACCTCAAAGTGATATTAAGGAGTGATTTAAAACAATTTTAAAAATGCATTAATATTGTTCCACTCTTAAATCAAAAACTCCTTTCTACTATAGAGAGGCTGAGCTATCAATCAAACAATGTTTTCATTGCGCTCAGCTTTTAGAATATTGAAACACCTATCTGGGTTGTCAAATGAAGCCTGGCTGAGAGCCCAGGAATCCGTTAGAATATTCAAGTACCTGGCTCTCTCATCTCTATCAATTGAACAATTTCTCTTTACATAGGAAAAATATATTTCAGGTGCTTGTAGTTTCAGATATTTATACTTTAAAGGATCTGGGTGATTGACACTTTTATTGCCCTTTAGGAAGCTGGTGTTTTTTTTTTAGGAAAGTGAAAAGTTATTATTTCACTATAGGGGCCATTCTCCAAAATGGAGACTAAGTGTTCGCAGCGTTGTGAACGCCGTCACGTTTCACGATGGCGCGAAACGGGCACGGGGACGACCGATTCTGTCCCCCACAGGGGACCAGCACGGTGCTGGAGCAGTCCACACTGCTTCAGCCTCCCTCCCCGGTGCCAAATGAGCGCCGCGCATGCGCAGTTGGGCCGCGCAAATCCATCCATGCGCGGGGGACTTCTTCAACGCTCCAGCCCCGACGCAACATGGCGTGGAGGTTCTGGGGCCGGAAGAGGAAGACAGTAGGCCGGTGGGGGAGAGGCCGGCCCGCCGATCGGTGAGCCCCCGATCGCGGGCCAGACCCCATCGGAGGCCCCCCTTCCCCCCTCGGTGAAGGAGTGCTTTTCCCCGCCCCACAGCCTGCCCCCGACCCTGTGCGCAGAGATCCCGGCGGCAGCGACCAGGGGTGAACGGCGCCGGTGGGACTCTGCTGTTTCCATGCGGCCGGAGAATCGGTGGCCTGGCCTCGTGCAACGGGCTGCGACCGGCGTCCGCCAAACGCACCGGCGCAAATGCCGCTGATTCTCCGCACCTCGGAGAATTGTGTGCCGCGTGGAGGTGGCATGGCGCAGTTGTGGCGATTCTCCAGCCCGGCACGGGGCTCGGAGAATCACACCCTATATCTTTCCTTGCACATCCATTGTCAGCATAGGATTCATTGGTTTGGCATGGGGGACCATAGTGGATAGGTTGAGACATACTGCCGAAAGTGGCCCCCCACAGAAGAGTTCCCTGGCAGTCCAGCCAGTGAGGGACACAAGTGGGACTGGAAGATCCTGCCGGCGACCAATGGCAAGCTGCCTCTGCCACCAGGGCAGAAAATCCTGGCTGATGTGCCTTTGTGCAGCTAAGGATTTAATTACCAGCTCAGTTAAGTAATTGCGTACAGAAATAGAAGTTGGGTACCATCATTAGTTACGGTAACACACATGCCATTGTCATACCAGCACAAAATAAGATGGCTGTGCTTGTTACAGGTCAGTCATTTCAGTCCTGGAACACCACTGCAGAAGTTCCTCAGGGCAGTGCCCTGGGCCCAACCATCTTCAGCTGCTTCATCAATGACCTTTCTTCCATCATAAGGTCAGATGTGGGGATGTTCGCCGATGATTGCACCATGTTCAGCACCATTCACGACTCCTCAGACACTGAAGCAATCCAAGAGCTGGACAATATGCGCACTTGGGCTGACAAGTGGCAAGTAACATTTATGCCGCACAGGTGCCAGGCAATAACCATCTCCAATAAGAAAGAATCAAACCATTGCCCCTTCACATTCAATGGCATTACCATTACTGAATCCCCCACAATCAACCACCCGGGGTTACCATTGATTTGGGACAATCATGGATCCAGTCGAGCTGGAAATTCTTTTGATGTGCCACTGCACGCGACCTGAACCAGCGCCAGTGCTAAATGGCAGCCGACTGGCGTCTCCTCAGTGAAGCTGGTAGATCCCGGGAGCCAGTTCGACCCCCCCCCCCCACTCTGAGCAGGTTCAAGACCACGACGTCTCTCGAGACCTCGCTAGATCTTGCGAGGCATAACGAGCACTAGGAATCCCTGAAGAGGATCTCGTGGGATCCACCAGCCGCGTCCCATCCTGATTCCGGCGGGACGTGGGAGGTAAATCACGTCCCAAGTTTCCCTGGGGCGAGATAATCAGAGGCAACTGCCGAAAATGCGGAGTGAGACACGTGGAGAAAGAAAAGATGCTGAATATACGGTGAGTTTTCCTGGTGCCAGTGGGATTCTCCCCAGTTTTCTCGACACTTTGAAAAATTATGAGAAAGTTCCGCCCATGGTGTGGTTTAGCACACAGGGTTAAATCGCTGGCTTTTAAAGCAGACCGAGGCAGACCAGCAGCACGGTTCAATTCCCGTAGCAGCCTCCCCGAACAGGCGCCGGAATGTGGTGACTAGGGGCTTTTCACAGTAACTTCATTGAAGCCTACTCATGACAATAAGTGATTTTCATTTCATTTTTCATATTCCACCTTTACCAGCTGGGCATTAAGTGTCTTTAAAGTTGTGGAGGCTCCACTACATCACACAGTGCCCATTGTGCCCTTCCCAGCGAGAAAGATGCAGATGAACCCATTATTTTTGCCTCAGTATCTGCTAAAATCCACGTCCCGGGATACCGGAGTTCAATTCTCTGATGGGGAGATTGTACCTCTCCAGAAAAACAATGGGAATCCTTGTGGGCAGCATGGTAGCACAGTGGTTAGCACAATTGCTTCACAGCTCCAGGGTCCCAGGTTTGATTCCCGGCTTGGTTCACTGTCTGTGCGAAGTCTGCACATTCTCCCCGTGTCTGCGTTGGTTTTCTCTGGGTGCTCCGGTTTCCTCCCACAGTCCAAAGATGTGCAGGTTAGGTGGATTAGTCATGTTAAATTGCCCTTAGTGTCCAAAATTGCCCTTAGCGTTGGGTTGGGTTACTGGGTTATGAGGTGTGGGCTTGGGTAGGGTGCTCTTGGGTAGGGTGCAGATTCGATGGGCCAAATGGCCTCCTTCTGCACTGTAAATTCTATGATCTATGAATATGCCTAACCTGGGCATGTGAGCAAAAAAGAATCTTGTCACCTGCCACAGTAAAGGATACCTTGCTGTGTAGTTTGCTGTGCACCGCGGCAATGGTGTGTGAAATCACGCTCAAACAAGGCAAGTCTTGAAAATGTTTGGTGCTGCTGCATGAGGCCCTCAGATGAATCATTCATTACATCCTGTCTATCTTTCTGAGATGGCCTCTTGATCAGTGTTGGTTTCAATCAGAAAAATATTCTGTTTTGTGATTCTAATACCCAGACGATATTCACAAATAATTCTGCACTACAGTTATCTCATTATCAGGCTGTTAAACAAGCGAATCTTGATATTTGCAGCTTGTAAAGATGACGGAATTGCAGATGTATGGACGACCTAATATAGCAATCAGTTCTATTTGTGACTGGTTACAGACACCATTACTATTGAAAACTACAGGCAGCATTTCCATTTCCCTTCGCCAAAAAGCTCGGTTGAGTATAATGCTGAGTATAATTGGTTTGAAAATTAAAACAAACTGAAGCTTAAGAAATACTAAAGCTTCCGAAGTTAATTTAAAACAAAATCCACAATGTAAAGTACGTTTGGTGTCTTGAGAGTGTAATGCTTCAAATTCTGTGATCATTAGTGGCCTATTTTACGAACGTTGTTTCTTGCTGATCTTTCCCACTCTTCAATAATTAAACCTTCAGCACAGATGGTGCATGTCAACTGATTTGTATTACAGGCTAAAATTTGTTTTTAAATTGGCCTAAACAAGAGAGATTGAGTACCAGTTTGTGACTCACTGTCACTTAATGATTTCAAAATTGAAAACAGATTTTTGTTTTTGTAAGAGATCTTAAATAATAGGAATATTCTTCTTCGAGCAAGGAGGGGAAAGGGGAGATTTAACATATGTTCAAAACTTTCAGCAGTTTTGATAAAGTAAATCAGAGATTAATGTTCTCCCCCCAAAGGCAAGCTTGTAGTCGGGTGGGTGGGGTGGGCGTGTGACGTTTGGCGGGGGGTGCTTTTACTCAGACGGGTGAGAGGGAAGTGCCCCCCACCCACACTGATTTCCCACATGTGCCTCGCCAGGTCCGCGGTGGGAAAGCTCGTGGATGGCCTTCCTACCCAAGCCACTTTAGGCCCTTAAATGGGCCCATTGCCTCTGGTATTCAAAGCCTTCACACGGGAAGGCTGAAAAGCAAGCAATGCCAAGCTTGTTTGCAAACTCCCATGGGGGGATGCGGTGGGGAGCAAATCCTGTTGAATTTGCTTGCGACTTCCCAGGTGGAGTCCCTTGGGAAACTCAGCTTCGAGACGAGGTGTCCACCTCCTACCCTTTCTTCTGACCCCCTCCACCCTGCGGCCCCCATTGCACACTCGCTCACATAATGCCGATGAGGAGTTGCCGGCCGCTGATTTGCTGGCAGCTCGCAGGAGCGGGATTTCCGGACTGTAATCTAATACAGTGGGCCTTCCCGAAAGGAGTGATTTTTTTTCCTATAGAATCCCTACAGTGCAGAAGGAGACCATTCGGCCCATCGGTCTATATTGACCCTCTGAAAGAGCACCCCATCCCCCACCCTATCCCTATGACCCCACCAAGGGGCAATTTAGCATGGCCAATCCATATACCCTGTACATCCTTGGACTGTGTGAGGAAACCGGATCATCCGGAGGAAACCCGCGCAGACACAAGAAGAATATGCAAACTCTATACAGACAGCCACCCGAGGTCGGAATCGAACCTGGGTCTCTGACGCTGTGAGGCAGCATTGCTAACCACTGTGCCTGCATGCCGCCATAATATTATGTTTATTGCTCATCATTGGACACTAAGGGGCAATTTATCATGGCCAACCCACCTAACCTGCACATCTTTGGACTGTGGGAGGAAACCAAAGTGTCTGGAGGAAACACACGCCGACACTGGGAGAACTTGAAACTCCACACAGTCACCCAAGGCCAGAATTGAATCCGGGTCTCTGGCTTTGTGGGGCAGCAGTGCTAACCACTGTGCCACCGTGTGGCCATGAATGTGGTGCTTTAGTCAGCTCTCCAGCCAGTGTGTGAGACCCCCACTGCCTGGAATAAAATCTGGTAACCAGAGAACACAATTCAGAGAAGTGACAAAATTCCCAGGGTGAAGTCAGAATTCTTTTTCTTTGCAGTGACTTATGCTTGGGAGTGCACTGCTTAAAATATTGGTGGAAATAGATTTAATAATAATTTTCCAAAGTACACTCAATATACACTTGGAAAGGAAAACTTTGCTTGGGTATGGGGAAAGAGTGGGGAGTGCGACATACTGGATGACTCTTCTGAAGAGCCAATGCAGACATGATTTGATGAGCTACTGCCTTCTGTGCTGCATCAATTTAATGAACCTGGCTAGACATTGCACTTGGGAAAGTAAAATGCTGCTCCACTTGGGCATGAGGATATTCTGTAAGACTGTATATCTCATTAAAATCTCTGACAAGCAGATTGACAAAGGTGATATGAAATGCTGCATGTAGAATATAGGGTGATGATGTCCATGGAACTGAAATATATGGGGAATTGTATGAGGATGAATATTTCCAATTGCATTCATATAGCAACTTTAACGTTGACAAATGTTCTAAATTCCTCCAGGGGTGTAACCTAAAATAAGATTGGATGCTGAATTGGAGGTGATAATAGGGTTGCGCTCCATGGAATAAATGGTGCATTTCCCCAAGAGCGATCGGTCTCTCTTTCTGACATGAAAGGAGTAATTTTTACCCCTAGAACGTAGACCACAAGAAATAGGTGGATGAGTAAGCTATTTGGTCCCTTGAGCCTGCTCAGCCAATCAATAAGCAAGCCACTGTCTTCTTGGATGTTCCGCCTTTGACTCCAAAGCGATTGGTTCTCTGGGTAGCACTCCCATCCCTGGGTCCAGGTCCCACTCCAGAGATATGAGCACAAACTCTCAGCTGAACATTTCAGTGAAGCAACGTTACACACCAGTGGAACTGCTGCACTTTTGGTGAATATCTGTGCTCTCTGATGAATGTGAAAGGCCCCAGGACGCTATATTTTGGAAAAAAAAAAGCAGAGAAATTTCAACCTGTCAATTGTTCCTTCGTCAACCAAAAAGTAGGTTAACTGGTCATCATCACATTGTGGCGAGGGACCTTGAATGCAGAAAATCAGTGTTTCCGACATTACAACAGAAACTACAATTTCAATGTGTTTTATTGGCTGTAAAGCACAATGGAACATTTTGAGGCCATGAAAAGATGCACTCTCTCTCCAATTCTCTCTTTCGTGCAGATTTAGATAGCAGATGGCATATTAATTTAATGTAGTGAGCTGTCCTTCTATTATTCCTTGCATTTCCGACCTATGGGAAAGAATCTACTGTCCATTGTGTAATTATAAACACAGACCTGTATGGGGGTCCAGGGCCCAAGTTCCAAGTTATGTTTCATCACTTGGTTACAGTGGGTTGAAGCGCCGAAACTGTCGCACGTCTGGTTTCCGAGATATGGAATGTTGATGCCAGAGTAAATCTGTATTAAGTTCCATCCTCTATGTAATCAGGTACAGATGGTGATTCCGTGCCAGCGAATTGAGAGTAATGATTTTTGAGCCATTACAATTAAGTGTTCGAGATGTATTATTTATTCAGCATTGATGTGGGCATAGGAGAGATTGGAGGGGTCAGTTTAAATTATCTGCAGAATATTGTTGAACAGCTGGAAAACCTATCTCATTATGATCCACTCTATTTTAACATAATTTTTAAGTAGAAAATTTTCCTTCCCATGTTGCTTCATTAAAAAAGATGAATAGAGGAGATGAATTGGCAATAGTTTGAATAGGGAGTGGGCCAACTGAATGTTTTGCGAAGGCTGAAATTGCATTTACTGTTTACAATCAAGGCTACACCTAATACGAATAACTCATGGCGAATTAAAGTTACATTTTTTGAACGTTTTACAAAAATACTTTTGTAAGCCTGACTACTTTAAGTTGCATCCATACAGCTCACATTAACATTTTCCAAGGCGTAACCTTAAAGAAAATAATATGCTGAGCCAAAGGATATGAGAAGAGTTTCCAAAAAAGCTTATCAACAAGACGAACTTTGATGCAGGCCCTGACAGTAGGAGAGGGTATTATTGGTTTGAAGGAACGTATGTATGGCTGTCAAAGGTTTTGCATTCACAAGGACAGGAGCTTAGAAATGAAGTGGTGTCAATGAAGGTCAAGAGTTCTGACATGATATGTAAACTGAACTTGGTGATGAACAGAGTCCAGGTTTTTTTTAAACATTGCCACTGTAAAGGTCAAATTCTTGTCCATCCCACACGGCTCCAAGCTCTGGAATGTGGGATACCTTACTGAACAGCTCCAGTCCAGATGCTGATGACATTACCAAGATAGTGTTAGTTAGAGAGTTCCAGAATTTGGACGGAGTGAGAAGGCGCATCAGCATGTATCCAGATCAGCATCGTGTGTGATTTGAAGAGGCTGGTATTCCAATGATGTTGCTGCAGTCTATCCCCTCGGTGATATATGTAACGGGGATGCAAAGGTGCCTGCAAAGTGAACTTGAAAGATTCCTCCGTGGGTTCAACGCAACATACATACTGCAGCCAGAGGGTGGGATTTTCTCTATGCCCCCACAGCATGTTTGGTGGCGGTGGATGCAGCCCGCCATTGGCTGGTACTGGGATATTCTGACCAGAAGATCCTACCGGTGAGAACGGCCAGAAAACACCGGTCACAGTGCACAGATGGAGGAGTTGGATTTTAGTCCAGTGTCCAGCGTGCTCGTGGATGTAGCTGCCCTCAACATAACAAGCATGGGAACAGGAGTAGGCCAGTCATCCCCTCGAGCCTGCTCTGCCATTCAATAAGATCGTGGCTGATCTGATTGAAACTTCATCGCCACATTCCTGCCTACCCCCAATAATGTCTCACCCCCTTGTTAATCAAAAATCCATCTGGCTCTGCATTGAAAATATTCACTCGAAAAACCCAACCTCAGTGTGACCGTTACATCTATTGAATTGATATGGTTGATCTGCAAAGTTTTCAGCTCATGACTCCTAAGATGTTCATGGTTGCAGACTTGGCAATGTTGGGTAGGGGAATGTTCTGTTATTTATTCATTTTCAGGATGTGGACATCACTGGCATGGCCAGAATTTGTCATTCCCAGTTGAATGTGGTGAGCCACCACTCTTATCCATATGGTGAAGTAATTCCACCGTATCACAATGTTGGGAGTTCCAGGGTTTTGTCCCAGTGATTAAGGTAGTGCATGTTTAAGTCAGGTTATTGTGTCACTTGTCGAAGAATCTGGAAATAGTGATCTTTCCATGCACCTGCTGCCATTGTCCTCCAAGGGAGTGGAGGTTGGATTTTTATTCTTGCTGGTAATGGTTATTATTCACCTTTTTAAGGAAAGGAATCAGTCCCATTCCTGACAACCTACGATACTGGGAGCACAAGTGGCTCGGACTGTGGCTTCACAGCCCCAGGGTCCCAGGTTCGATTCCCCGCTGGGTTACTGTCTGTGCGGAGTCTGCACATTCTCCCCGTGTCTGCTTGGGTTTCCTCCGGGTGCTCCGGTTTCCTCCCACAGTCCAAAGACGTGCAGGTTAAGTGGGTTGGCCATGATCAATTGCCCTTCGTGACCAAAAAGGTTAGGAGGGGTTATTGGGTTATGGGGATAGGGTGGAAGTGAGGGCTCAAATGGGTTGGTGCAGACTCGATAGGCCGAATGGCCTCCTTCTGCACTGTATGTTCTAATTAAGTAGTAAATTTTTCTGAGGACACTCCCCTGCTGAGCTTGAGATGCAAAGTTGGGCTGTGATGATCCACAACCATGACCATCGAACTGTCAGGTGTGGCATCAACCATTGGATGTATTCCCTCACATCTGTTTTATGAGAGATCCTTAGTGATCTATTCAATCAAATGCAGCTTTGATATTGGAGTGCGGCTTCAAGGATTGGCAGGGGGGTATTGGAGAAGTCAAGGACTAAGTTGATGAAATCACAAATAACGATAGTATATGTGCAGAGATTGGCAATTTTTCTCGGCTTGAAATGAGCAGTTTGATTGGGGCCAGTGATTCCACTCCCTCTCGTACATCTTGATGATTAGCAGAATGAGATCATTTACAATTCTAGTGCTATAACACTCCTAGTCTATCGCCTCTATCTCCAAAATCCCATGGCCCGTTCCCCAGAAGGAGTCAGAGGCTCCAGGCTTTGCCCTCTCCCCAACCTTGCAGGCACCTGTGCTGCCTTCCCTCTTGTCATTTCCTCCTCCTAGCAGATGTAAAAGTAACATGGATTTGAAAGAAGATGCCAGAGGTAAAGTGTGCCATCAGTCACCGTTGTAAGAGCATGTTAACGAGCAAAGTGGTTTCTCGTGGCAGGCATTCTGCCAGCACTTTTAATGGGTCACTGGATCAATACATTAATAGAGCATTGCACAATGTTGTGGCACATGGGAATCTGTGTGTGAATTTCAAAAGCTTGAGAAATGTTCCCATAAGGAATTCTCCCATTTTCATTCATTTTACTTTGGCAATTCTCTCTCTCTCTCTCTCTCTCTCCATCTCTCACCACTCTTCTCTTTGACTCATGGGGCGCGATTCTCTGAAATGGAGACTGGGCAGCACAGTATCATAGTGGTTAGCAGAATTGTTTCACAGCTCCAGGGTCCCAGGTTCGATTCCCGCTTGGGTCACTGTCTGTGTTGAGTCTGTGCGTGGTGTGTGCGTGGGTTACCTCCGGGTGCTCCGGTTTCCTCCCACAGTCCAAAGATGTGCAGGTTAGGTGGATTGGCCATGCTAAATTGCCCTAGGTGTTGGGTGGGGGTACTGCGTTATGGGGATAGGGTGGAGGTGTGGGCTTGGGTAGGGTGCTCTTTCCAAGAGCCAGTGCAGACTCGAAGGGCCGAATGGCCTCCTTCTGCACTGTAAATTCTATGATGATCTATGATAAGTGTTCGCTCCGTCGTGAATGCCGTCCCATTTCACGACAGCGCGAAACGGGCGCGGGGATAACCGATTCTGGCCCCCACAGGGAACTAGCATCGTGCTGGAGTGGTTCACGCCGCTCCAGCCTTACATCCTGCCGCAGACTGGGGGCGTGGCCAACCCGCGCGTGCGGAGTGGCGAAGCGCCAACCACTCACAGAATGCTCCGGCCATGGCGCTGGGGTTCTGGGGCCGGATGCGGAACACAGTAGGCCTGGTTGGGGGGGGGGGGTCAGCCCGCCGATCGGTGAGCCCTGATCTCGGGCCAGACCCCATCGGAGGCCCCCCCCAACCCCCACCCAGGTGAAGGAGCGCTTTTCCCCGCCCAGTCTGCCTCCGACCCTTCGCGCAGAGTTCCCACCGGCAGAGACCAGGGGTGAACAGCGCCGGCGGGACTCTGCCGTTTCCGCGCGGCTGCTCAGCTGGAGAATCGGTGGCCTGGCCATAGACAGCGGCCCGCAACCAAACGTGCTGGCGCAAATGGCGCCGATTCTCCACACCTCGGAGAATCGCTTTGGGGCGGCGTGGCGCGGTTGCGCCGATTCTCCGGCCTGCAATGAAGTTACTGTGAAAAGCTCCTAGTCGCCACATTCTGGCGCCTGTTCGGTGACACGGAGGGAGAATTCAGAATGTCCAAATTGCCTAACATCACATCTTTCAGGACTTGTGGGTGGAAACCGGAGCACTCGGAGGAACCCACGCAGACACAGGGAGAATGTGCAGACTCCACACAGATAGTGACACAAGCCGGGAATTGAACTGGGGACCTTGGAGCTGTGAAGCAACAGTGCTAACCAATGTGCTACTGTGCTGCTCAACTGGGCCCAGAAAATTCCCTCCTCGTCTATTTCCCATTTGGGCTCCAGGTGCAACAGTTTTCATTCAATCTGGCACTGTTTTATTTAAAGGGTTTGCTAGCCTTTGGGAAGGATCCAGCCCCTTTCGGAGGGTTTCCTATAGCAAGATCTCCAAAGCAATGTTACTTTTTGTTTTGCCAGCACTCTTTCCCCATCAGTGGCAGGATAGCTTTATGGATAACCTAACAGCTCCTCAGATAATTAGCCCCTACTTTGAAAGTGAATATATTATTCTCAAATCTTTTTGAACAAGTGTGGGAACTGAGTAGAAATCATGAGGAAGTCTACAATTAATAATGAGTGGAATTTGTTACTTCATCATTAAATTGGATGGGCTTCTAATCTTTTTTAAAAATTGTTCATCTGTTTTGAATTTCCATCAAATCAAAGCAGTCACTCCAGGAGGCGTGGAAAACGTGCAGGCCTGCAGGTGAGAGTGAAACAACGCAGCCCCAAAGCCCCTCTGCCCAGCTTACTCCCAGCTGATGTCCAATCTCTAGAAAACAAGCTAGACGAACTTAAAGCCAGACTCACTTTTCAAAGAGAACTAAGGGACTGCTGTATGCTCTGTTTCACGGATACATGGCTCATTCCTGCTTCACCGTGACTGTGCCCTACAACCAGAGGTCTTCTCAATCCACCGAATGGACTGTACGGCAAGGCAAGGGGAAGTGGGGTCTGCCTCCTACTCAACACCTCCTGGTGCCTAGATGTAGCAACACTGGCGAGTTTCTGCTCCCCGGACCTAGAATACCTGACGCTAAAATGCCACCCCTACTACCTTCATAAGAACATAAGAACATAAGAACTAGGAGCAGGAGTAGGCCATCTGGCCCCTCGAGCCTGCTCCGCCATTCAATTAGATCATGGCTGATCTTTTGTGGACTCAGCTCCACTTTCCGGCCCGAACACCATCCCTTTATTCTTCAAAAAACTATCTATCTTTACCTTAAAAACATGTAATGAAGGAGCCTCAACTGCTTCACTGGGCAAGGAATTCCATAGATTCACAACCCTTTGGGTGAAGAAGTTCCTCCTAAACTCAGTTCTAAATCTACTTCCCCTTATTTTGAGGCTATGCCCCCTAGTTCTGCTGTCACCCGCCAGTGGAAACAACCTGCCTGCATCTATCCTATCTATTCCCTTCATAATTTTAAATGTTTCTATAAGATCCCCCTCATCCTTCTAAATTCCAACGAGTACAGTCCCAGTCTACTCAACCTCTCCTCATAATCCAACCCCTTCAGCTCTGGGATTAACCTAGTGAATCTCCTCTGCACACCCTCCAGCGCCAGTACGTCCTTTCTCAAGTAAGGAGACCACAACTGAACACAATACTCCAGGTGTGGCCTCACTAACACCTTATACAATTGCAACATAACCTCCCTAGTCTTAAACTCCATCCCTCTAGCAATGAAGGACAAAATTCCATTTGCCTTCTTAATCACCTGTTGCACTTGTAAACCAACCTTCTGTGACTCATGCACTAGCACACCCAAGTCTCTCTGAACAGCGGCATGCTTTAATATTTTATCGTTTAAATAATAATCCCGTTTGCTGTTATTCCTACCAAAATGGATAACCTCACATTTGTCAACATTGTATTCCATCTGCCAGACCCGAGCCCATTCACTTAACCTATCCAAATCCCTCTGCAGACTTCCAGTATCCTCTGCACTTTTCGCTTTACCACTCATCTTAGTGTCATCTGCAAACTTGGACACATTGCCCTTGGTCCCCAACTCCAAATCATCTATGTAAATTGTGAACAATTGTGGGCCCAACACGGATCCCTGAGGGACACCACTAGCTACTGATTGCCAACCAGAGAAACACCCATTTATCCCAACTCTTTGCTTTCTATTAATTAACCAATCCTCTATCCATGCTACTACTTTACCCTTAATGCCATGCATCTTTATCTTATGCAGCAACCTTTTGTGTGGCACCTTGTCAAAGGCTTTCTGGAAATCCAGATATACCACATCCATCGGCTCCCCGTTATCTACTGCACTGGTAATGTCCTCAAAAAATTCCACTAAATTAGTTAGGCATGACCTGCCTTTTACGAACCCATGCTGCGTCTGCCCAATGGGACAATTTCTATCCAGATGCCTCGCAATTTCTTCCTTGATGATAGATTCCAGCATCTTCCCTATTACCGAAGTTAAACTCACTGGCCTATAATTTCCTGCTTTCTGCCTACCTCCTTTTTTAAACAGTGGCGTCACGTTTGCTAATTTCCAATCCACCGGGACCACCCCAGAGTCTAGTGAATTTCGGTAAATTATCACTCGTGCATCTGCAATTTCCCTAGCCATCTCTTTTAGCACTCTGGGATGCATTCCATCAGGGCCAGGAGACTTGTCTACCTTTAGCCCCATTAGCTTGCCCATCACTCCCTCCTTAGTGGAGTTCAGCTCCGTTATCCTGACGGCAGTTTACATCCCACCCCATGCGAACATGAAAATCGCACTGGACGAAATATTCACCACCACACATAGCCTTGAAATGAAACATCCTGAGGCCTTGTTCATTGTAGCTGTGGATTTCAATCAGGCCAAGCTCAAGAGTGTACTACCAAGTTACCACCAACACGTCACCTGCTCCACCAGAGGCTCAAACATCCTGGACCACTGCTGCACAAATATCAAACATGCGTACCGCTCTATCGCCCACCCACTCTTTGGCAAATCTGACCACAAGGTTGTGCTCCTGCTCTCGGCTTATATGCAAAAACTGAAGCGGGAGAATCTGTCAAAGAAAGTTGTGCAATGTTGGTCTGAGGAATCGGATGATCTCCTACGGGACTGCTTAGAGTCAGTGGACTGGTCAGCATTTAAATACTCTGCAACCAGCCTGAACGAGTACGCCACTACAGTAACTGACTTCATTAGTAAGTGTGTAGAAGACTGTGTGCCAAAGAAGCAAATCCGCATGTTCCCCAACTGGAAACCCTGGATGAAGAGGGATATTCACTGCATGCTGAAGTCTAGGTCTGAGGCGTTCAAGTCAGGCAACCCTGACCTCTACAAGAAAGCCAGATATGATCTAAGGAAATCCATGAAAGATGGCAAAAGACAGTATCGGACTAAGCTCGAGTCCCAGGCTAGCCACATGGATCTCCGGTGTCTATGGCAAGGTCTGTAAGACATAACGGGCTACAAGATGAAGGCATGTAAAATCGTCGTCTCCAACGCACCCCTCCCTGATGAGCTCAACGCATTCTATGCACGCTTTGAGCAAGAGGTCAGCGAGAGCAAGCCCTCCACCCCAGAAGCCTTGGATGAACTTGTATCTGAGCAGCCTTCTCGAAGGTCAACCCACGGAAAGCCACTGCCCCGGATGGGGTACCCAGACGAACACTCAGGTGTTGCGTGGATCAGCTGGCGGGCGTATCCGCAGACATCTTCAACCTCTCTTTACAACAATCTGATGTCCCTATCTGCTTCAAGAAGACGACCATCATCCCTGTACCAAAATAAAGTCAAGCAGTGTGCCTTAATGACTATCGTCCAGTGGCTCTGACATCCATCATCATGAAGTGCTTCGAAAGGTTAGTCATGGCACGAATCAACTCCAGCCTCCCGGATTGCCTTGATCCACTACAGTTTGCCTTCCGCTGCAACAGGTCCACAGCAGACGCCATCTCCCTGGCCCTGCACTCTACCCTGGAACACCGAGATAACAGAGACACCTATGTCAGACTCCTATTTATCGACTACAGCTCAGCCTTTAACACCATCATTCCTACGAAACTCATCTCCAAACTCCGTGGCCTTGGCCTCGGCTCCTCCCTCTGCGACTGGATCCTGAACTTTCTAACCCACAGACCACAATCAGTAAAGTTAGGAAACAACACCTCCTCCACGATCATCCTCAACACCGGTGCCCCACAAGGCTGTGTCCTCAGCCCCCTACTATACTTCTTATACACCTATGACTGTGTGGCCAAATTCCCCTCCAACTTGATTTTCAAATTTGCTGATGACACCACCGTAGTGGGTCGGATTTCAAACAATGATGAAACAGAGTACAGGAATGAGATCGAGAATCTGGTGAACTGGTGCAACGACAATAATCTCTCCCTCAATGTCAACAAGACGAAGGAGATTGCCATCAACTTCAGGAAGCGTAGTGGAGAACATGCCCCTGTCTACATCAATGGGAACGAAGTAGAAAAGGTCGAGAGCTTCAAGTTTTTAGGTGTACAGATCAACAACAGGACCCTGTCCTGGTCCCCCCATGCCGTCACTATAGTTAAGAAAGCCCACCAACGACTCTACTTTCTCAGAAGACAAAGCAAATTTGGCATGTCAGCTGCAACCCTCACCAACTTCTACAGATGTTCTTTCTGGTCATATCACAGCTTGGTATGGAGCCTGCTCTGCCCAAGACTGCAGTAAACTGCAAAAGATCGTGAATGTAGCCCAGTCCATCACGCAAACCATCCTCCCATCCATTGACAAGGAAGCCAGCATAATTAAGGACCCCACGCACCCATGACATACTCTCTTCCACCTTCTTCCATCAAAAAACATATATCAAAGTTTGAGGTCACGTACCAACCGACTCAAGGACAGCTTCTTCCCTACTGCCATCAGACTTTTGAATGGACCTACCTCGTATCAAGTTGATCTTTTCTCTACACCTTGCTATAACTGTAACATTATATTCTGCAGTCTCTCCTTCCTTCCCTCTGTACGGTATGCATTGTTTGTACAGCATGCAAGAAACAATACTTTTCACTGTATACTAATACATGTGACAATAATGAATTAAATCAAATAAATCAAATCAAAATGTGGTTAGCTCATTCAACTATTAAAGGACTTACTCGAATGACACTGAAATAGTTGTGTTTGTGTTTGTAATTTTGTTCCAAGTTGCTTGGGGGGCCAATTTTCTTCTTGTTCAGAAAAAGATGGCTGAAATGAACGAGCATCCGAGTCCTTGGGAAGTATAAGGTTGAGATCCTTCAGGGACATTTACAATGCATTCCTGAATTGACTTCATTCAATATCCCCAGGCGGGATTCTCCCATCTGAAGGCAGGGTGTTGACGCCATCGTAAAAACTGGAGAGTTTAATGACGTCATCATCAGACCGTTATGTGTCATGGTCCCCTGACCTACAGGAGGCCAGCACGGCACTGGAGCGACCTACGCCGTCAAATGAGCGCCGCGCATCTGCGCATATGCGTTGCGAACGGCGCGAATGCACGCATATGCACTGCGGCCGGCATGAATGCGTGCATGCGCAGTAGCTTCCTTCTCCACATCGGCCCCGACGCAACATGGCGCGGGGCTATCGGGAACGGCGCAGAGCAAAAGAGGCCCCCACCACGAGAGGCCGGCTCGCCGATCGGTAGGCCCCGATCGTGGGCTAGGCCAAGGTGGAGGTCCCCCTTGGGTCGGACCCCCCCCAACCAGGCCGCCCCCGACAGGATGGATGCCAAGGTCCCGCCGGGTAAGACCAGATGTGAACAGCAGCGGCGGGACTCGGGCTTTATTGGACACTTGGCCCATCCTGGGAGAAGAATCGCTGGGGCGCCACTGACCGGCGCAGTGCGCCGGCGCGAACGCCACCGATTCTCTGGTCACCGGAGAATCAGCGGGCCGGCGTTGGGGTGGCGTCGCGCAAATAGCACCCGGCCTGGCGATTCTCCGACACGGCGTGGGCTGAGAGAATCCTGCCCCAAATATTGAATTGCAATAACCCCTTGGGAATGGTGTTACTTGATAGCAGAAAATGTGGGAATATTGGGGTGAATTTCTGAATGGGTTCTCCCGGTTCATCAAAGCTTGAGGGGGTGAGTCTCCCATAACATGAATAAGGGGCGAATCTCCACTCCTGCCTGCTGAAATCGGGAATCCCAATTGGGTAGAGAATTCTGCAATGATCCAATAATGGGATCGGCCCTGCTGGGTGAGTCTGCAGTCCTATCCTGCCAGCCAAAACTTGTTTCCAATACAGCAGAGGAGTTGGAAAGCCTATAATTATGTAAATCCCCTCTTTTCAGTATCATTAGCGGGCTTGAACCCTGATAATTAGCCCTCCTGCTATGCTGCACCACCCCACCCCCAACAGGAACTGCTTTAGTGCAAGCCTTGACAAGAGCAGACCTGCTGCGATGGACCCCGAGGAAGGGTCAAAGATGTAGGTCCATTGGCCGTGTGCCTTCTGCTGCCAGGGTGTGTTGGGAGTGTCCCCAAGGGTTCAGGATATTGGGTGGCCTCAGGCTAGGGATAAGCCCGTATCTGGACTGCCCCCTCTAACCCTGGGAAATCTGAAGATTACTCTTGGCATGGTGATTTCAGGCAGCTCTATGTTCAAAATCATCATCCTTGTCTGTGAACTGTGAAAACATTGAAGTGGCCTTCTCACTTTGAACTGCTCTGTCTGACAGCTGATGAACAGATCAGATAGTTCCAAGCCAGGAAGCCTCAAGTCCTTTTCCTTTTTTCACATCTGCTCACTCAGCCCCGTGCTTTTAGCACTGCAGATTTTTGAAATCGCTGAGCCATCCTAGGAAGCTCACAATACTTGAAAAGGTTTGAAATCCTCTGAGATTCTTTGAAATTCTTTGTGTTCATTCAGGTTCACAGTGCAGTACCTTTAACTAGCCATTGATTGACAGCTTAATGTTTTATACACAGCAGGCAGGAGGTTTGTTTATGTACCTTTCCCTTCACACTTGAGTACATCTGGAAACCCCTCCCCCATTGATCCTAATCACAATGTTTACAAACACCCTGGTTTAGATCGACAGCTGCTGGCATCTTCAAAAATGCTGAGTACTTTCAGTTCCTCTTTTCTAACGGCAAGAGGGACTGAAAGCATTTGCTGCCTTTTATCCCGAGTAGAAAAAGTAAGGTATGGTCTCCTTCCCCTGCTGCCCATATTATTGTGACAGAAGCAGAAACAGGCATTTTAACTGGCCATTAATTGACCAATTAAGAGCCTCATAAGTCCTAAGGAGGGTTGGGTGGCTAGCGCCTTATCCACCTACCGTAATAGGGGGGATCAGCTCGGGAAATAAGGAAAGATTAAATGCATCTTGTTTACTGAGTGCAGAAAAATTTCTCATGGGTTGAATGCTGATGGACGTTTTGTTTCCAGCAACCATTGTACTGGACAATAAAGGTTAGAGTTATAAGATTTCTGTTGAAAGCAGAAGGGCTATGTTGCACCTTGATAATGATTTGGGAGTCTAAATGGTTCCGAATTCTCAATAGTTATAACAGAAAGTGTAAACTTAGAGACCTGAGTTATACCATATAGAGGAAATAAGTCAAACCGGCAATTAGGAAACTACCTTTTCTGTCTAAAAGAGAAAAAATAATTGGAAAACTGAAGGGACTAGGTAGCCTAATTTCTCATCTTTCTTTAGATTTATTTGAAGGAACAGCTATGGAAGATTACTTCCTTGGAGTAAAGTTATATTACTTTCAATTTAATGACCATTTCTGTATTCAGCTATTTTAACAAAAGATGCATGCAATGGGGAAAATGATCTGGAACTTTAACAGTGATAGAATCACAGAGTTTACAGTGGAGAAGGAGGTCATTCGGCCCATTGAGTCTGCACCAGCCTTTGGAAAGAGCACCCGACCTAAGCCCACACCTCCACCCTATCCGCGTAACCCAGTAACCCTATCTAAGCTTTTTGGACACTAAGGGAAATTTAGCATGGCCAGTCCACCTATCCTGCACATCTTTGGACTGTGGAGGAAACTGGAGCACCCGGAGGAAACCCACGCAGACACGGGGAGAACGCGCAGACTCAACACAGACAGTGACCCAAGCTGGGAATCGAACCTGGGACCCTGGAGCTGTGAACAACTGTGCTAACCACTGTGCTACCATGCTGCCCTGCCGTGATAGCGATACAATAAGTATACCTAAGTGCATTTCCCCACCATAAAGTTTAAAAATAATAATTTATGGGATGTGTGCAGCACTGGCTAGACCAGCATTTATTGCCCACCCCTACTTGCCCTTGAACCGCTGCGGTCCCTGAGGTGTAGGTACACCCACAGTGCTGTTAGGCAGGTAGTTGCAGGATTTTGACCCAACGAAGGTGTTGGAACGGCGATACATTTCCAAGTCGGATTGTGAGTGACTTGAAGGGGAATCTCCAAGTGGTGGGGTTCCCAGGTATCTACTGCTTTTGCTCTTCAAGATGGTAGTGGTCGTGGGTTTGGAAGGTGCTGTCTCGTGAACTTTGCTGAGTTCCTGGAATGTGTCTTGTAGATGATGCACATGGCTGCCACAGTTCATCAGTGGTGGAGGGATTGAATGTTTGTGGAAAGGGTCAAACGGGTTGTTTTGCCTTGGATGGTGTCAAGCTTCTTGAGTGTTGTTGGAGATGCACTCATTCAGGCGCGGAGGGTGTTCCATTACACTTCTGAATTGTGCTTTGTATATAGTAGTCAGGCTTTGGGGTGTCAGGAGTGAGTTATCCACCGCAGGATGCCTAGTGTTGGATTTGCTCTGGTAGTGCTGAATGATGAGTGTAATTCAACTGAAAAAACGAGTTCGCTTTCGGGTGCGTCTTGTAAGGTGTTTCTTGGTAGCTGCAACGCCGAGAAGGACCCCGCTATATTTTTTTCGTCTCGGCGCGGAACGCCCCATCAAGGTCGCACTTTATTCTACATGCATATCGCGGCGCCATTTTTAAAGGCAGCCCCAATCTTTTGACCCCATCAGTGACCCCATCGCAGCCTCCGGACCCCCCTACTTCACCCAACTTACCTCTTCTGAGGTCCTCGAGCCCCCCCTCACTGCACATCTTATGGGCAAGGCACCCTGAGCCCAACCCATGACATGGCAACCTGGCACCTGGATACTTTGGCACTGCCAGCCTGGTACCGACAGTGACCGTGTGGCAGTGCCAAGCTGCCTGGGAGGCAGTGCCAAGATGCCAGCAGGAGTGCCAGGGTGCCACCCTGCCCAATGCCCAACCACTCCAATGGCCTGGAAGACCCTCCCCCCACCAGACGCCGTTACGACTGGGGCACGTTTGGCTCAATTAAATATGCTTAACTGGATGTCGCCCAGCGAGGGCAAGATCCAGAGTGCGACGCCTCGCGAGATTCCATTGAATCTCGTAAGATCTTCTGAGTGTCGCGGATCTCACGAGAGGCCTTGTTGCGTCACCAAGTTGGGCACGACGAGCCCGGTAAATTGCATCCGACATCTTTGATAGGATTCCAATTGATACCTTTCAGAATGCAATTTTCCAGTTAGTTTGTAACACTTTTATGCAATTTTGCTACCTTTTTGAAACACATAATATTGCCTCTTCGTACAGGACTGGGTAATTGTTGGAGGAGCTCTGCGGTCTTTAATTTTGGTCCCAAGCTACATTGTATATTACAGTCTATATTTGCAGACGTGTGGGCGGAGGAGCAGAATCTTGTGCAGGCAGCATGTGTGCGCCTTTAATCAAATTCAATCATTTTCTCTCAATTTCTGGTAGAGTTTGAACATGGATTCTTCATGAGAACAACTGAAAATGGGGTATAAACATAAACATTAGGAGCAGAGGTAGGCCACTCAGCCCCTCGAGCCCGCTTTCACCATTTAATAAGATCATGGCTGAGCTGATTGTAACCTCAACCCCACATGCCTGCCAATCTCCCGATAACCTTTGACCCCCCTTGTTAGTCAAGAATCGTTCCAGGTCCGCCTTGAAAATATTCAAAGGTTCTGCTTCCAGATCAGATTAAATTTTCCCTGAAGCACTTGTTCTTCTATTTACCATGACGTTTTTGAACTGTGCCACGGTGTTGAATTAAATAAGTTGTGAGGATTCTATTGACAGATGACCATACTCCGATGTTGACTCACCGTGCGCCACATATCATGCATTGAGATTTTCTTCCAAATTGACAAATACAGTGACTTCATTTTGATATCTCTGCGCTGATGCAGCATCTACATGCAGTAACGTGTATGATTATTATGAGGCACTCTCCATCGAAGGATGATTATCCAGGCATGTTTAACATTTTTGAATTTTATGAAATGCCATTTGATTTAACAATCAGTAGAAACAAGGATATGATCAAATTATTAACTGAAACGACAATTATTTTGAGCCTTGAGGTAAGCATCAGTGTGAGTCTCGGAGCTTTAAGACATAAATATTTGTTTATGACAGCAATTGTGTCAAAACCATTGTAGTTTCATCAGTTTTTTGAGCATAACATGCCACAGTTGGAGAGGCATAAGTTAACAATTCATTGTATACAGTGAAGGGAAACATTTTTATTTTTCATACATAATTAATTGCATAAAGTACATCTTTGCAGTGTTTAAATAATGAATGCTGTCTATAATTCATGTTCCCAGGAATAATGAGAACCATTGAAGTGGGGGAAGGGATATAAAGTAGCTAAGGTTTCAGTCATTAGTGCAATTCAATTTAATTAATGGGAGTTCACCAAATAAAGATTGCCCTATCTCTTAATTTGCTAGATAAACACCAGAAGTTGAGATTTGTTACTAATCCAATTTTACGTTCTGCTCTGCCTACTGTGCACACAGTTGCTTTCACAGATATGAACCTGAATCTGACAGTCGACTGGTCTTCAGTAGGAAACAACACTGGCCAGTCCGTTTCCTGCCAGACCACAGTTTTTAGTGGTGGTAGTTCGCTTAAATGCCAGGGGCGGGATTCTCCCATCCCCCGCCGGATCGGAGAATCGCCGGGGGGGCGGCGTGAATCCCGCCCCCTCCGGCCGTCGAATTCTCCGGCGCCGGAGAATTGGCGGGGGCGGGATTCGTGCCGCGCTGGTCGGTGGCCGCTGCAGCGGCCCCCCCGGCGATTCTCCGACCCGTGAAGGGCCGAACTCCCGCTCATTCTATGCAGGTCCTGCCGGCGTAAATTGGACTAGGTCCCTTACCGATGGGACCTGGCGGCGTGGGTGGGCCCTGGGGTCCTGGGGGGGGGGGGGCGATCTGGCCCCGGCGGGGTGCCCCCACGGTGGCCTGGTCCGTGCTTGGGGCCCACCGATTCGTGGGCAGGCCTGTGCCGTGGGGGCACTCTATTCCTACGCGCCGGCCGTTTAAGCCTCCGCGATGTCTGACCATAGGTGAACCACCCCTGTGCATGCGCGGGGATGACGTCAGCAGCCGCTGATGCTCCCGCGCGTGCGCTGACCCACGCCGGCCGGCGGAGTCCCTTCGGCCCCGGCTGGCGCGGCGCCAAAGGCCTTCCACACCGGCCGGCGGGGCGTCAACCACTCCGGGGCAGGCCTAGCCCCTAAAGGTGCGGAGGATTCTGCACCTTTGGGGCGGCCCGACGCCGGAGTGGTTCATGGAGTTCACGCCACTCCGTCCTGCTGGGACACCCGCCCCGCCGGGCACGGGAGAATCCCGCCCCTGTATATAATTTCCTAGACTGAGCAAGTAATAAGGCAGAGAAAAGTCATGTGACAGAAGTCATGTGACAAAAGTCATTGGGGAGATGGTGCTGTGGTGGTATTGTCAATGGACAAATAATCACTGAGGTCATGGGTTCAAAACCCACCACAGTAGCCAATGGAATTTACATTCAGTTGATAAATCTGGACTATAAAGCTAGTCTCTATAAAAGTTATCATAGAATGATCATTGATTGTTTTTGATAGGGAATGAAACTTGCTATCCTTACCTGATCTGGCCTTCATGTGATCCCAGACACACAGCAATGTGGCTGATTCTTGAATGCCCTCTGAAATGGCATAGCAAGCCCCTTATCTCAAGAGCAATTGAAGATGTTCAAATGCCATGAAAGAGTAAAGGGGAAAGAAAACCTGGAGCTCACTCACTGGCTTGAGCACACCTTGTGTGCGAGAAAGGAGTGGGGAGGATCCCAAAGTGTTCCCTGTGGGGCCTGGAAAGATACACCACAAGGGAAAGAAAAATATTTGCATTTTTTGGCTTTTTGGATTACCTTCAGTCCCAGGTTGACTGTGCACGAATTCTGCAGGGCAGCAGATTCCGCACTCTGACCTTGTTTCATTAACATGGCACCCTCCTTTTTTTTGTGCTCTTTCAGTGGCACAGTGGTTAGCACTGCTCCTTCACAGCGCCAGGAACCGGGGTTCAATTCCAGCCTTGGGGGACAGTGTGGAGTTTACATTTTCTTCCCATGTCTGCGTGGGTTTCCTCTTGGTGCTACGGTTTCCTCCCACAATCCAAAGATGTGCAGGTTAGGTGGAATTTCCATGCTAAATTGCCCCTTAAGAACAAAGAACAATACAGCACAAGAACAGGGCCTTCGGCCCTCCAAGCCTGCGCCGATCACATGTCCTATCTGGACCAACCGCCTGTATCCTTCTATAGCCCGTCTGTTCATGTGCCCATCCAGATAAGTCTTAAAGGTCGCTAACGTGTCTGCCTCAATCACTTCACCTGGGAGTGCATCCCAGGCCACCACCACCCTCTGTGTAAAAATACTTCCCCCGCACATCTCCACTGAACCTATTCCCCTCACCTTGAACTTGTGCCCCTTTGTAATTTTCAATTCCGATCTTGGAAAATGCCTCCAACTGTTTACCCTATCTATACCCCTAATAATTTTATAAACTTCTATCAGGTCGCCCCCTAGCCTCCGTCTCTCCAGGGAGAACAATCCCAGTTCATTCAATCTCTCCTCATAGCCAATACCGTTCATACCAGGCAACATCCTGGTAAACATTTTCTGTACTCTCTTCAAAGCCCCCACGTCCTTCTGGTAGTGCAGTGACCAGAATTGGACACAGTATTCCAAACGTGGCCTAACCAACGTTCTATGTAACTGCAACATAATTTTCGAGCTTTTATGCTCTATACCCCGTCCTATGAAGGCAAGCATGTTTATTTAACCACCATTTCCACCTGTGCTGCCACTTTTAAGGACCTGTCGTCCAGATCCCTCTGTGTCTCTGTGCTCCTGATTGTTCTGCCATTTATTTTATAGCTCCCACCTGAATTAGATCTGCCAAAATGCATCGCCTCGCATTTATCCGAGTTTAATTCCATCTACCATTTCTCCGCCCAATTGTGCAGCCTGTCTATAATCCTGTTGTATTTTCTGACAATCTTTACCACTCCTGCAATCTTAGTATCATCTGCAAACTTGCTAGTCAGACCCCCTACATTTTTTTCCAAGTTATTTATATATATGGCAAACAGCAGAGGTCCTTCGTGTCCAAAAGGTTGAGTGGGTTTATGAAAATAGGACAGTGGAGAGGACTTGGGTGGGGTGCTCTTTCAGAGGGTCGGTGCAGACTTGATGGGCTGAATCTCCTCCTTCTGCATTGTAGGGATTGTAGGATTTCTATGATGATTTCCATGATTTCTTTCATAGTTGCACAACAAAAAATGTTAACCAGTGCCTTCCTACCAGAATTTCATCGCTTTATTTGAAGAGAACATTGCATTACTCCCTCAACATGCTTTCCCCTCCTCATGCTTCATGTATTTCTTTGAAATATTGATATGAGATGCAATCTTATCGAAGCGTGTTGTATTTGCAGATAATTTGTTCTCGTAGGTACCTGATGAGTGTTTTCCTGTGACTTGTGTTACCTCTTCAGAGTAAAAGAACAATTTCTTCCACAGTCGCACCACAATAAAAATGAATTGTTGCCACAATCTGGAGAGTGCTCTGAAATTATGCGATAGACAGATCATTGTTGGCAATAGTGTATGAAGACATTGAGAGACCAACGCATGGCACTGCAGAGTGGTGAGACGTGGCTTTCTGCCCACGTTCCACAAGTCTATTAAGCTCTTCATCTCAACTGGACTGCTGTTTTGGGAGTAAATCATTTTCAAACAAAAGAAAATCTGAAGAAATTGCTTCCTGCTGCATGGTTAAAAGTAACATGGATGGACCCTGGAAGTGGGTCCAAGGCAAGTGCCAAAAAAATCTGATGGTTCAACAAACCATCTGTCATTGGAGTTTGCACAGAAAATATTACATGTGCAATGTTCCCCTCCCCTTTTGCATCACAAAGCGACAGAAAGTCCCATCAAAAGGCACTCTGTGTAATTTCAAAATGCTGCCAAGAGTCACATAGCCAGCCTGTGGGGGGATTTGCAGCTAGGGTGTCTAAACCTGCCGGCAAACCCAGGATTCGGAGATCGGGGCGTCATTTTTAAAGGGCTGACTTTTTCTCATCTTCCTCTGACATTTCTTCCTACTTCTGATATTTATACAATTCCCAACGGAATGTTATTCCGAATCTGCCTCCACTGCTTTTTCATCCCTGAATATCATATTTGTAAAGGTCCCCAAGGCAACATAGAGCAGACAGAGTTAAAGTACATGTGTTGCAATGCACAGGCAATACTTTTAATCAATTTTGTCTTTTCTGTTTAACTAATGTACATTGCAACCTGTAGACTTTTTGGTTTTGTGTTTTGCTTTTGAGAACTAACTGTTAATTTGCTATCTCGGTGTCATGAGGTGCACAGTGACAGGAAAGTTTCTGACTCTACAAACCTGCCCTTTAAAAATAGCAGACTGGATATTGGATTTTTGGTCTGGAGGCAGGCTGGGTTAACAGGGTGATCCGGGAAGCACTGAGAATGATGCCAGGTGCAGAGGTGGGCTGGGCAAAAGGCTTGCCTCCGGATCCAACACTGTGTCAAAAGTTTAAAAATAAAGATTAAATAATAAAACATCCCTCCAGCCGTCACCCCCACACATGCCCCATGCACAATCCATGCCAACTCATCTGCCCCACCAAGTCATGCGGTCCCACTCAGCCCATAATACCTCATACCCTCTATGTCAACCGATGCAACTCCACCCACTCCCATGGCCCTTTATACACCCAATGCTAACTTATGTCCTTCCATCGATGGCCCTTTATAGCCCCTATACCAACTTAGCACCAACCCTGACCCTCACCTACTATCCTTTGCCCTTACACCTATAATGACAAATAGTATCCACCATGTGCAGACCTCAGGACCCATGCAGAGACGATATAAAAGAGTTCTATAAAAGTAAGTCCTAAGTATTTATTCACTGCATTGAAAGAAAACCTGTCTTCATAAAAGCCCATTTAGTACATTTATATTCCTTCAACTAAATAAAGCCTTATAACAACAAACATTTCATTTATGCGTGTAATTTCGTAAAGCAACAAGCATTGAAATTCATAGTCATGCATCAAAGTGTCCATAGCTGCGTGTCCAATTGATGAAATGAAATGGAAACTCTCAGGCTTATGTCAGGAAACTTAGAGTGAAGTAGGCAGTTTTTTTTTTAAAGATTCTTTTAAATGCTATGACATCTTGACAGTTCCCTTTGACAAGTACTTCTGACAGTTTATTTTAACAGATCTGTTGACAATTCCAATCAGCTTGACAGTGATGTGTTTATGCATTTTTTACACATAATTATGCCTGCTTTCATCAATTCCAAAGGGCACCTGTCCTCCACCAAAGGGCACCTTAACTCCCCAAAGTTGTCCCAGGACCAAATCCAAAGGGATACCGTACATCTCCAAAGGGATTCACTGGCTAGGCAAAATTCAGACCTGCTCTTGCCTGGCCTAATCTGCAAACTTCAGGTTTCACACTCCTGGATTACCCAAATCCTACTTCAGTGGAGGCACCTGATTGATGAAATGGCCAGTTGCCTCTGTAAAATCCATGTGTGTGAAATGTGCCCCACCGTCATTTCTGCACCCATGAAAACAGGAATTGCCGTGCTTGGTGGCAGGTCTTAACGATTTTCGGCCACATCTGTGATTTTTGCTATGATCGAGAGGCTGTCTGCCGTGGTGAAAATCTGTGTTCAGGTCCCACTCTGTGGTCTTGAGTATGTAACCTAGATAGACATTCAGTGAAGTACTACATGGGTGCTGCATTGTTGGAGATGCTATCCTCTGGGTGAGGTGTTAAATCGTGACCACATTTGTCTGTTCAAGTGAAGGTGAAAAATCTCTTGAGATTGAGGTTGGGAAATTTCCAGCCCAAAGTCAACAGACCTTTGCTGGTATGTCTAATTCTCAGTCCCATCCCTGTGACGATTCCTGTGGAGGCATGACCAGAAAACCTAGACCTATTTGAAGAAGAGCAAATGAATTTTCCCAATGGCTAGGTCAATGTTTATCCCTTCATCCCTTCATGAATACCAGTAGATTAGCTAATGTATCATTTAGCTCACTGCTCTATGTGGTACCTTGCTGTATGTGAATTGGCTTTTTTTTTAACCATTCTAAAGTAATTGTGTGAGAAATGCTTTGGGACATCATGTGCTTGTTCGTGCTATGATACATATGCAAGTTCATTCATTTCTTTTTACCTTCTTGTGACCATTTTGTATCTGCAGGTTTCACATGCAGTCACAATTTAAAGGCTTCTTTTGGCTAAAAGCCCCTCTGGATTTCTAGGTGGTATTTAGCATGTTCCTTTAACTCACTTCCCAAAATAGAGGCTGCCCGTCAGAAAGCAGCTCACTAAGTATCCTTTACAATTCACCACATTTTTGCCTGTCTAAAAATTTCAAATATTATGGATTGATGGAAGGCAGGTCTTTGTTTGATCAGAGAAGGAAACAGCTCATGAATATATTTTGTTGTGTGTGGACAGATGCAATATGATTCTTTTGCTGAACTGCAATTAGCTTCCAACAGAGCTTAATAAAATCCCAGAGCAAATTGTACCCTTGGAAAGCAAAGGAGGTTGCAAAGAGATAGTAGCGGAAGTAAGTGTACGATCAAGAGTCATCAGTGCAGCTGTGTATTTTCCCTCTTTATTTTTCTTACCATGGCTACATTCTCTTCCACGTGTTACAAGTAGTATAATTAGGCATTATTGGATTCTGGTGTAGGCCCGGTATAAAAAGGGAGATGGAAATTGCAGAAATGGTGACCAGGTGAATCTTGGATAACCATAAGAATTGAATGTTAAAATGGTAGTGGTTGAGTTGGGAGTAAGGCAGCCTAAACACCCCATTTTTCTTCACTGTGTGCCTGTGATATCGGGCATGATTGTTAGGGCCTGATCGACAAGTGTGCAAATCCTGTTATGATCGCTAAATCTCGTGGGAGGGCCGTAACGGGATTTGCTCTGGCCAGATCTTGATGTGAGATTTCCCCTGCCTCCCCTCGTGAGTGACATGATCAGATTCATGCCCAGAAAGGGAATGAAGCTGATTTCCATTAATTTAAATGCATGGAAATATAATTAAATGGCTTGACGCCGTACCTCTCAATCTTCTGCCTGTGAAATCGAAAACCAGCTGTGGTGACCACGACGGGGGTGCGGAGTTATCCGGAGGCCCCAGGGTGGAGGGCTGAGGCTAAGGAAATGCCCCTTGGCTGTGCCAGGGGAGAAGGGTGCATGCAGGAGAAAGCGAGGGGGTGAGGGGAGAAGGTGAGGAGGGTTTGGAGGGAGCCCTCCATGGCCCTGGGGGGTTAGAAGGGAGTTCAGTGTTCTCGCAGATTAGTGTGTCCTTTAAAGATGGCACCACAATCTCGGTGTAGGTGGGCTTGCCGGCTTTATGGCTCCCCACCCTCCTAAACAAGCAGACCGATTTTTTCTGACAAAGTGTCAAGATGTGTGCCGGAATTCTCCAGTCCACCAGCCGTGTGTTTCTCAACCGCCTGCCATTCACTGGCAGTGGGATCCTATCTTCCCCCCACCGATTGTCAATAGCATTTCCCATTAGATCCACCCCACGCTGCCGTGAAACCAGCAGGCGGAGCTGCGCTGCCGGTGGGAAAAAGGAATTGGAATGGCCGGGAGAATTCCGGATCTGGTCAGAAAACCTGGCAGAGTTCCTGGGGAGAAATCCGACGACTTTCAGTCGGAACCTGACACTTTGCCATTTTTTCAGAAAGTTCCGCCCATTGTGTATAATCAAATTTTCGTTGTATTGAAATGGCAAGTTGTGTAATGACGTGACAAGGTGTATGTTGCTAATAATAGTAGAGTCATTACTGTGGTGGTACGTCCAAAGCTCTCCTGGTTTGAGACTGCAGTACGGTGTTGTCAGATGAGCCATCTTTGAAATGAGGTGCTATCAACCAAGGCTCTGTCTTCCCAGCTGGATGGGATGGTTTGTATGACACTATTCAAACAAGCGAAAGGAAGTGTTTCCCAGTTTCCAGGCCGATACCAATCCCTTAATTATGGTACAAGAGTCTGGAACATATAGGATTAATGTGGGACTGAATATGGTACAGCCTACACAATGATGGAAGAGAGCAGATGACCTTCACCTAGGGCCAGATGTGTGGTGGACAGAAACCTGTGTACCAACAAGCATGGAGACGACTCCTCACTTGTACTCTTCACTGTATATTCGTGAATAATTCTCAGAGTAAATAAAGACTTGCAGTTAGTCCATGAATGACGATGATGATTTCTTCGGCTATATGAAACGAAAAATGAAATGAAAATCACTTATTGTCACGAGTCGGCTTCAATGAAGTTACTGTGAAAAGCCCCTAGTCGCCACATTCCAGCGCCTGTCCGGGGAGGCTGGTACGGGAATCGAACCATGATGCTGGCCTGCTTGGTCTGCTTTAAAAGCCAGCGGTTTAGCCCAGTGAGCTAAACCAGCCCTTATACCTGACAACATTAACCAACATTAACCAACAGAATAACAACATTAACCAACAGAGAACATAGAACATAGAACATTACAGCGCAGTACAGGCCCTTCGGCCCTCGATGTTGCGCCGACCTGTGAAACCCCTCTCAAGCCCATCTACACTATTCCCTTATCGTCCATATGCCTATCCAATGACCATTTGAATGTGTTTAGTGTTGGCGAGTCCTCTACTGTTGCAGGCAGGACATTCCACGCCCTTACTACTCTCTGAGTAAAGAACCTACCTCTGACATCTGTCCTATATCTATCTCCCCTCAATTTAAAGCTATGTCCCCTCGTGCTAGACATCACCATCCAAGGAAAAAGGCTCTCACTGTCCACCCTATCTAATCCTCTGATCATCTTGTGTGCCTCAATTAAGTCACCTCTTAACCTTCTTCTCTCCAACGAAAACAGCCTCAAGTCCCTCAGCCTTTCCTCATAAGATCTTCCCTCCATACCAGGCAACATTCTGGTAAATCTCCTCTGTACCCTTTCCAATGCTTCCACATCCTTCCTATAATGCGGCGACCAGAACTGCACGCAATACTGCAAATGCGGCCCGACCAGAGTTATGTACAGAGGGGCTGGTTTAGCACAGTGGGCTAAACAGCTGGCTTTTAATGCAGAACATTGCCAGCAGCACGGGTTCAATTCTTGTACCTGCCTCCCCGAACAGGCGCTGGAATGTGGCAACTAGGGGCTTTTCACAGTAACTTCCATTGAAGCCTACTTGTGACAATAAGTGGTTATTATTACTATCCAGTCATTATCACAATACTGGATCTTGCTGTCTTCAAGTTAACTGCTGCATTTTCAACATTATCGTAGTGACTCCACGTCAGAGGTCCTTCATTGGGATGTCCTGTGGTCATTAAAGGCAAGTTAATTTGTTATTTGAAGAGCTACACAATTCAGTCTGCATGTGAGCTTCAAATGCTGTCTTTACTCTCCATTAATGCAGTTTAATGTCTTAATAAGACAAAGCAGGCTTTCCTCTGAAAAGTTTGCTCATGTTCATTAATCCAGAAAAGAGATATAATTCACTGAGCCAGTGCTCAGCATTAATAATAGGGCATTCACCTCCAATATTATGACATTTCACTTGTGATGTTCTTCTTTAAAACTACCAAAGAGAGGGAAATGTGGCCCATTTTCCTGGGCAGCTCTCAGAGGAACTTTAATTAGACATACTGTGCAATCAGCAATTCCTTCGTCTAATGATCAATTGAAAGTAATCTCCTTTGACCTTCCTTATTTCTTTGACTTTCATTAATGTTAAATAGCAGAGTCAATTTTAAATTCTATGATTTCACAATTGCATTAATGAAAGTGGAACTGAGTCATGCAGAGTAGATTAGATCCACGGTCTGTGCTGTCCTGGTGGATTGGCAAAAAAGTAATAGGTGTGGGGCTGCATATTATGATGGGTGCAGATGGCTCCCCAACTGAAGGGAGGTCAGTGTGAAGCCACTGTTCTCCGCGCTAGCCCACCCCAAACCCATAATCACTTCAGGCCAGAGAATTGCCTGAGAATGGAACCCCCGCCCCTCATTGGGATGTAAGGCCCGTCCTTAGAAGCTGTCAGCCAATCCAATTGGCCAGCAGCTCCGACATTCATGGCAACACCAAGATCTCGGGCTGGATTCTCCGATTCTCCGCACGCCGTCGTGAAAAGTGTGATTTTTTTAATACCAGATAAACTGCCATCAAAAGGCCACAGATTCACCACCTTGCTGGGGGCTAGCAGGCAGCTGTCGTGGAGCTCACAGCTCCAGCTGCCGATACAGCCCCCCCGCACTTCCGTGTCAGAGGCCGCGCATGCGCATGGTGGCGGCCTCCAGCGCCGGTCCCGATTTCATGCGTGAAACTGGATTCTCCACCCCGGTCTCTGAAACCAGTCCCAAGAAGAAATCCCAATTGGTTCCAGAGTCTAGGGGCTGGAGTTTCCGCACCCCGACGGCTAAATCCCGGAAGTGCGTGGGGCCGTATCGGCAGCTGGAGCTACGAGCTCCACCACAGCGGCCTGCTAGCCCTCTGCAGGGTTGTGAATCTGTGGCCTTTTGATGCCAGTTTTTCTAGCATGAATGACTACATTTTCACGATGACGTGGGGACATAGTCCCTGAAATGGAGAATCCAGCCCCAGATATGTCCATGCATTTGCGCAGCTCAGGGAGGGAGGTTGAGGGTTGTTGGGCTTTGATGAGCAGGTGGGAAAGAAAAAGAACGTGGGGTACTATACTCGGGGGGGGGGGGGGGGGGGGGGGGGGCTGCGACCAATGCACAAACCCTCCCTATAACGAGCCCCCACCCCTGCCAGAAACCTACCTGGCGGGGGATCATAAAATCCACTCCATGGTGTCTGTGCTGATATGCCAGCTGAAAACATAAGTGTTGAAGAAATTGGGGCAGCTTTTTGGTCATGTTGCCCATCAAGCCTGCTTCACCATTTAGTGAAATCATGTCTGATCTTCCTCCTTATGTTCAGTTTCCCACCAGGGAAGGTCTGTGATTAGATAAATGTATAGATTGTGGTGCAGGGAAAAATAGGATGGTAACGAGCCAGAAGAAAAGTCAATAATAGTGTAAAACCCTTCGAGGCCCACGGGGATACAGTATTCAACCTCCTCTTGGGACCCATAGAATACGAGCTTCCCTGCCAGTGGATGGAGGCCCATCCAGCTGGGGATCATTACCTTACTCTTTAAAAACCGGCCCAGACTGGGACCGGCACTTCCGTTAGTCCCAAATGGGACCTTCTGTGTTGAATGTCGCAGAAGCGGCCTCTTTTTCTTAAACTAAAATAAAACTCGAGTTAACTCACTTCCTCAAGCCTCTTGGATCTTTCAAAATAGGTTGAGAGGTGATCTAAATAACAAAAGGGGAATTATTACCAGCAACAGTTACATGATAAACATGGGGTAGTGGTTATGCACAGGACTTTCCACCACCCCCCTTCCCCCCCCGCCACACACCGTGTGTTTTGCAGCAGTGGATGCAGCCTGTCGTTAGCTGCCGGCAGCATCTTCCGGTCCCGCCGGGTTTTTCAGTTGTTTGCGTCCTTCACCGCCAGGAAACCCACGGTGGGGGATTTCCTTTGGCGGGTCCGAAAGGTCCCACCGCTAAAACGGCCTGAAAATCTCAGCCTATGTTCTGAAATTGTTAAATTCTGTGTTGAATCCAGAAGGTTGTAAAGTGCTTAATCGTAAGAAGCGATGGCATTCTCTGACTTTCACTGGGGCAATCTAAGGAACCAAGGACAAAACCTTTGGAGCACAGCTTGATCTGAGTATTCCAGAGTTTTCTGATTCCATAGTCCAGCGTGAAAATTTCCCACCTCTTTCCAGTTCCCAGGGTGGCCCTGATTAAATTTCCAGCTCTCAAATTGTGACAGATGCAAACAGATAAATTGCACACTTGTCCATATCAAATTTAATGCCATTTTAAGTAAATATCGAACCTTTAAATTCTACCGCTCGGGGTCCTTCATTAAGCATTAAGCCCTTTTTTATCTTTCCCCCAGTTCTTTTATTTTGTAACTTTTATTCTGCCTAATTTATTGCTGAAAAAAAGCTCCCTCCTCTCATGTCTCTTTCTCTCTGTCACTTGTTGATTTGAGAAGTGAGAACAGCTTCCAAAAAGTTGGTATTTGGCTGAAAACCAGCTCTAAAAACCAATTTCTCAGTCATTTGAATGCCAACAGTACAAAATATTTCACGCCATGTAATAGTTGGCACAAGGACCAAATTTCCTGAGCCTGTTTGCTCATGGGTGAGTTATTTCATCTGGAGCACTCTTCAGCTTTAATCAAAATAAATTTGTGCCAACTAAAGAGGCAACATAAGTCCCTGAATTTCAGATATACTGCCTGGCGGTGTGGAGAGTTGAAGGGTGGGGCTCTTATGGTGGGAGCAGCACATCCCCAATGGGGAGGCTCCCTATGGAGCATAGGATGTGATGAGCCATCAATTGCACGACAGACGAGTTGTTTTACAAAAGTTAGGCTTTAATAAACTAGAACTTAGCCCTGTGGTTGTCTAAAATAAAATGGACGACCGCCGGGCGTTTGACTATTTATACCTCGGCAAGGAGGCGTGGTTAACTCAGCCTCTCGACCAATCGGTCGAAAGGCACATGACCGACCAGGGCCAATGGTAAGCCGGTGTTCTGCCCCAATGACAGACAGCTATGCAAATCATATCACCACAGGATGCTCGATCAGAAGGCTCCCCCCTGCCGCCCCATCCAAGCCGGCAGGGAGACCATGCTTTTCGAATTAATTGGCTACTTAAGGTCCTCAATTGACTGTGGTAGGCAGACTGACCTTCCCTGCATTTGATTTAATAGGTGGGGAGTCAGGTAGCCAACAGGATTTCCACCGTACCCCTTCCCACCTGGTTCTTTGGGCCCGCCACTCCCAGCCCTTTCCAGGGTGTTTGTGGCAGGAACATTATATTCTGCCTAGTTTCCTACATGCAAAAGTTACTGGTGCTTTGTATACAATCATCTTGTAATCCCATCATGACCTTTTCTTTAATCTAGTTAACGCAGAAACAGAGTAAACAGGAGAAGGAGTAGGTCATTTGGCCCCATGGGCCTGTTCCATCATTCAACATGATCATACTCCCATTCTCTCCCCATACCTCTTGATGTCTTTAGCGTCTAGAAATCTATTCTTGCCTTAAATATACTCAGTGGCCTGGCCTCCACAGCCTTCTGTAGTAGAGAATTCCACAGGTTCCCCTACCTCTGAATGGAAAAATATCTCCTCATCTCAATCCTTATTCGGCGGGGGTGGGAATCGCGCAGCATCGGCCGGCGGGCCCCCTCCCGACGATTCTCCGGCCCGCGATGGGCCGAAGTCCCGCTGGTTTTATCCTGGTCCCGCCGGTGTAAATTGAACCACGTCCCTTACCGGCGGGACCTAGCGGTGTGGGCGGGCTTCAGGGTCCTGGGAGGGGGGGGTGGCCCCACGGTGGCCTGGCCCGCGATCGGGGCCCACCGATCCGCGGGCGGGCCTGCGCCGTGGGGGCACTCTTTCCCCTCCACGTCGGCCATCAGCCTCCGCCATGGCCGATGTGTAGGTGACCACCCCCTCCCGCGCATGCGCGGGGATGACGTCAACAGCCGCTGACGCTCCCGCGCATGCGCGGACTCCCTGCCGGCCGGCGGAGTCCTTCGTCCCTGGCTGGCGTGGCACCAACCACTCCAGAGGAATCCGCACCTTTGGGGCGGCCCAACGTCGGAGTGGTTCACGCCACTCCGTCCCGCCGGGACACTCCGTCCCGCCGAGACCCCCCGCCCTGCCGGGTAGGGGAGAATCCCGCCCCAGATGTCTGTGTCTATGTATTTGCATTGTGTGATTATGTCTGCCCTATGTTTTTTCTTGTATGGAATGATCTGGACTGTACACAGAACAATACTTTTCACTGTACCTCGGTACACATGACAATAAATCAAATCTAAATCATTATTATATTGAATTTGCCCATCACTCAACTTGTGTAAATCGCCTTGAAAGGATTGTAGCAATATCTTCTCCACAGGAGTAGTTCAGAATGGGTATTGAGTTTATTAAGATCAAAGGCATATTTAATCGTTCAAAATTCTGATCAAATGGACTTAATGTTCATGATCTGCAGTTTGGGAGTCTGATCTCCACATTGGCACAAACTGTTGTGGCTGAAATTTGTTTCCCCAAACACTGAGCTCTAAAAGCCTATCCGCACCTTCAACAAATTAGCTGAGACTGACCAACTCAGTACTGGCCGGTTTCACTGCCTTAACTTTGGAAAGGGAGGGTGATAAAACCACTTAGATTTGATTGAGGTAGACAAGCATCGCAATTTTGCGCCATGAGCGCAAATGGCAATGTGGGCGCAAGACTCGGAAAATGATAATCTCACCGGAGAGATCTTGTTTTCCCATTCTCCCCCCACCGTCGCTGGTGATGTAACCAAGTTCCCGGATGGGAACATCAGTTCAATAAATGTTAATATGATTAGCCCACTTCCCTGCCAAATCGTTCGCCCCACATTTAGAATTCCCCAGTCACATCAGAGAGGTTTACAACTGCTTTACAAAAATGGGAACCAGGCGAAGGGGTGCACAGGGATTATAGCAGTACCCTGGCATTATCCTCTGGCACCATGGCACAGTGCTGGGGGGGCTTTTTTTTATGTTCATCCCTCCAATCATCTTTCTCATCTACAAGACACAGTAAAACACTAACTTAATGCATTAATCAATTCACTGTCCTTTGAATGAGCTTCAAAACAAAATTTTCCGACATACACTTTTAAGCTTTACATATGCCCGATTCCGCTTATTCTAGGGTTGCATGCTTTATTTGTGAGTTATTGAAATCGTGCTGCATGTCTGGTGGCAGTTATTGATTCGGCAGTAGCCAAAATCTGAGTGCTTAATTGCCTTGCTTGGGGTCAATTGCAGGTCAAATTCACTGAGGCATGTTAGTGCAATCCTGTGAAGATTTGAAATGAAGTGAAAATGAAAGCAAAACTAAAAACTGTTTATTCCCTTGCTTGTAACATACCACAGATTGATGTTGTCTAAAGTCTATAATTTTAATAGAGAGGGCATATTCTTATTAATTCTTGTAAAATTTGCTATATGTTAATACTTGCAGCAGGCAGTAAAAGTGTGATTCAATTCATATGTGGCTGCAAGTGGTTATCCTCACTTTGTGCTCTGTATTGATTTATGCCAAAATGACACCTACTTCTTATCACTTGCAGACTTTTCAGATGTAGGTTAACAGGTTGATAGCTGAACCAAAATTTCGATCATCTTTGTATTGAACATTAAATTCTTTAAAAATTGATGCCAAATGACATACAGCAGGAATGATGACTTTGGCAGCTGTGATATTTATTAAAAATAATAAAATGCTTCACTAATAAACTGTTTGAAATCATAAAATGAAAACTGAAGACTCCTTTTCAGAGGATGCTGTCCTACATACAAGTTAGCTGCTGTTCATATTAGAGCTATATCCTACCAATTCACCTACCCTCCAGGTCTTTGTGTTGTGGGGGTGGGACCCACGCGGGCACTGGGAGAGTGTGCGGACTTCGCATGAGCGGTGGCCCGGGGCCGGGATCGAACCCGGGTCCTCTGAAAAAAACCCAATTATTTTAGGGCAGCACGGTAGCATGGTGGTTAGCATAAATGCTTCACAGCTCCAGGGTCCAAGGTTCAGTTCCTGGCTAGGTCACTGTCTGTGCGGAGTCTGCACGTCCTCCCCGTGTGTGCGTGGGTTTCCTCCGGGTGCTCCGGTTTCCTCCCACAGTCCAAAGATGTGCGGGTTAGGTGGATTGGCCATGCTAAATTGCCCGTAGTGTCCTAAAAAGTAAGGTTAGAGGGGGGGGGTTGTTGGGTTACGGGTATAGGGTGGATACGTGGGTTTGAGTAGGGTGATCATTGTTCGGCACAACATCGAGGGCTGAAGAGCCTGTTCTGTGCTGTACTGTTCTATCCTGCAATAATGTGGCACGAATCAGACTCTGAGCATTAAATGCAGTATTTTGATACATTAATTTTGATCATGTAAACCTAGCCAAACAACCATCAGGCATCAGGGGAAGCAGTGGTGAAGGAGGCAGTGGTGAAGTGGTATTGTCACTGGACTTGTAATCCAGAGACCCACGGTAATGCGTCGGGCCATGGGTTCAAATCCCACCAGGGCAGATGGTGGAATTTGATTTCAATAAAAAAATTTGGAATAAAAAGTCTAATGGCGACCATGAAACCACTGTTGATTGTCGTAAAAACCCATCTGGTTCACTAATGTCCTTTAGGGAAGGTAATCTGTTGTCCTTACCTGGTCTGGCCGACATGTGACTCTGGACCCACAGCAATGTGGTTGACTCTTAAATGCTCTCAGGGATGGGCAACAAATGCTGGCACGACTGGCCGCAGCGTCCACATCCCCTGAATGAATAAATAAACAGAAAGAGGGTTACATAACCTCGGTGAACCAAAAGCGAGGACATCAGGCACCAGGTAATAAGTGCGGTGAATGTATTATACCAATAATCCACCATTGTATTTGTACCTGTGCTATGCTGTTGCCCTTGTGGGCTTATCCTATGGGCCATTGTATGGCATTATCCATAGGGGAATATGTTGGGGCATGTATGGGCTCCGCCCATGGCTCCTCCCCTTGAAGGGAGGTATAAAGAGCAGTCGACCTGTAGGCGGTTCTCAGTATTGGTTCAGTCACAGGCAGGCACTGTTCTAAGTTGATTAAAGCCACGGTTTACTTCTCCTCATTTCTCGAGTAAATTGATGGTCGCATCAATAAGTGTGTTTGTTTGAAGGATAGAAGTGGTGAAATTGTTAGATTTATGGACTGCAGGATGTGGAATTTGCTGCACGTTTGTCCACTGTGGAGGGAACACCAACTGACATTTTGACCAGAATCAAATTCTCAGTGACCCATAGATTAAAAAGCATAGGACAGTGAGCAAATCGTGAAGAACTGTTCAGTATCTGAGGAAATATCAACTCTCACTATATCATAGACAGTTGAAGAGAGTAAAGGAATGGAGATTCTGCAGAGTGTATAGGCCCTTTTTTAACCTAATATTTAAGAAGCTCAAAAAGGGGAGGATTTGCATTGATTTAAATCTCAGAATTCAGGGGCGGGATTCTCCTTTCCGGGGACTACGTCCCCACGCCGGCGGAAAAACCGGCACAAACCACTTAGGCATCAACAGCCCCAGAAAGTGCGGAATTCTCCGGAGGGGTTGGCGCCGCGCAAGCCGGTGCCGAAGGGTCTGCGCAAGTCCGCGCATGCGCCAAAGGGCCGGCATGATCCGACGCATGCACGGATCTGCCACCATATTCTGGCGCATGCGCAGGGGGGTGTCTTCTTCATGCCGGTCATGGCAGAGCCCTGCAGGGGCTGGCGCAGAAGGAAGAAGTGCCCCCAAGACACAGGCCCACCCACAGATCGGTGGGCCCCGATCGCGGGCCAGGCCACCATGGACCGCCCCCGCCGACTTACCTGCCAGGTCCAGCCGTGTGGGGCCATGTCTAATCCACGCCGGCGGGACTGGCCAAAAACCGACGGCTTTTCGGCCCATTGGGGCCAGGAGAATTGCCAAGGGGAGAGCTGCCAACGGCCCTGAGCGGCGTGGCGTGAACCCCGCCCCAGCCCGGAAACCGACAACGGAGAATACGGCAGCCGGCATCGGGGCGGCGGGGCTGGATTCGTGGCAGGGGGTCGGAGAATCCCGCTGCAGAGGGTTCTGTCAGCAAAATAGATTCCCATGAAAACTTAGATGGATTAAGACCCCTTTTAACTCCTGGGTAACTTTGGTACTGATTCCCCTCCCCCGACCATCCACTTGCCCAATTACCCTCCGTCACCTGACTACCCAACACCTGAGTCCCACCAACTACTGAATCTCCTCTCGCCCGCCCGACTACACCCCACCTGACCACCCGACTCCCCATCCCCTCTGATTTCTCTCTGCACAGACTATACACCCACTGAGTACCCACCGACCATCTCACCAACCCCCAACCTCTGAATCCGCCCCCCCCCCCCCCCACCCCCGACCCATTCTACCCACTTTTACACACTTACCTGTCTCTTGTCAGAGTGGCTGGGGCCTGTAGACCTAACCACTTTACAGCAACTAGCAACATAGAAAAGGGCCATGGCTTCACTTTCCCCAACGCTGCTGCCCTGCGCGGAAGGGCAACTGGAGCTGCTGTGTTGCACATTTCTCACCAGGCTCGGGTCACAGTCCAGGCAGGAAATGTGCATCTCTAATGCAGCTCCAATGCAGTGTAAGTACAAAGGGGTGGAATGGCAATCCAATGGGTTATTGCCACTCCATGGAAGTTCTTGGCCAAAGACAACAAGATCAGGATAATAAACTGGAAAAAGGCTGATTGCGAGAACTTGGGAAACTACAATGGACAACAATAATACAAATAATAATGTAGAAGAACGTGTTCAACAGAGTCCAAGAAAAACATTCCGTGAACAAACACTGAAGCATTACAGATGAGGGGGAAAATTGAGGGTAAGGAAAGGCTATGTGCATAGACAGCAAATGAAAGCATGATGAGCAAGCGTATGAAGAGATTGGGAGAGAAGCCAACAAACAATTCAAAAGGCAAAGAGAAATTGTGAGATTAACTTATCAAGGAGTATAAAACATAATAGGAAAAAATTCTCCAGGCAGAAATGTAAAAAGGAAGCAGGGATGGGAATAGGGCCATGGAGGGTCAAATGACAGGCAGCAAAAGGAAAATTATAAAATCATGTAGAACATGAGGAGGCTATTTGGCCTGCCTTGTCCACATGTCATGTCATCTCTGCAAGAGCAATCCCACTTTCCCCTTAACCTTAAATGTTTTCTCTTTGGGCACTTATTCAATACCCTTTCAAAAGTCCAGATTGTATCTGCCTCCAACACACTCGCAGGCAGTGCACTCCAGTTCCTAACCATGATGTGTGAAAAGGGTTTTCCTTATGACACTGTTGATTCTTCTACCTATGATTGGCCTCTGGTCCATGACCCTTCAGCCAATGAGAATAGTTTCTCTCTATCTATTCTGGGAGGAGCACTGATGAGCCGCTCTATCAAATCTCCTCTTGACCGCTTCTCAGGAAAACATACCCAACTTCTCCAGTCTCTCCATGTGCCTGATGTTTCTCACACTCACCCCTTAAATTACTTTCTTCAATCTGTTAAATAATTACTTTGCTTATAACAGAGAATCTGATTAGATGGACATGACTTCAGAGGTTGATTGAGATCAAAAATGACAGAACTGTGTTTAAAATTAAAAGGCATAAATTAAATGAAATAACTGAATCAAACACAGGGTAAAATCTCTGATCCAAAAGAATTCTAGGAAAGACAAGCCAGAGGCGCTTTTACATGTACTCACTGTTTTTAAACAAGTGCGGTGACAGAGCACTGGAGGATAGCTAACATATACCTGTTGTTTAAAAAGGGAGATAGAGCATGTCCAGGGAACTATAGATCAGTCAATTTAATATTGGCAGTAGATTAGGGAAAGGAATCTCCATTCAAAAGTAAAATAGAAAAATATCTGGAAACCAAAAATGTAATAACTAATAGTCAATGTCAACCAACTTCAATTAATTGTTTGAAGATGTAACACAGAGTAAATAAGGGTAATGTAACAAATGTAATGTATTTAGATTTCCACAAGGCCTTATTCAATAAAGTTCCATATAATTGGTGAGTGAATATGGTCAGAGCCTGTGGAATCAGGGACGGATAGCAGAATGGATAGTCAGCTGGCTGCAAGAGGAAAATCAGAGTGCAGGGAATGAGAGAAAGGGTAGCTGATCAAAATGGCAGTAGCTGGGAAGTGGGAGAACACAAGTATCAATGCTGGGACCACTTGTTCACAATTTATATGAACAGTTTAGACTTTGGATGTGAAACCAATTTCAGTACTTTGATGATTACATCATGTGGTGAAGGTACTGAGGAGAATTACAATAAATTGCAAGGCAGTACCAACAAACTCTCAAAATGAGCATAGGATTGGTAAATAAATTTCAACGTGGATATTTGTATGATATTACAGTTCAGCAAGAAAAAGCTACATTAGTTGGAAAATAAGGCTCTTAAAGGTGCTGACGAGCAAAGAATCCTGGGAGTACAAATGCACAAACAACTGAAAGTAACGGAAGGTTAATAAGGCTATTTAAAAATACTGGGGATTTTTTTACAAGGGAGAGAATTGAAAAGTAAGGAAGTTATACTGAACTTGTATCGAACCTTGGTTAGATCACTCTTGGAGTAAAGTCGCCAAAGTCTCAGATGACACTTTCCCCTTTAAAGAAGAGAGCTGACTGGTGGTGATTTAACTTGAGAATCAACTCACTTTAGGCAAGGGACAAGGTTAAGAAGGCAAGGTCTTCATGAATAACCTCAGACCGGTACGGGAATTGAACCCGTGCTGTTCCCTCATTCTGCATCACAAACCAGCTGTCCAACCAACTGAGCCGTAGCATTGTGTCGTTGGGGTGAATAGTACAAGTGTATTTAAAATGATGGTAGTCAAGCGTAGGAGGAAAAAGAGAATAGAAGGTAATGGACAATGTTTGATGTAGAGGAGTAAGTAGAGACTCAAGGGGAACATAAACACCAGCATGGACTAGTTGGGCTAAATTGGTCTTTCTTGGCGATACTATATAATTCTGTTTTTTCCCTGAGGTTATGATAGCAAACATTCAAGAAGAATGTCTTCTGTAGAAGAGAGTTTGGTTGTCATGAAACGTGGTTTCAATTAGATGGATGGGCCCCAAGGGCTGCTCCTAGAAATACTGTGTGAAGGATGCTGGTTCTCTGACCAGCAATTCAATTGTAACTGACACCAAATAGATGTCAGCTGAGCCTCAGTGGGAGCGTTCTCATTTCTCCATGAGAATGTTGTGAATTGAAGTCCCACAGCAGAGACCTGACCTCAAGAATTGCCTGACACTCCAGTGCACTACTGAGGGAGTGCTGTCCTGTCAAAGGTGCCATCTTTCAAATGAAACAATAAACTGCTCCATCCTGATGGACGTAAAAGGTTTAGAATGGTCTTCCATTTTAAATGAGTAGGAGCATTCTCCCTTGTGCTTTCGCATATATTGATTCTTCAACCAGTACCTAAGAACGGATCCCCAAATCTTTATTGCATTGCCCTTTGGAGGGGTTTGTGTCCAGATTTGCTGCCCTGTTCCCAACATGACAAAGGTGACTCCATTTCAAAAGTACCTGATTGATTTAATGCACTTTGGGACACCTTGGGAATGATTTTCCCCTCCTGTTTTCATCTGACGGGATTGGCGAGGGGAGCAGAAAATTTTGCGAGTTGTCCAAATCTTATTTCACGCCGATGTAAAAGCATTGTCAATGCTCCACAGCCGCACCCCCTCCCCCACAATGCACCCCCCCCCCTCCACACGCCCTAGTGACATCATGGGATTCCCAATATTCAATGTTGGGAACATCATTTTCATACATTTACTATCACTCAGGGGCCTCTACACCTGAATCAACCCTCACCCCACTCCCTGTTGGCGTCAGGGCTGACCAGCATGAATCATGACTGGTCTCCCTTGGAGCGCTCCTGGCGGGCAGATCTCCCAGAGGTGCTCAGGTAAGTGCATCACTCAGGGGGGAAGAGGGTCAGGCACTGCTGTGGCAGGACCTGGGTACTGCCCCATGCACTGGCACTGCCCCTGCGGCAGTACCAGGGGACAGTACCCAGGCCGTGCTGGAGAGCAATTGTCATGGGGAGGTGAGAGGTTCCATATGAGCCTTTGTGCATGGGGGCAGCCTTTAAAAGTGGCATCCCGATCTTTTAAAGAACAAAGTTATTGGTGAGGCTGCGTTCAATCAGAGCTCATTCCGTGTGACGTCGTGGGACCTACTCCCTGCCGGGTGAGCTTGATGGTACACGTCTTACCGTCATATCTGGGTGCCATATTTAAAAGGCATTCAACATCACTGATCCATCAATAAAGATTGACCTCCAGGAACACTGGAGGCTGGAATTTGGACTTACTCAAAGACACTGAAGCTGGAAGAACCACCTGATAGATGACTCCGCCCACCTACTGCTATGGTGTTCCAGAGCAGTGTTTTTCAAACCTTTCTGCCTGGGACCCATTTTTACCAACCAGCCATCCTTCCACGCTGCCCGAACTTCCCGATCCACCATTTTCACTTACCTTTAATGTGGCAGGTGAGCCTGCTTGGTCCTCATAATCTGACTTGTTTTGTGATTCAATGTTACATTTCTGCTGATGACTTCAGCTGATGATTTAAGTTCTCACTATATCTGTCGAAAAAAATCAAGAAGGTTTGTCCTCAAACTCATCATTTTAGTCTTCAAATGCCTTTGAAGTTTTGAGGGTTTTAAACTTTCATTTGCAGTACGTTCCTGCATTAAACACACATGAACATTGCATCCTGATTTGCATTGACACAATTAATAAGTCCTCAAGAAGTCATCTTTGTTGTTCCTGATTTCAGCTTCTTCTTAATGGGTTGTTCACCAGAGGCCCTGGATCTCACACCAGCATTGCTGGCAGCTACAAAATGGAACAATCTCTCTATCGCCGAGAGCTCATGATGTCAGTGTCCAGGGCATGTGACCTGCTGTCTGCCTCCACTTCTGGAGAGAAGACTCCATCGATTTTTTAAAAGAATCTGCTCCTGAGTCAGCCTCGCTTGGCTCCGGGCCTGTGAACTGCTGAGGGGGGACCCATGTGAGGCATGGCTGGCGTTCGTAAAGCTGGTCGCAGCCATTGGGCACTTCGTCCTACGATCGGGAATGCCGTGACAGATGTCCCCGTGACCCTCCCGACACCCGCCTGCGGCCCACCCGCAGGTCGTGACCCTGAGTTTGAAACCAACTGTTCTGAAGACCAGGGTCGCTGGCAGCTTCCATCCCAAAGTCTGGAAGGACCCCCCAGGCCTTCTTCAGATAAGTTCCAACTTTTGCACGGCATGTTGTTCCAGACATATTGTGGAATAGTGGCTGTAATTCTCCGGCCGCTGCAATGAACTTTTCCTGCCGGCTGCGCACCCCTGCCCCTGGGTTTCCCAGCAGCATGGGCTGGCTTAAATGGGGAATGGAAAAGTGGCTGGAAGACAGAATCCCGCGAATGGTACGCTGCCGAGAGACAAGCGTCTGGGGAACCGGAGAATCCAGCATCGTGGAGAATTGGGCATGGGAGTAGGATTCCGGTCAGAAAATGAAAAAAAAAATGAAAATCGCTTTATTGTCACGAGTAGGCTTCAATGAAGTCACTGTGAAAAGCCCCTAGTCGCCACATTCCGGCGCGGCTGGTATGGGAATCGAACCGTGCTGCTGGCCTGCTTGGTCTGCTTTAAAAGCCAGTGATTTAGCCCAGTGAGCTAAACCACCCCCTGGTGTGTATCCCATCAGCGGGATGTAAATTGGTTTCACACTAGGCTCCAGCGCGATTGCTAATCCGTCATGGAGGACAGCATCGGAAGATCCCACTGTAATTTCACGCTGGCCTAAAACCAATTTTTGAGACTCCTGCCAAATTCTCCACCCATCCCCCCCTGCCTGCCTAACATTGATCCCACTGGCGGGGACCTGGGTGAATTATGTCCACTGAAAGGATTAAGGAGTGAATTCCAGAGCTTAGTGCTGTGACAGCTGAAGGCCAATGGAGTGGTGAAAGAAATCGGGAATGCACAGGCGTCCAGAGTTAGAATAGAATAGAACAGTACAGCACAGAACAGGCCCCTCGGCCCTCGATGTTGTGCCGAGCCATGATCACCCTACTCAAACCCACGTATCCACCCCACACCCGTAACCCAACAACCCCCCCCCCCCCCTTAACCTTACTTTTTTAGGACACTACGGGCAATTTAGCATGGCCAATCCACCTAACCCGCACATCTTTGGACTGTGGGAGGAAACCGGAGCACCCGGAGGAAACCCACGCAGAATGGTAGAATCGTTGGAGGGTTGTAGGGTGATTACAGAAATAGGCCTTGAATGGATTTGAGCACATGGACAAAAATTGTAAGATGGAGATGATGCTTGATCAGGAGCCAATGGAAGTCAGCAAGCACTCAATGATGGATGAATGGGATATGGTGCAGATTGAACCCATCTAGATTCCCTGATCCCATGTTTCATCTATAAATCTAAAAGCGAGATGTCCACCATGATCAAGGGGCATATTGTAGGGAAGTTGACTTCTAAACACTTCACTGGGTGTGGAGTGGGGCGGGGATAGGGTACTTTGGCGTTCGAGCAGGAGATCCCGAAGTCCTGCCTACATTGTGCCACTGCTGACCCTGTAACTCAGACATATATTAGCCAAACTTAATTATACATTCAGAGAAAGAATGCAATGGGTTTCCGTCTTAAAACCCAGACTTCTTTCATATTTCCCTTGCTCTTCTCATACTTTACTTGCTTCATGCAAGTCATTTCCTGAGACACTACACATTATTACTTTGTGAGGGAAACTGACAGGTAGCAGGCACAGCTAGGGAAGATGAAGAGGCGGAAACAAAAAGTTGACATAAAGCGACAGGCACCAATGAGAGAAAGGGAAGATAACAAGGCGAGAGCAAGGCTGTTTAGCACACGGCTAAATCACTGGCTTTGAAAGCAGACCAAGGTAGGCCAGCAGCACCGTTCAATTCCCGTGCCAGCCTCCCCGAACAGGTGCCGGAATGTGGTGACTAGGGGCTTTTCACAGTAACTTTATTTGAAGCCTAGTTGTGACAATAAGCGATTTTCATTTTTTCATTTCAAGAAGTTGATAGAGAGCTGCAGAACACAAGAAGAACCAGTGCTGCAAGCAAGGGACCAAGACTCTCCAAGGAAGCTTTCAGCTATGATACGCATCCTAATATGACTCACATCCAGGATATGGCATTGGCAGCAGATCAGAGGTATGCGAATAATGTGGTGCCACTTTCATCATGCTGAGCAAATGGTAAAGTGTGATTGCCACTCTGAGGGGAGCTACCTGACCCATCTGAATGTTCCTCTTATGGAATAACAACCAAACCAAAACACCTCTTGGCAAAATAGCTGAGTAGGATCACCAAAACAAATCTCTTTCTTCTGACTCGAGAAAGAAGAACTTCTGATGTGCTCTATCGGTGAAGCATTTATAATTTCAACAAACACCGTTATGGTACCGGACCAGGCCCCAAATTTACATTAGGAAACCGGATGTGAAACCCTAACAATTTTTCAACTTGTAAATGATTCTTCACCCCCTGCCCCCCCTCCCCCCCCCCCCCCCCCCCCCCCCCCTCCTCCCCGGGGTGATTCCACTGACAGATTGGGGTCTTTTTGTGTGAAACCAAACTTTATTATTAACACAGGATTAATCTGATTAATGCCAAGGAGAAAACAGCTTTTCAATTAAGTTAAACCGTTCTTTAAAAAAAATGAGAGCACATGTGGAAGCGCCGTCGGGAACTCGGCCCATTGGAGATGGCGAATCGCAGGTGGGCCCATTAATGATATGCAAATGGTGTTGCAACCACATGGGTTGTGTGTCGCATTGACGCCATTTTCGAGAATGCTGGGCATCGCGATTCGCTGTCAAACTGGCGCCTGTCGCGATTTCGGCGCGGGAGCTATACTCCGCCCGATCGCACATCCCGATTTCGGCGTCGGCTAACAGAGAATCCCGCCCGTTGCCTTTGACACAGATGAAATATTCAGAGAATTGACAAATATCGAAGAAATAGATGCGGGGCGTAATTTTCCCGTAATTTTTCAAGGCGCTAGTCCGAGCGAGAAAACTGGGGAGAATCCCGACGGCAGGAAAACCCATCGTATATTCAGCCTCTTTAACAATTTTTTATTTCTACGTGATTCACGCCGTACTCGTTTGCTTTCCCCCGGAAAACTGGAGCTCTGTAATCTGTGCGGCGATCATTTTAAATGCCTCCCTAGCACTTGCGCCACATCTAGTCAGGGAGATGGCTGCCAGGAAGACAGCACCTAGATTTTTGGAGGGAGCCCTCACCACACCTCTGGATGCGCCGAGCAGAGACGTGTTTCCTGTACTTGCGATCGGCCAGAAATGCCGGTTCATGTGACCCGGCGATCCTTGACTGGAAACCGTCTCAACGGAAAGGAAGTGATGAAAGCCATGTGGCTGGCAGACACAAGGGAGAGCTGCAGCAGAGGAGGAAGTAGAGAGTGGCATAATTACAAGGAGCTGTGTGTGTAATACCACTGAACAAAACTAAGCTAAGGGGTTAGAGCAGTGGAATAATTGAACAATTCTATATTTATGATTTGTGTGCCAGAGCCGACCATTTAATCAGGTTTATTGAAGGAGTTGATAAAGGTTTCTTTGGGGGATCAGTGGTCATCGGGACTGTCATGAACCTAGTTCATGAGGCTCTGCCGACATTCACCATTTCGGTGATAAGGACCTCGGGTGGATTATGGCTGCAGTTGAACATGACTTAAAACCGAATTGATTGAGTGGGAAAGTGAAAGACCCTCCCCACTGGAGACCAAGTAAGAGCGTTTTGGACCACCTGTGGGGCCACATGTCAGTGGGGAGCGATGTAAGATGTATTTTTATTGTAGATGTATTTTTTAAATGGAAATGTGGTCAGGAATCCTCCGGCCGTTCGCTGGCGCCGGAATTCTCTGGTCCAGCAGGCAGTGCACCCCCGCCCGCGGGTTTCCCGGCTGCGTGGGGTGGCTCCAATGGGAAATCCCATTGACAGTGGGGGGAGCAGATAATCCCGCCGCCAGCGAACTGTGAGCTGCCTCCCACCGTCGGTGGGAGCCGGAGAATCCTACCCATGGTTTACCTGTTAATTCACATTAAATTTACCAAGGTTATGATCCTTGTTCAAGTAAAAGTTAGAAAGAAATATAATTCTGTCAATGTAATGTCTTAACTTGTCTTAACGCAGAGGTTGCAGCAGTCACCCCTCCTAATATCTCTTCCTTGACAGGAGCTTCCGAAGATGTCATATTGGACAAAAAACATTAACTCTGTTTCTCTTTTCATGCTGCTGCCAGGCCTGCTGAGTCTTTCTATTATTTCTTCCTTGGCTTTGGTATCCATTTTTTTGATTTTTTTTCTGAGGAAGCGGCCACCTTACCCAGCAGCAAAGGCAGCTCTCAGTTCAGTACTGGGGTGAATTCTCCATTCCCCACTGCCGGTAGTAGGTTTCCCGATCCAGGGAGGATCGAGCGTCGGTTGAAAAACCGGATCAGCAAGGAGGCCAATTGCCTTCCAATGTTCAGGTCTCCCACCAGTGGCGGCAGCAAGCTACATGCCCCGCGCCGGTGGCAGCATGCACCATTTGCACCAATTGTCATCTGATTAATGAGCTGAAAGCCTGATTCCCCAACCCCCGTGATGCTCCAGCCTTCTCAGCTGGTATTTATTGATGTGGGCATTTTCAAATGTGGCCCTGACACAGTGGACTTTGTGGTGCGTCAAGGGGATCAATGCATGAGGAAAGTGCCCCCCAAAGTCTATGCAAAGGCCCCCTCTCCCTACGATTGCCGTTGGGAGCTCGGTCCATCGTGGCCATAGCATTGGGGGGAGGGCCTCAAGGTATGCCATTTGGGAGGAGACATTGCAAAGGCGGCGTCGACCCCAATATCGGTGCAAACGGAGATTCTCCGGCCGATCGCCGGACACGATTTCAGTGTCGGAGACCGGAGAATCCCGCTCACTGTGCCTGCATGGGTTTCCTCCGGGTGCTCAGGTTTCCTCCCACACGTCCCAAAAGACGTGCTTGTGAGGTGAATTGGACATTCTGAATTTTCCCTCTGTGTACCCGAACAGGCGCTGGAATGTGGCGACTAGGAGCTTTTCACGGTCACCTCATTGCAGAGTTAATGTAAGCCTTGTGACAATAAAGATTATTATATTATGTTATATTATATTATCTGAAGAGCAGTCCAGGCAGTAGAGTGAAAAATCATTGCCTTTTCACTTACCCTTACTTTAAAGCAGCAGCTGTTACAAGTGTCAGAGGCTTCGTTGAAAGCCAAGTACACTTGAAAGGGCTTGGAATCCCTCACAGCCTTTGAAATGCAAATCTTCCATTTAATTTTGCAGAGCAATTCATTGAATTAGTCAGTGATTGACAGTCTTGTTACTCCAGAGACAGCTGCTTGGTGGATTGGTTGTGATCCTTCGGAATTCTGTATCCGCGGGTTCTGTGGATGTGTGGATGTGCAATTGGTGTGTGTATTCAGACTGATCTGAACGTGAAGGAAATAAAAGGATGTGGTGATCGAGTCGGAAAGTGGATTTAGGTTGGGAAAGCGGAGTTAATATAAAAGCTGTGCTGTAATTTTGAATGGTGGAGCTGGTTCCAGGGATTGCATGACCTATTAGTTACATTTCTTATAGCCTCTAATTGCACAAGAAAATGTTCAGCTGAGGTAGCTGGCACCAGGGATGCAGTAGCTGAAGTGGCAACCAATGGTGTCACAAGTTTATGTTGAACAAACAAGGGCATCATCCTCCATTACCCTGGCACAGAATATTGGACCTCCTCCCCCTCAAACTAGGGTGCTGATTCATTCTTCATGGTATTGGGGTAAATGTCCCTTGAGCATTACTATTGAGTGCCTCTCAAATCCTTTACTATTGCTGCACGAGCCTTGCGGGTGAGAATGATTGTCTTCTCCAGTCCCTTGTGCAGCATGAGCTCCCCCATTGGGGGGAAGGGGTATCTCAATCTATGTTGTATATAAGGTCAGCCAGTTCAGCACCGACCTGTTGAAGACCCAGTTGGCAACTACCGGGAACTGTGTATTGTAGCCTTGTAAATTAACCTGAGTTCCTTTGATGCAACTCGGTGTGGACTCTCTGTGGCTTCATAAAAATTGCACTCCGTGAATATTAGAGTGCAAATACGTCATGTGTTCAGATGAAATTCTTTTAAACATTACTTTAACAAACTGGCAGCCTATTTAAAAATATATTAATACTTCCAATTAGGGAAACAAGGGTTCCATTTATAAGATGTCTTCCTCATGCACGGTAGCATTGTGGATAGCACAATTGCGTCACAGCTCCAGGGTCCCAGGTTCGAATTCCGGCTTGGGTCACTGTCTGTGCGGAGTCTGCAAATCCTCCCCGTGTGTGCGTGGGTTTCCTCCGGGTGCTACGGTTTCCTCCCACAGTCCAAAGATGTGCAGGTTAGGTGGATTGGCCATGATAAATTGCCCTTAATGTCCAAAATTGGCCTTAGTGTTGGGTGGGGTTACTGGGTTATGGGGTTAGGGTGGAGTTGTTGACTTTGGGTAGGGTGCTCTTTCCAAGAGCCGGTGCAGACTTGATGGGCCGAATTGCCTCCTTCTGCACTGTAAATTCTATGAAGTTCTATGATGTCTTCAGAAATGTTTCCAAATGCCTGACATGCGTTCACTACTTTTGAACTGCGGTTGCTGTGGAGAATGGATAAGGGAATTTTCCTCTGACATTTAAAGTGATCACCCTTTAACGTTTGCAGAATGTAATTGCAGGACGAGAGGATTTCCAAACTTGGAGTCGGGCAAGTTGAAATACTGCCATTGGGGATCTCGTCATTTAAAGCTGTTTCAGTTGAAGAGAAGTATACTTTGTCTGTCTGCTTCTAAATTCTGCCGGGAGAACTGGACTCATTTGAAAATAAATCGTGGGGCAGAATCTTTACAGGGGAGGCCTGTGAAATTCTCTGGATGGTCTTACCACTGCCCTCCTGCTCGCCAAGACCTGTCCCCAGTTTTACAGTGAGATGGGCGAGGCTTATGGCAGCCTGCCTGCTGTCCTTACCACGTTGGAGCTTTTAATTTACCAGTTAATGACAATTTAATGGCTTTGTCTCACCCAGCGTCCATTTTGAGGAGTTCATGCAGAGCAGGGAAAAGTCACCGTGTTCACTGTTTTGTTATGCTCTTGGCGAAACGTAAGCGGCTTCCTGGATGTGCACTCTGACCAAGGAAGGTTCAGATGTGGAGATAACTTCAACACGTTTATTGAACTATTTACAATTCTCCTACTCAAGTTTGCCACTACTGTTAATCTTTCTATAGCTACTCCGACTGACAAACAAGTTTGCTACAATCCACGTGGTGGGTGTGATATTGAATCAACCCTGTGTCTGTTCTCACTGAGTGTCTCCACTGGAAAGAGGAAGATCATGTGTGTTGTGTCCTTTATATATGGTTTGGTGTAATGCCCCCCTGTGGTAGTGTCACCTCTGTGTGTATCGTGAATGCCCATTGGTCGTGTCCTATCTCACTGACCTATTGGTTGAGTGTCTGTGTATCATGTCTCTGGTGCTCCCTCTAGTGTCTAGCTAGCCTACATGTATTTACATTAACCCCTTGTGTATGTACAGTGATGCATATCACCACATTCAGGTCTTGGATGGAAATGGGGCTGTACGCCTCCTTCAGTGACGTCCTTTCCACATCAGGTGCCCCCCACAAATATGGCCTGGCCCCCCACAGATGCTCCCTCTCTTTTTCCCCTCCACACACATACACCACCCCATCCCCAACTTCTGCATCAAGACTCCCATCCCTCTCTTCCGATTTCCCTGGGCTTCACACCCCACCCCACTCCACCATGAAATCACATGCATTTACCTGGTTTACGGCTCCAGGGACATTGAAGCTGGGCATACCTGTAGTCGCAGTCCTGGCCACTGCTGTGAATACAGAGTTCTCTGAAGCGAGACGTCCTCCTGAATGCGGGGCATGAGTTAAATGGCTGCAAGCAGTCAGTATCACGGACTCTTTGGGTGGCTCACAGAAAACCCTGCCATCTGAAAAATTCAGCCCGTGATTTCAAACTGAGCTTGTAGTCCCACAAAAGCTGGCTATCCAACTTAAGTTGAGAAAATAAGTGACACACACAAGACCAGTTCATGTTGATGGAGTTAATTATATTAATAATCTTTATTGCCATAAGTAGGCTTACATTGCTATGACGTTACTGTGACGTTCATTCTGGATTTCTTGTTTAATAATTTATTGTACATGCATCTACACGTTGAAGGAATCGAACTGCTTATAAACTTGTCATTCTCCACATCCTTCAGAATCCTCAGCAATCACACAATCTCTCCTTCTTGTTTTCAGTTCACACATGCCCAATTTGCTTAGTCTAACGGTTCCATCTCCATTATTTTTCTGTTTCTTTTCTGATTGCTGTGATTTAATTTTTATACTCTGGTGACATGAACTGTACAGAGTAATTCAATTGTGGTTGCACCAATGACTAATGAGGTGACAGTATTCCCCTCTATTTTGGGTCAATATTGACCTTTTCAATGCATCCTAACCTCTGATATTAGTCACTGCCACCCAGCATTGTTGTGATAGCTTCAATTTATTACTAATCAGGACAACCAGAGAAATCTTGTTTTTCTAGACACTACGCACTTGCCAATTCAAATCGTGCGTTTGTGAATATTCTATCCCCTTTTGGAGACCTTTTCATTCCTCAGTTACAATTGTAAATTACTTTGTTTTGTGAGGGCCACAAGGAATCCAGCACAAGTTTGTAGAATCAAAAAGAAATAACTTTAACTTGAAGAAATAGCACTAAGGATTGTGGGATTGCCATTAGTCCCCAGCCAATAATCTGGCAGGTTGTGACACTTTGGTAGGGGTTTTTAATCCAGAGGAAGACGCAAGCAATGTATGGTTAGATGGAGACAGGAATATGTGGGTGGTTGGGGGAATACAAGGAAGTGGGCAGAAATCGGCATGTTGGTCGATCAAGGCAATAAGGTTAAAGAGGTCACTGAAAATGGTGAGATCAAGGGGGTGACAAGGATATTGCTGTGAGGCTTTGGACGCGATTGAACGGCCTCATCGCGCTCAACTTGATGTTGGGGCGAGGCCATTGAATCTCACTGGGCGTGATCTAGGTCAGCATAGAATGGTTCCTTATGAGCGGCATGGTAGCACAGTGGTTAGCACTGTTGCTTCACAGCTCCAGGGTCCCAGGTTCGATTCCCGGCTCGGGTCTCTGTCTGTGTGGAGTCTGCAAGTTCTCCCCGTGTTTGCGTTGGTTCCCTCCGGGTGCTCTGATTTCCTCCCACAAGTCCCGTAAGATGTGCTGTTGGGTGAATTGGACATTCAGAATTCTTCATCTGTGTACCCAAACAGGCGCCGGAGTGTGGCGACGCGGGGCTTTTCACAGTAACCTCATTGCAGTGTTCATGTAAGCCAATTGTGACAATGAAGATTATTATTACTTCAATACACATTCACCAGATTCACCCAGTATCCAGTGTTCAACAGCTGTGCCTGGGAGACCTCAACAGGGTGCTGTTTAGTACTGGTCCACATGATAGACCTGGGGAGGGGGGTGCCTCCCAGGCCATTGGATACCCTCAGTGGTCAGGGACAGAGTAGTGTTGCACCCTGGCACTCCCTCTGGCACATGGGCACCTTGGTACTGCCAGCCTGTCATCCTTGGCACTGCCATGGTTTCCAGATGCACTGCCAGGTTGGCTGAAGCACTGCCAGGGTTGCAGATTGGCAGTGCCTGGGTGCTAGGTAGGCACTGCCAGGTGTCAGGCCCGGGGGTGGGGAGGGGGCTTACCAGGTAGAAGTGGGGGTGATGAGGGGTTCCTGGTGATCTCCCCAATGTTGGGGAGGTGAGGAGGTTCAAAAATGTGGGGGATAGCCTGAAAGGCAGGTGGGGGAAAGATTGGGGCAGACAAAATGGCACCTTGATCTGCAAACAGCCTTTCCTTCCGGCAACCCTCAGCTCGCCAGCAGGAGATCCCCCTAAGTGCATCCTCGGCAGCGAGAATCTCCCCGAGGCCAGAAAAAAGAGAAAAGTGCTGTTGAACAGCATGACGTTTCTCGGCACAGCAGGCCCCAAGAAGCACCCTGTTAAATGCACTGTTCAGCGGACTTTAACTCAAGCCCCGCTGGAGGATGACATGAAACCAATTTGCATCCCCCGAATGCAAATAAAAGCCCGATAAGAATTATTCCCCCACCCAACATGCCCGTTTCCCTATTACACCAGCAGGAAAACATGTCGGCCCAGAATATGTCCTGGAACAAACTGGTGCGCAGAAGTCAGGGCTCATTTGGAGAGTGCCTGAGGCTGTCTCTGGAGTTTCGGATGGAGGGTATCAGCAGTGCTGGATCCTGGAACACCACAGCAGCGGGTGGCGGAGCATCTATCAGGTGGATTTTCCAGCTTCAGTGTCATCGAGGAGGTCCATCTTCCAGCTGATCAATCCTCTTTCCTCGGGAGGTCTATCTTCTTTCTTTAATGGTGGGTCAGTGATGTTGGGATGCTCTTTCAATATGGCACCCAGATATGATGACGGGCTACAAACCATCATGCCCAACCCATCGTGGAAGATGGCGCTAAATCACTGATGTATAATTAATTATGCTGTTGATGGAAGATGGGGCATGGTTTCCCATCGGGCTTTGCAGTGGGATCCACTCTGCGCTCCACCAAGGGACTTCGCCTGATGGGAGAATTCCACCCATGATTAATGGCTATTACCCATCCAGGATAGCTTAAAGCTGAAAAACTATTGTACAATAGGAGATAGATGGTGGTCTTTCACACTAACCTCTGGATTACTGGTCTCACCAGGTTTCCTTTGTTGAATTTGTGATGAATGTATGAATTTTTTATATATATTGTATTATATGTCGTTGTAGTAATATTATTAAAATACCTTGGGTTAAGGTATCCAGATTATATGTCTACTAAAACTGTGATAAAGGTGTAAACTGTGAAAACAGCTAGGCAGGCTGTGATGTCACTCAATGGAGGGACTGGGTCAGTTTTTTGTTTCATTTTTCAGTCCTGCCCTGTGTCTGTTTTTAATTTGAAGTTCTTCTCTGGATTCTGAGGAATGGAGTTGTGTTTCTCAGACTGGCTTCTGAAAGCTTCTTTCCAAGGACTTTGTGAATAAATCTGTAAACCACTGAGTGTCAACTTTATTAATAAGTGGCATTTGACCTGTATGTGGATTTTGCTTAATTGGAAAGTAAGCTCAAAGACCTTTATTATTTTTAAAGAACTGTTTAATTGTTAATTGAAAAGCTGTTTTCCCCTTGGATGTTAATTTCATAAGATGCGGGGAGTCCACAGTGAGTTTAAGCAAAGACATTTATTAGAACAACAGTATATAAATGAGGCCTGGTTAAACGTCAGTGGGTACTCTCTGCTCGGTCAGTTCCACACTGGCCAACCTGATATACAGGTATGGATAAGCTAACTCACCCCGAGCGGGGGAGCACGTGCTCCCCGAGGAGCATGGGGAACCAATTATTCCCATACTATATGTGCCATGCTGGTTATTACAGTTAATGGGGTTAATCCTGTGTTAATAATAAAGTTTGTTTTCATAAAAAAAATCCCTATTTATCATTGGAATCACCCCTGGAGGTGAAGTATCCTTTCTTCAGAGTTCATAAATTGAAAATTGTTGGGGTTTCTCATTGGGTTACTAATATAAATTAGCCGTCTGGTCCGGTACCGTAACAAATTGCAAACGTGACGACATAGAGTCCGGGTGTCCATTGATTTGGTGTCTGGAGTAAGCTTCGAACAAAAGCAGATGTGAATTCCGCAGATAGTATTCGTCTTGGTATGTCCCGTCCGGGGTGATTCTATTAGAATGTGCCAGAAGCTTGACAGTCTGTGCTGAATAAGCAAAACAAATGAAATGAAATTAAAATCATTTATTGTCACAAGTAGGCTTCAAATGAAGTTACTGTGAAAAGCCCCTAGTCGCCACATTCCGGTGCCTGTTCGGGGAGGCTGATACGGGAATCGAACCGTGCTGCTGGCCTGCTTTGGTCTGCTTTCAAAGCCAGCGGTTTAGCCCTGTGCTAAACAGCCCCTGATCTGTTGGCAGCCAACATCTCATCGGTGTTCATTTTAAACAAAGAAGACAATTCCAGAAGCTTCCACGTGAGCTGTGTAAAGATGGGGATATGACATGCCTTGACTGGGCATGAAAATCGGGAAGTGTGCCATTTGCACAGTCAATTAGTAGTATGAGCATGAACAATACTTTTGTCACTGAAAGAGCCTGTTACTCTCCAGTATTAGCTGCTTTTATGCGTCCCCACATATACATCCTGGAAACAGATGTGCAGCAAACCTTGCTTGAGTTGAAGATGTTAGTCCTCAAAAGAGTCGCAGAATATCAGAACGCTACTTGGTAAGAAGCTGTCTCAAGGCCATGTGCCTGGAAAGCAATCAATATAAAATTCGACAACACTCCCAGGATTTTAACCTCACGTTTTTATATCAAGTAAAATTACCACAGTTATTTCGAAATGGCTAAGTTCACAGTCTGGCCTTTCCCTTTGGCATTTCTGTTAAGTGGCACAAATGTCTCAGAAAGCACACAGTGAGAACTCCCCTGACCCATGAATATTTATAGTAATTTCAGGAGCTTTATTGAGACTAGCCGTGAATCAGCATTTTATTTGGTTGAACATCTAATCAAGTTATGAGAGATTTAGCTACTGTTGATGGTTTGCATTATTGAACAGGGTGTGAGCAAACCAGGCACAGAGACAATGGAAGAAAAATGTTACCGGCCTGGATTTTTTAATGTCCAGCTAAATATCAGCTGTATTGTCTTTTAGTGCGAAATGTAAAGGTGTTTTATATTAAAAGTTGCAATGTCCAGTCCATGAAATGTTGTGCATTAATATTAATTTATAATATGTTGCTGATTGGAATATCATGTAACTGTATTGAGTTTGCAGACACTAAGTCTGGTCTATTAACATCTGCATTACTGGATTGTCTCTCAGGGTGGGATTTTCCATTCTCCCCATCACAAAGATGGTCCGCTTTTGACCGGCGGTGAGACCTTCTGGTCCCGCTGTTGTCAATGGGGTTTCCTGTTGAATGCACCCCTCACCTCCTGGAAACTCTGGGGGTGCTCCGTTTTTGGAACCGGAAGTTCCGGCCGGTGTGAACGACCAGAAAGCCTTTGTTCCGGCCTTTGTGTTGCAAGTATTTATGAAAGAATTGTGACACCGTCAAGAGTTCGGAAAAGGATATTTTTGCAATGTGGATGATTCCGACATGACTGGATTTATTGCTTATCACTAGTTGTCCTGAAGCGAAAAATTTCATAACTGCTTTATTTCCTGACACACAATCAACTTCACGTCCATGCTGCCACTGTCCCTTCATTCATGGTCTTCAACTTTGCTGATGAGCCTGTTATGTAGCACTTGCGTAAATGCCTTTTGGAAGTCCATATACACCACATCGATCATGTCACCCTTGTTTACCCTTTTGGTACTTCATCAAGTAACTCAATTAAATTAGTTACATATCTTTTGCCCCAAACAAATATGCCTTCGGTAATCAATCCAAGGTTTTGATGCAGGCATAAATTAACAAATGGCAATACAGTTCCAATTCAGGATTGGTGTGTGACTTGGAGAGGTAATAAGTGTTGGTGTTCCCACCTTCCTGCTACCCTCATTCTTGTTGGTGGTAGACGTTTCAGGTTTGGAAGATGCTGTCACAGATGTCTGAATGAATTGCTGTATTGCACCATGTAGGTGGTAAATACTGTATCCACACTGGGCCATTGTTGGAGGGAGTGAATGTTTAAGATGGGGATTTTTCACCCCCGTTTTCAGTAGGTGGAATTGGTGGCGGGGCAGAGAATTGAGGGACAGTCCCAATGTAGCTACAGGCTGGCGGGGATGTCCCCGCTTGATTTACCCCGCCAGTGATGTAATATCCCGCCATGCAAAGACGGGAACTCCATTTTAATTTATTTAAATACAATCAGCGGACCTCCTGGCTGGAAAATCCCCCCACATACTAAAGTCCCCTGACAGGTTTTACAAATGGGCAACTGGTGAGCAGCACCCGTCAGGGTCGGGAAGGTAAGTTCAGACCCCAGGGGGAAGAGGGGTAAGCCCAGACAGTACCCTAGCAATCCCCAGGCACAGACAAGGCACTTCCGGGGCCGGTGGGGCTGGGGGAGCTTCTGTTGGGGAAATTCGGGTTGGTGGTGTGATTCCCTGTCCATAGCAGTGGGGTGTGGGTTCCCCTGGGGTAGGGGGGGGGGGGGGGTTCCCGTGTGTGTGGGGGTTTCCGTTTCTTATGTTTATTTTTTCTAGATAAGGGCGTCCTGATCATTCCGAGAACTAAGGTGGTTGATGGGGTGTCGATCAAGAAAATAAGTTTGTCCTGGATGGTGTTCAACGTCTTGCATATTATTGGAGATGCACCTATCCTAGCAAGTGTGGAGTTCTCTTACACTCCTAATTTATGCCTTTCTAGACAGTGGGCAGGTTTTGGGGAGCTGGAAACTGAGTAACTGCAGCAAAACCAGCCTTTGACCTTGTCTTGTAGCCACAGCATTATTCCTGTGATGTTGAATGTTGGTGGGTTCCCCGAGATCCCAATTTACTCAATTCACCACCTTGAATAATGGATTGATGAATGGATTATGGAGATGAGCAATGCTTGTTGCATAGCCACAACTCGGTTGTAAATGAATTACAAAAGATTTATTAAATCAACCGTTTTCGAATTGATTCATAGTTCCTAAGGTATCTTCTATTCGTTTAGCTGCAGGAGAAGCCTTGGAATGGTTGTTTGCTGCACTTTCTGGTGTCTAAATCAGTCTGTACAAGCAAATAATTTCCATAATGCCACGCAATCAGCCCTCAAATCCCTGTGAACATCCTCACAAACTATTTGGGAAAACTTCAGCATAGTGAAAGGCTTTTGACTGCATGAAGGTCTCAGATCACGGTGACCAAAATAGCCAGGAGGATTTTTCTTCTAACTTGTCTCATCTGAAGACTTTTTGAGATAGATGTTGAATGCAGATTCTGCGCGGAAAAATAAGCTGAATATTGCGAAACCCTGAAGTGGACCTACAGGCACTGGTCGGCCATCTTGTTTGCGGCCAGGTTCTCATTCGTGATCGTTCAAATGTTAAAGAACCTGCAATCATTTTGAAGAATGTTTTTAAAGGACTTTTTAAGAGTTTGCATCAATTGGAAAAAGTTCATTGTAATTTTTTTGGATAACAAATACATGTGACATGGTGAACTTTGACCTGGAAGCCAACAGGAATGAAAATGAAAAATGAAAATCGTTTATTGTCACGAGTAGGCTTCAATGAAGTTACCGTGAAAAGCCCCTAGTCGCCACATTCCGGTGCCTGTCCGGGGAGGCTGGTACGGAAATCGAACCATGCTGCTGGCCTGCTTGGCCTGCTTTAAAAGCCAGCAATTTAGCCGAGTGAGCTAAACCAGGGAAGTTGAGGTACAAAAAGGCCACCTGCCCAGACACAGAGAGGATGGTAAAGAAGCTACTGTTAAGAACAAAGGAGAGCTGCAGCAGAGGGGAGAATAGAGAAGGCACATTTACAATGAGTTGCCAGGGGGACAGGATCAATTGGAACAGGAAATTCCAATGATAAGCTGTTCCGGGACTCCTGATGGATTCTCAGCCTCCGCCATCATTCCCACTCACTGAAAACAGGGGTGGAAAACCCAAACTGCAAGGCGGAATTAGGCGGGAAGCCCAGAAATCGTTGTTTCATTAGCACAAATTTCCCATGGGAGATTCTGTTGGTGCCCGCCATAGGAAACCCACTGGAGGCCAGCATGAAATCGATTTGCATCCTGCTAACACAATGCAGATGAAGGCCTGTGTAGTTCTGCGTGGGGTGTTAAATCAACAACTGCACAGGGACTTTCAACAAACGGTAGATTTATTAACTCAGCATACAAAGTCTCATTAACAAACCTACTCTACCTGAAATTCCACGTACTCCTTCCAAGCTCCATCCCCGTGATGCTCCACATGAATGTGTCTTCACATAATCACGTGATGACCCAGAGTACATCCGTCCGATTTAGTTTGAGGCCTCGGCAGTGTGTGATGTAACAGTGTATGCATATAACTATGTACAATTAAGTATGTGCAAACAGAACAACGAATTTACAGAAGCGTACAACTGTCTGTACAAACAATGAAACACAAATTTGGCTCTTGCATTGTCTGTTGTGTGCACTTGAACAATCAAACTCCAATTTGACTCTTGCAATTGGTGCACAGCCCGTTGTGTGTCCATTGTGTGCACTCCTCCTCCTCCTTCTTTCAGGATATGTTGGGGGGAATGGCAAAATGGACAGAATGACTTTGGTCAGTCCAGACAGTTTAAAACATGCCGAAGTCCTAATACCATGTGTTGGGCCTGCTCAAGCATCCAGAAAGTGTATAGACACCATCAGATGCGAGTGAAACTGTTCTCTTGGCAGCATGCATTGTGGTGGGCTTGCAAGGCACATCGTTCATGTGATGTGAAGACCTTGGACTGCCACACAGGACTTTAATGGAGCCCAGGTTGAGAGAGGCATGTAGGGCCTGAGGTCCAGGAAAACCTGTGGGTATGAGTAATAATTTGCCGATGGTGGCTTGGCTACTGTCAACAGGTCATGGCAATTGTGTCTATCCAGGCCACCGTTGGAGGCCACCACCTATCTGTTGGGCTACAGGGTCTTGTCGTTGACCAGTGCCAACTGGTTGTAGCCTAATGCAGTCGACTTACAGACCATTTGGCCTGGTGATAGAGAACATAGAGCGTGTGTGTGCTTGTCATCGTGCATCTTGTTGTTTAATCTGCCTTGTAGCAGTGCTTCATGCATGTCGGGTACAGGTTCTGGCTGCAATATGGCCTACAATATGGGATCATAACCCAGGTGTGTTTGGAGAAGAGCCGATGAGGGAAGACTCTGTTGGAAAAGGTTATGCAGACTTAGAAGTGCAGCACAGAAATCAACGTTGTCCCGCACACACGTTTCCGGAAGATGTTTGATGAAGTGTGGGGCTCTCTCAGCGAACCCATTGGACTGTAGATATAAATGGCTCCTTGTTATGATAGAAATCCCAAATGGAAGCAAAGGTACATAATTTAGCAGAGACAAACTGACAGGCCTGTGGGCGGGGAAAAACGGCCCTTCACCGGCGGTGGGCGGGGGGGGGGGGGGGGTCTCCAATGGGGTCTGGCCCGTGATCTCGGAGCTCACCGATTGGCGGCCAGCCTCTCCCCCCCACCCCCCCAGGCGTACTTTGTTGCGCTTCCGGCCCCAGCGTCGGGGTCGGAGCGTTCCATGAGTCTACTGCGCATGCGTGGGTTAGCGCCGCCCCCAGTCCATGCCAGGATGTAAGGCTGGAGCAGCGTGAACCGCTCCAGGGCCGTGCTAGACGGCGGGGAGCCAGAATCGCTACTGCCCGCGCCCATGTTGCTCCGTGGTGAGAAGTGACGGCGTTCACGATGGCGTGGACACATAGTCCCACGATCGGTGAATTGCGCCCACTATATGGCATTCGGGGAAAACTGGGCCCGATCCAGCAGACTCAAGTTGAAGTCATCCAGACTCGAAACGTTAGCTCCATTCTCCCTCCACAGCTGCTGTCAGACCTGCTGATATTGACCAGTGTTCTTTGTTTTTGTTTCAATTGCCAGCATCCGCAGAAATTTGCGTTTATTTTATTGTGTTGTCAGGTTATTCTGTTTCAATGGTTATTTTTGGAGTACATCATTTTCTATGCCCCCCCTACCAACAGACCTCCAGCGAATTAGTCACAAAATGCTTCATGTTCCCTTTTTTTGCTGCGGGACCTGCTAGGTTCAGCAGAGTATACGCTTGTACCATTTGATTTTTTTTCGATGGCATAGCACCACAGAAGATGGTCCATTCCTGCTTGAATGTGTCCCAATTGCCTGCCACGTTCTCACTGAAGACAAGTGGGTCAATGTTTTGAAGATCCAGTGCCATGCTGCCCGCCCTGACACTATGTAGTTCTGCGTGATCCATTAAATCAACGACTGCACAAGGGACATTCAACAAACGGGAGATTTATTAAGTCAGCGTATGAAATCTCATTAACACATCTAATCTTCCCAAGGTCCTGGGTCTTTCTGCCAAGCTCCTTTCCCTGTGATGCTTCATATGGCCATGTCATCATATAGTCACGTGACGACCCGTTCTAGAGCCTGCCTGGAATCTTCCACTCAAGCTGGATCTCCACAATTCCAGCGGAAAAGCACAGCGGTACAAAACACATCCGGAACAACGTGGTGTTTGGATGTCTGGGGCGGGGCGTCGGAGAATCACCTGGGGCCAGTGTAAATCCCGCCCCCGCCGTGGCAGGAATTCTCCGGCACCCGGGAATTGGTGGGGGCGGGAATCACACCACGCCGATCGGCGTGCCCCCCGTGGTGATTCTCCGGCCCGCGGTGGGCAGAAGTCCCGCCGCTGAGAGGCCAATCCCGCAATCCCGCTGACGTGGTTTCAACCACCTCTGGTGGCAGCAGAATTGGTGGCACGAGTGGGCCCCCGGGACCCTGGGGGGGGGCGCGCGGGGCGATCGGACCCTGGGGAGTGCCCCCACGGTGGCCTGGCCCGCGATTGGGGCCCACCGATCGGCGGCGGGCCAGTGCCGTGGGGGCACTCTTTTTCTTCCGCTGCCACCACGGCCTCCACCATGGCGGAGGATGAAGAGAACCCCCCTACTGCGCATGCGCCGGTGGTGAGGTCAGCGATTTCCCCCCCCCCCCCCCCCCCCCCGGGCTCGGAGAAATCAGCCCTCGCGGTTTTTCACTGCGATCGGCAATTCTCCGAGCCCAATGGGCAGAGCGGCCGGCCCTTCACGCCCGTTTCAACAAGGCAGCAACCACACCTGGTAGCTGCATTCGTGAAACAGGCACCAGATGCCCGTTTATGGCATCTAGGGGCCCGATTGGGACGGGACTGTGCTCGGGAGGGGACAGGCCCGCGATCGGTGCCCACCGATCGTCGGGCCAGCATCCAAAATGGACGCACTCTTTCCCCTCCGCCGCCCGGCAAGATCAAGCCGCCACGTCTTGCCGGGCGGCTGAGGAGAAAGACGGCCACCGCGCATGTGCGGGTTCGTGCCGTCTGCGCGATGAGGTCATCCGCGCATGCGCGGGTTGGAACCGGCAACCCGCGCATGCGCGGATAACATCACAAATGCGCCGGACGCACGTCATTCTCGGCGCGACGAGGTCGCTGCCGAGAAAGACGGAGGCTCGCTCCTATCCCCCCGGGTGGGGGTGAATTAGGTGCGGGGAGCGGGCTCCAAGGCCGTCGTGAACCTCGGCCGAGTTCATGACGGCCTTCACGAATTCGGCCCTCTGCGGAGAATTCCGCTCTCTATGTCCGGCTTTGGGCACGTTTAGCTGCTGCGACGAGAAACACCTTGCTATTCAACGGCATTTTGACATTTTATTTGGCTCAGGGGATTTTCTCTCTGCCGAGGCCACAATTGACTCATTTCTTCTTGGTGAACCCAGCAGGAAAGGCTCCTCACAGATTTGGGCACCATTTTGTCCGGTTGCCTCGATCTGTCATGGAAGGCGATGCCAAATCCGTGTCAAGCTCATCCTGTGCGATGTGGGAATTCAGGGACCCTTATGATGTCGCTGGCTCCTTCACGTGAAGGACGTGTGTCCAACTGCAGCTTCTGTCATACCACTTGGCGGTTCTGGAGCTGCAGGTGGATTCACTTCAAAGCATACTGAGGAAATCGTGGACAGCACGTTCAATAAGTTTGTCATACTGCAGATACAAATTACTGAGCAAGATATGGAATGGGTGATCACCAGACAGAGGAAGAGTAGGAAGACAATGAAGGGGCCCCCTGTGGCCATCTACCTCCAAAACAGATGTACCGTTTTGGATACTGTTGGGGGAGATGGCTCACCAGGGGAAGGTGGCAGCAGCCAGGTTCGTGGCACTGTGGCTGGCGCTGCTGCATGAGAGGGCAGGAAAAAGATGGCAGAGCTTTAGTGATCGCGGAATAGATGGGCATTTCTGCAGCCACAAATGACACTTCAGGATGGTGTATTGCTTCCCTGGTGCAAGGGTCAAGGATGTCTCGGAAAGACTGCAGGCCATTCTTTTTTTAAAAATTGAGAGTACCAAATGCATTTTTTCCAATTAAGGAACAATTTTAGCGTGGCCAATCCACCTACCTTGCACATCTTTTGGGTTGTGGGGCAAAAGCCACACTAACACAGGGAGAATTTGCAAACTCCACACGGTCCAGAGCCTGGATCGAACCTGGGACCTCGGCGCCGTGAGGCAGCAGTGCTAACCACTGTGCCACCTTGCTGCCTAGGCTGCAGGGCATTCTGGAGGGGAGGTTGAACAGCCAGCCGTCGTGGTGCATATAGGCACCAGCGATATCGGTAAAAAATGGGATGAGGTCCTGCAAGCTGAATTTAGGGAGTTAGGAGTTAAACTAAAACACAGGGCCCCAAAGGTAGTAATCTCAAACCCGATATTCAGCCATATCGCGTTTCCCGATTCGGCCGACAGAGAATCCTGCTCAAGATCTTTCGTGTATGTGGATTGGGAAGAGTGTTGGGATATCATATATACAGTTGTTGATATTCGTTGATAAAATTAGTTTTTCTGTTTATGGAGTTGAAAGGGGACTTTTATGATCGGGATTGTACTATGAGGATTGTTCTATCCCACAGCTGGGCAATGTTGTAGTCTTTTTTCTTTGTCCTGGCCCGGGGGTGGGTGGGAGAGAACTGCCCCACTAGCAATAAACAAGGCTAGTGAACCGGAGTGAGATGGGGAGGGGAGGAGCTGCAGCCGTTGAACCGGTTTGGTCATGTTAGCGCCTGGATTGGGGCAAGGGGGAGGGTGAATCTTGGGTTTGGTTTCACTTTGTGTATTTGGGAGGGGTGTTGAGTGGGAGTGGGGGGAGGGGTTAGTTTGTTGATGGTGATGGTAGGACTTTCTTTGTTTTACTCGGGGGGGGGGGGGGGGGGGGAGGGGGGAGTTTGGCGGTCATCTTGGGAGGGCCTCTGGCCTGCACTGTTTGAATATTTACCTAGTATCCCCTGACAGTGGAAATATTTGATTCCAGGATGAGGGTGGGGGGATGGGGGGATGCCCAATTCGACTGTTCACCTGGAACGTAAGGGGGTTGGGTGACCCAATAAAGAGGTCGAGAGTTTTTTCTCACCTAAGGAAACTTATTGCTAATGTGTTTTTACAAGAGACTCACTTGCGGGTGAGATATCAGACCAGGCTGTGGAGGGGGCGGGTGGGGCATGTGTTTCACTCGGGCTTTGATGGCAAGCCTGAGGTGCGGCAACTTTGGTTAATAAGCGGGCCCCGTTATAGGTCACAAGATCGCAGTGGATCCTAATGGTAGGTATGTGGTGGTCAGTGGGACTCTGGGATGTATATTGGAGGTAAATGTCTATGCCCTCAGCCGGTATGATTTGGCTTTTATTAAGAATCTGTTGGCATCCATGCCCGATCTAGATACACACCAGTTGGTCCTGGGAGGGGACTGTAATTGTGTACTGAATCCTGAAGTGGACCGGTTCAGGTCTAATCATTAGCTCTCTTAGGAGGGGAGAAGGTGCTTCTGGTCTTTATAGAGCAGATGGGGCAGACCTGTGGACTTGTCTGCATCCAAGCAATAAGGAGTTTTTGTTCTTTTCCCATGTGCATATGGTCTATTCCAGGAGTGACTTTTTTCTACTGGCTAGGTCCCTGCTTCATGGGTAAAAAGTGTGGAATATTCGGCAATAGTAATTTCTAACCATGCTCCACACTTTGCAGACCTGGTGCTGGAGATGGATCTTAGCAGCGCTCGCTTTGAAGTTTCGGTGTGGCGTTACCAGCAGAGAAGGAGTTTTGTATGTCTGTGACCATCAGGAAAATATTAGGCTCAACAACAATGATTTGGTCTCTCCCTCCACATTGTGGGGGGCCGTTCAGATGGATGTAAGAGGAAATAATCTCCTACAAGGCGCATTTCGATAAGACGATGAGGGCGGAATGGCAGCAACGTTGGAGACGGATCACCGCTGTTCTGAGGACCCCACTCCGGAGATGCCAGCAACTGGGAAGCAGCTGCAAATGCAGTTTGATCTGGTTTCCACGGAGAATGCGGTGAGCCAGCTGCGGTGCTTGAGGGATCTGGTTTATGAGCATGGGGAGAGGGCAAGTCTTTTGGCTTGCCAGCGGAGACAGCAGGTGGCTTCCCGGGAGATCGTACAGATTAGAGTCTCGGGCAGCAGCTTGGTTTCCGTCCCGAGGGAAGTCAGTGCGGCGTTTGAGGTTTTTTACAGGGACCTCTATAAGTCAGAGCCCCCAGGGAGTGGGATGGACATGCCAGAGGTCCTAGATGGGGTGTCCTTCCTGGTGGCGGAAAGAGAGAGAAGAGTGGAGTTGGAGGCTCCGTTGTGCTCTGGGGATGTATTGAGGGGCATTAGGCTGGTGCAAACAATTAAGGCTCCGGTCTGGATGGTTTCCCCTTGAACTTTAGAAGAGATTTTGCCAGCCAGTTGGTGCAATTGATTGTAGATATATTCAAAGATTCTTTGGCTCAATCTTCATTGCCCGATGGACTTTCGCAGGCCTCAATCTCCCTCATCTTGAAAATGGATAAGGACTCCATGGAATGTGGATCATATAGCCCCATGTCTCTTTTGAACATGGACGCCAAACTACTGGCCAAGGTGCTGGCACTGCGTAGGAGGCCTGTGTCCAGAGGTAATTGCAGAGGACCACACAGGCTTTGTTAAGGAGCGGCAGTTATCGGCTCATATACGTGTGTTTGAATGTGGTCCCTTTCCCCTTCTTCAGCCCCTGAACCAGAGGTGATGATATCTATGGACGCTGAGAAAGAATTCAACAGGGTGGAGTGGGAGCACCTTTTTGAGGTGCTTGGGAGATTTGGATTTGGGCAGCAGTTCATCTCATGGGGTGGCGGTGGGGGCCAAGAGGGAGCACAGGATTTCTCTATATGCTGATGACCGCCTTATGTACGTTACAGATCCAGTCTCCTCTATGGACAAAATAATGAAGCTCCAGAGGGGCTTTGGCTCCTTTTCAGGTATGAATTGAAACTGGAGAAGAGTGAACATTTTCTGGTTAAAGCTCCGGGGAGGGGAGCCAATCTCGGGGTATTGCCTTTTTGTCTTGCCAGAGGTGGGATAACTTTCCGCCGTCCTTGCCGGGCAGAGTTCAGACGGTTAAGATGAACATTCTCCCTAGGTTTTTATTTCTGTTTCAGTGTCTTGCTGTTTCCCTTGCTAAGTCAATCGTTGCCGAGGTTAACAAGTTAATCACCTCTTTTATTTGAGCGTGTAATTCACCGAGAATTCGTAGGCCATTCCTTCAGGGGTCTGACAGTCGGGGGGGCCTGGCATTACCCAATTTGTTCACTTATTACTGGGCAGCCAATATTGAGAAGGTGCTGGGGTGGTTGGGGCAGTCAGATTCTATATTTGGGCAGATGAAGCTGAGTTTGTGTGGGGGCTTGAGTTTATAGCCATTGGTAAAAGCTTTGCTCCCGTTCTCCCAGGTGAGGCATTCCTCGAACCGGTCGTTAGCTAGTTGGGAGGAGCTTTCAGTGAAACTTCAACTGTCAGGAGCACATTTGTTCCACTGCTTCCAGTTATGCGATCTTGTCCAGAAGGCTTTCCTTAGTTCTCCGCTGGGGAGAATCCTATTGCTGGCTGGTGCGGTCTGCGGAGGGGGAGCTTTTCAAATATTTATGGGTAGATTTTGTCAATTGAAGCTGTCTCGCTGAACTAGGTGAGGGAGAAGTGGGTGGGGGAGCAGGGACCTATTTTGAATGAGGATGTGTGGTGTGAGGCCCTTCATAGGGTGAACTCACTTCCTCCTACACGCAGCTCAGCCTGATTCATCCCAAGGTGGTTCATAGGGCTCACCTAACTAAGGTCCTTTCTTCGTGGCAGCAGAGGACAAGGTGCGAGCTGTGCTCTCGTTGGCCCGCTAACCACACCCGCATGTTCTGGTCATGTCCAAGGGTGGTAAGCTATTGGGTCTTCTTCTTTAGCACCACGTCAGCGATTCTTAACATTGATCTGGAGCCTTGTCCGTTGGTGGCCATTTTTGGGGTATCGGACCCGCTGGGGCTGCAGACCGGGGTAAAGGCGGAGGTTCTTGTCTTTGTCTTGTTGATAGCCCAGAGGCGAGTTCTGCTGGGATAGAAATCCTCTGCTCCGCCCAGCACCTCGGCCTGGTTGGGTGGCCTCATAGAATTTTTATATCTGGAAAGATCAAGTACACCCTTGGGGGATCGATGGAGGGGTTCTACCTGAGGTGGCAGCCATTCATTTCCTACTTTAAGCATCAGTCACCTATTAATGGGGGGGGGGGGGGGGGGTTGGAGGGAGGAGGGCAGTTATTATTGAGGGGAGGTATTTTTGTCTTTCTTTGGGTAGGATTTATAAATTTGGTTGGGTGTTTTTTCTTTTGTACAATATTGTAGTGTTTGCTTTTCGTTTTCTGGGCTGTTTGATGTTAATGCCGTGTTTGTCACAAATGAAACATTTTCAACAGAAGTATTTTTTTAAAATAGAATTGCCCGTCAATGATTCTTCAAATATGCTATTACAGGAGCTTTTCACAGTAACTTCATTGCAGTATTAATGTAAGTATACTTGTGACAATAAAGATTATTAAAAAATATCCAATACCCCACTCCTCCCAAGCCTTGACTGGAGAGGCCACTGTTGTGTAGTATTTGCATTTGTGACCTTCCTCTTGCGGGTTTTTAGCCTGAACATGTTCTGGGGTTCTTGCAATGAAACCAGTTTCCCTTTCCTAGAATCAGGTTGGTGCATCTTCAGCGTCGCTAATAATAAGGGATTCTAAATCATTTTGTTGGTTTTTACGACAAATTGCTCATTGGTGTCTCCCAATTAATGTTTTTTTCTCAGCGTTACGTGACAAATAGATTTTAAAACACACACACACTTAACTTTGAGTTAAGCAAACAGTGATTTAGTGGGTTGAAAAAAATCATTAAATTAAATGACAGGAAGTTCATTGGAATTGTTTCCCTCCCTGAGAGTTTGTGGAGGTACATTACTCACTGGTGCCATTATTGCAAAAGAAAGACAGCTTTACATCTGTAATGAATGATCCGTTAGAGAAGTGACTTTACTTAAACTTCTGATTTTCTGTAAACTACAACATAGCCAATTTAAGATCAGCAATCAGGCTTTTTTACAGCAAGAAATCTGCATTTTGAGACACTGAGGTTTTCTGTACTTGATCCCAGGAGGTAGGAGCTGCTGGAAAGGCTTATGTATTGTGCATCCATGGATAGTTCAAGAAGCTGTAATATAATGTGATAATTTTGAATGCGTAATTTTCATTGTAAACAGGTACAGAGTAATTTATAATTTGCCTTGATTCCTGCCGAGCAGTGCATTAAGATTTTGATATGTAAGTGTCCAGTTCATTTTTTTAAATTTAAGCTGGAATGGAGAAAAAGGCCATTCTGGATTTAAAACTTCTCAGGTTGATCATTCAAACTTTTCAGGATGCACAAGTCCTGAGGCAGAGGCAAATTTCTTCTGTTAAAAGAAAAGAGCAAAAGAAAAGTTGCATAAAACAAGATGTCTCAAATGATCTTGATACTCGCTAAGTTGTTTTTGAAGTAAACGCAGAAAATGCTGGAAAAGTTTGACAGGTCTAGCGGCAGACGATAACCTGAATTGCTAACTCTATTTCTCTCTTCAAAGATATTGCCAAACCTGTTGAGCATTTCCAGCAATTTTCTGTTCTTATTTCCGACAACATCCATTGCTCTGGAAGTACTTTTGAAGATGTAGGCTGGGATTCTCCGACCCGACGCCAGCTTCCCCGTTCTCCGGCGCCATTTTTCGGGCGCTCGCGGGATCGCTGCCACGCCAGTCGGGAGCCGTTAACAGCCCTTCTAGGGCTCTGCCATATTGCCTGGGGGCCGGCGTGGAGAAGGGAACCCCATTGCATGCGTGGAAATATGCGCGGGCCGTTCTGGAGTGCTGGAGCTGCGGGGACCACTCCAGCACTAACCTAACCCCCTAAAAAGGTGAGAAATCCTCACTTTTGGGGGCCATTGACGCTGGAGTCGTTGGTGCCGGTTTTCACGCTGGCGTGGGGAAATAACCCCATTATTGGAGAATTCCGCCCATGGAGTGGGGTTGTCCAGCTGTTTGCTGGCGGATTTCTTGGGTCTCAACGGCAGCGCACCGCTGCCCGTGGGCTTCCTGGCGGTGTCAGGGTGGTTTCAATGGGAAAAGCCATTGAGTAGCGAATCCCACCGCCAGCAAACGGCGCGGAAAATTCTCTGTCCTCGCTAGCCGTGGTAGTGGGGCGGATTCGCACCAGAAAATCACGGCCGTAGTCACTATCGTAATGGAGGGAAATGGAGCACCAATTTGTGTACATGATTTGACATGAGTAATGGCTCATATTTTGAGGTCAGTGGAGAAATATGGGCAGTCTCCATTCGCCCCAGTGACAGTTGCCCTCAAAGATTTTGCAGGATTTTAAGTAGAAACAAGCTCTGATCCAGGGTCTGATCCAGCATGGTGCCCTTAACAAGGCATCTGTGCTCTCTGCGAGCAATGCATGCCACATCCCGCACACGCATCCTGCACACACACCCTGCACTAATGCCCCGCACATACACACACACCACATACACAGAACAATTTTGAGATCATTCTCTGCTAAACCTATTTATTGTCTGAATGATTTTTTAAAAGATCAGCAGAAACATGAAAAACCTGGATGTTGAACCCAATTTGAAAGGTATTGACTGCCGCAGATGTTGAACATCTACAATTACAGGTTTTACATATATTGAGAAGTAGCTCTAACTGGGTTTCCTTCAACTCTCCTCCCTAGAGAGATGTTAGAATAGCTTTCTTTCTTAGCTGGAAGCAGAAAGGCATTTTCAGAGTGACCTTCAGCATAAATCTTGAAGGGCTTGCATGTTACTTTATATCTGGACATTCTTATGACCCATTTCCCTCACGACACAAAGCATTTCCATCAAAGAATAAGTTTCCCAGCGGCCTGGTCCATTTCCTTGATGGTCAGAAAGACATTTTCTTGTCAGGTTTTCTTTTATCTCTTCACCAGCAAGGCCTAAAACTCTGATTAGTTTGATAGCCAAAGGCTTACTTATAATCTGTAAGACACATAAAAATAAAATGTACCTGTGGGAGAGGGAAGGGGCAATGAATAGAATCTTGATCAAATATTTTTTTTAAACTGTAATGCATTATAATTTCAGTGCAACTCATTGATTGAGCTGGAGTTGGTGTGAGATGGATAGTGGTGTCTAGAACTGCAAATGAAGTCTTGCAAACTTGTATGAACCAGCTGAATTCTGTGAATCTAAGACAACAATTTAGCTTGAGTAGTCATTGATGTTTTATCTGCGTTGGTCTAACATCGACTGCAACTGGATGCAGTAAAATGAGAAACAGGCTATCGACACAGGAGATGGTCCAACACTGTTTTATTGAACCTGTTGATTGCTGTACATAATCTGCTGTGGGTTGACACTCTATTAACCTAACTGATAACCTCCTACTGGCTTGACCAGACTAACTCGCTACCACATGGTGATGATGTTCATTGGCCTGTGCACTGCGACTATCTCCTGGCCGTGTCCTGTGAGAGAGGGAGAGCCTTAATGCCCTGTGGGCTTTATAGTGGTGGTATCCTGTCTGGTGATTGGTTGTTCTGTGTCGTGTGTGTTCATTGGTTATCCTGTATGTCAATCACTACCTGTCTGCATCTCATGATATTCATGAGTGGATATTATGACAGTCATAATGACATTTTATAAAACCTGTCAAATCTATGAAGTTGATGAAGATATTTATCTTCCCCGTTAACCTCTAATAGGTGTCACAAATTGTTCTTAGACTTAACCTGTTAATCTTTGGTATTTTACGCTTTTTAATAAAGTGCTAGGTTCAGCTGGAGGACAGCACCCCAACTCCTCTCCAATTCTACAACCGTTCTTTATCATGTCGTGGAGGATATTAGAATGAGTCTGCTGGCATGTCTGATCTCCCTCTGCAATTGCACCTATTCTGTGTTGCCGCGCTTTCCAACCTAATGATGGCACTTAACCTTGTCAATAATGGTTGGTGTTATAAGTGGGAAGAGTGCTGAAACTCAGCAGCTTTAAGTCAGCTCTGAATGATTTAGCATTTTGTTTCCTTTTCTGTGATAGCACTGAGCCTGAGGAGCTCAAAAGCAGCTCAGATTTTGGCACTGTAAAACAATCTGCGGAGGTACTGGAGCCCTGTTGTCGTATGGTAGGTGGGGGCTTTGTGCTTCTTCAAAGGAAGTAGGTGGCTTGGCTCTCCAAGGCACTGGAGCAGACTGTGGAATTGCTACACTAATAATTAAAATAAAAAATTAGCATCTGTGTTGAGAATAAGGAGGTGGGTGGGGTAGTCATCCCATTCACTTGTGAAATGAGAGCTGCTTTCTTGTGCATAAGAGTAGTTTTAGATGACACTGGGGATAATTTTAACTCCAAAACATGCGTGTCTTTTGGTTGGGTGGGTTTAAAATCTGAACTCAGCAAGTCCCTGGGCGGGATTCTCCTATTTGGCGGCAGAGTGTGCACACCGTCGGAAACGCCATCACGTTTCACGATTGCATGAACGGGCCACTGGGAGTACCGACTCTGGCACCTACAGGGGGCCAGCATGGCGCTGGAGCGGTTCACACCGCGCCAGCCTCCCATCGCGGCATGATCTGTGCGCCGTGCCAACCCGTGCTTGGGCGGTGGCCTCCATCAATGTGCCGGCCCCGTCGCAACACGGCGCAGCAGTTCAGGGGCCGGCACGTAACAAAATAGGCCCAGGGAGCGAGAGGCAGGCCCGCCGATCGGTGGGCCCCGATCGCGGGCCAGCTCCAGAGCCCCCCCCCCCCCAACAGTTCGCCCCCCCCGACCCTACGCGCAAAGTTCCCGCCAGCTGCGACCAGGTGCGGCCGCTCGGCCCATCTGGGCCGGAGAATCGCGGGCGTCGGGGCAGCATGGCGCAGTTACGGGGATTCTCTGGCCCGGCGCGGAGCTGGGAGAATCCCGCCCCCTGTTGTACTGGAAACAGAACAGGGCAGCCAATCAGTTTGGATAAGGAGGGGGTGTATCTTCATTGTAACAGTTGCAATTCTTAACTCATGCTGATTGGATTTGCCTGGCCTCGGAATATCCAGCCATCAAATGTGGTGAGAAGTGTTGGATCCATAAGGTAAATATCTTTACCGTAATGCCTGTTGGCTGGAAGGAGCAGGAGTGTTTACAACGAAGCTCAGAAAGCTACCATATAAATGCTGCCTCCTTATCCAAACCACAGGAAATTTCTGCTCTCCCATCACCAGCAGTGATAGAGCCACACACAGTGGGAGCGCTGGTGCAGTGCTGTTGTCAATGGCCGAGTAATCCAGAGACCCAGGGTAAACCTCTGGTGACCTGGGTACGAATCCCACCATGGCCAATGCTGAAATTTGAATTAAAAGTCGAATGATGATTATGAAACCATTGTTTTTTTTTATAAATTTAGAGTACCCAATTAATTTTTTCCAATTAAGGGGCAATTTAGCTTGGCCAATCCACCTACAATTCACATCTTTGGGTTGTGGGGATGAAACCCACGCTGACACGGGGAGAATGTGCAAACTCCACACGGACAGTGACCCAGAGCCGGGATCGAACCTGGGACCTCGGCGCCATGAGGCAGCAGGGCTAACCCACTGCACCACCGTGCTGCCCTGAAACCATTGTTGATTGTTACAAAAACCCACTTGGTTTACTAATGCCCTTTAGGGAAGGAAATCTACCCAGACCCCGAGGAATGTGGTTGATTCAGTTCAAGGGCAATTAGGGATGGGCAATCTATTAATCTGTTCTGGCTCAGCCAGTGACACCCACATCCCCTGAACAAATTTTTTTAAATGTTCCCAAACCACCCCCCACGCCCCAACTCCAACCATCATCATGATCCACCTGACTACCATCTTACTCTGCTGCATCCCAACCACCATCTTGCTCCTTTCCGATCAACCCAGACCACAATCACTATCCCCTGCTGCTGGCTGACCTTGTCAATCAGCCTGGCTGTCATCGGAAATCTAGAAAGAATTATTGACAGCATTCTATGGATAAAAAATACAGGAAACATGCACTTCCATGTTCCCCATTCATACCTTCTCCTCTTGGTCCAGATGCACAGTCCCATAAAATTGGGCCATTAACCGTTAAATATTCTGTTAAACAGAAAAGCGAGGACAAGCAACATTCCAATAAATGAGATAGAATTGCTGCACAGATACAAGCCATTTGGTCTGTGCCACTGTTCAAGCTCTGCATCGTCTCCTTTCATCTAACCTTATCAGCATTTCCTTCTATTGCTTTCTAACTCAAACATAGTTAGTGTTACAGACAGGACAGAAATGCAAAACTGAACTCCTTTATTCTCTCACTGTCTGTCTGCAAGCAAATTTTAAAAATAGGCCTTGGTGCTGTTGGTTGTGTAGTCAATGTTTAAAGTAACTCGCAACAAATTCTCTTCAAATTTAATTCAAAGTTTAGTTTATTCACACATTCAAACCCAGGGATAATCACAATTTCTCTCTCTCTCTCATGCACGCACAAACACAAACACAATGGGCGGGATTCTCCGAAATGGAGGCAGAATGTTCGCGCTGTCGTGAACTCCGTCACGTTTCACGACGGTGCGAAATGGCCGTGGGGCACCACCGATTCTGGCCCCAACTGGGGGCCAGCACGGAGCTGGAGCAGTTCACGCCACTACAGCCTCCCTTCCCGGTGCCAACTGGGCGCCGCGCAAACCCGCGCATGCGCAGTGGCGCCTCGCCAACCCACGGATGCGCGGGGTACTTCCTCAACGCGCCGGCCCCGAAACAACATGGCATGGGGTTTCAGGGGGCAGCTGCGTAATAAAATAGGGCTGGGGCTGGAGAGGCCAGCCCACTGATCGGTGGGCCCCGATCGCAAGCCAGACCCCATCGGAAGCCCCCCCCCCCCCCGGTGAAGGAGCCGCCTCCCTCCCCCCACACGCCGCCCCCCGACCCTACGCGCAGAGTTCCCGTCTGCTGCAAGCAGGTGTGAACGGAGCCAGTGGGACTCTGTCAATTCCGCGCGGCCGCTCGGCCCATCAAAGCGAGAGAATCGGCGACCCGGCCGCGAACAGCAGCCCGCAACCGGTGCCCCACCAAATGCGCCGGTGCAAATGGCGCCGATTCTCCGCTCCTCAGAGAATCGCATACCGGCGTCGGGGCGGCATGACGCGGTTGCGGCAATTCTCCGGCACGGCGTGGGGCTCGGAGAATCCCGCCCAATAAGTGGGATAGAAAAGATGAGTTTTTACAACTATAAGTAACTTAACAGTAAAAGAACCACAGATATAGATGTAGATGTTAGTTCTCATGATTTACAGAGTCCAGAATGCCGAAGTCCAGAGGCGTTCCCTCATTAGGAAGTTCCAATTGAAGCATGTTTCTAATGTACGGAATGTATTACCAATGATGGTAGTGAAATGAGACGAGGTTGATATTCAATGACTTGATCTGTTTGACAGTCAGTGGCTCGTGGTTTCTCGATAAACATGCAAGGAGGGCTTGTTGCAAGCTGCTTGGTCAGTCGATTGTAGGGCGCAGGAACCTGCTGTTCTATACCAATCTCGCCTGGCCTCAGTTGGAAGGTCGGGCAAGGTAAGCATAGTTGGATTTCAAGGTAAGTAATTAGTAGTAGAATACTATTTTGAATTGCCTCCCTATCGGAAGTTACAGGCCTAAATTAGCACAGCCTACAATGTGTTCCCATTGTCAAGAATATTATTTATGTTGTTGGTTACAGTCTGGCTGCACTTGAGAAATTAAGCAGAACTGGTAAGCAGTACAATAATCTGTTAAAATATCAATTCTTGCATTGTTAATAGTCATTTTATTCAGGGCAAGCAAATTACCATAGGACGTTCAACATCCTTTGTGTCTCCTGACATTCAATGTAATGTTTGCCTGACATAATTTATTCTTAATCTTTCTCTAAAAGGATTCAAAATAGGGACTTACAAAAAGGATCTGAGTAAAGGTGCAATTGGAGGTTAAGATGCGCCAAAGGGACTCTTGATTGTTGCTACTGTGAGTTCAGGAGTGTGCATAACTTGCCATTTATATATCGATCCAAGCTGCAAAAAGTAGCTTTGTGACCTTGTGCAGAGCTGTGAAGTAGCAGTAGTAATTCACCTTAGAAAACCATGATTTGATGTTTTCTAAAATAGGCTGCAAAGTAAAGAGGTATTTTCTTCCTTGATGGATAGACAGCCGAAGACTGACCATGCTCCTCCCACCCCCCCCCCCCCCCCCCCCCCCCCCCCCCTAACACCACCTCAAATTTATACATATTTCCCCTATCATGCTATGGAGGGAACTTGGATTAAACAGGCACTGCTACTGATATCTCATGAGATGGGCTACAATTTCATTGCATTGAAAATAAAGGCAAACATTTCTTGACAACATACATTATCAATTCAGGTCAATGCCTTCCATCAGTTTCTGCCAAATCTGTTGTGTATTTTCCAACATGTCCTTTTCTCTTTCCAATTTTCCAATATCTGCAGTGGTTTTTCTCCATCTGAACAGAGTGGTGTTGGAAAGTGTAGGTGTATTTTTTTATAACTCCTATCACTGTTGAATCACTCTACTATTTGAGCCTTACAGATTTCAAAGATGTATCTGGCCCATAACCATAACAGTTTTTGCTTTGAAAAATATTTAATGACATCGAACATAGGAATTAGAGTAGGTCATTCAGCCCTTTGAGCGCTTTCTGCTAATCAATTAGGTCATCGTTCACTTATATCGTAGCTTCATTTTAACTCTACCTTGGTTCTAATGTACTTGCCTAACAAACACCATGGGCACAATTCTCCGTTTGGGAGAGTTAATGCCAAGACTGAATTGTGTGCGGTTTGCATTCCGTTGGGGGTGTTATTTTTGGAACAATTCAGGACATGCCAATGTGGGGGCATTCTGCTGGGCACCAATTACAAGCAATTCCCAGCCCAGCAGGAGTTCTAATCACTGGGGCCAGAGTTAACGCCAAAGAGCCTGGGACTGGGGCTGTATTGAAGTGCTCCACTTATCACACACTCACACAGCCGCCAACATGGCCCAGAGAAGACCTCTCCCCCCCTCCCTCCCCCCCCCCCCCCCCCCCCCCCCCCCCCCCCCCACTCCCCGCGAGGTCAGGGGTCCGAGGTGAACCCATAGCTCCATGCCAGTGAGGAGCGGAGGGACACCCTTTTCCCCAGCGTCGGCAACAGATCAAGCCTGCCCTCCTAACCACTACCTGGGAGATGGAGGCAGAGGCAGCCAGTGCTGCCAGTCTCACTAAGGGGAGACAGCTGGTGATCTGGAGGAGTAGGACCACTGGTAAATCCTCTGCCCTGACAGGGGCAGAGAACCAGGGTGAGTTCCACAGGCTGCAGTGCTGATGTCCTCTGGTTGGGGTGAGCTCTGCTGATCCTCTGCTTCCTCTGGAGTGGGGCAGAGCTTCTGAGGAGTGCCAACACCTGGAGGGCTCCTGATTGAGCTTTCCCTTGATGATACAACTGGGGTATGAAATTGTCCAGAGGGGCAGCCTGGTGGGCTCCCAGAGACCTTCTGAACGTTTAAAGCATCACTTAGCACACAGCAGTGTGAGCAGCCAATGGTCTGTAAGCAGCACCAAAGGAAAGCGTTGAAAAGACAGATTGCAGCAACGGCGGTCTGAGCCAGGCCACCCCAATCCAGAGGGGGACACTCAAGCTCACGGACTTGGCACCAGATCACTATCCGCTACTGACCAACCCGAGCAGCCATCCCCCAGCAAGCCTGACAGTTTTCAATGGTTTTTAGCCTCCCGCTCCCCCTGCGCAGCCATGACGTCCAGTCCACATTTCTAAATATTTGTAGTAATTCACGCCTGCGAGACTTCCTCCTGAGAGGAGCGGTGCATCGCTACAGGGAAGAGCACATGCCGGTTTTGCATGCCAGCGTGGGTCGCAAGCCGTGTTCCCGCCACCAGCGAGAGGCTGGAGCATGGTGCCCGAATCGGCGCCAGTGAGGGACCTTGATTTTGGCTGGCCGCCTATATTCCCCTCCCAATCACGGTTTGTGTTTGCGGCATTTTGAGGCAGAGGATTTTGCCCCATGTCTATTCTGGTTTTGAAATATTCAGTTCATTTCACCTCAATGGCTTTTGGACGGGAGGAAAAAGTTCCAGATTTTCACTACCCAGAACAGCCCTGCTCAAAAATTGTGATTCCCCTTTTTCACTCGCAAAGGAAATGATTTCACTCAATTTATCAAATTCTTTAACCACCTTAAATATCTCACTAAAATCACCTCTTAATTTTATACAAAGGATGTACAAACCTAGTCCATGTAACTTGTCTTCATAGTATGGAACGCTCCCACCAATATTTACTTTAATGCTCTGCTCTATTTTCCTCCGCCTAAAGAAAGCAGATAGAAGAAAAATAGACCAATTGTCATACTAGACACAGTCTGGTGCAGAGATTTCTGAGTATGTCAAGCCTTGGCATCTGAACAAGAAACTATGTGAATGTAGTGCATCGGCAAACACATTTTGCCCTCACTTTAATGCTGAACAAACATCTCAGTGTTATAAGCACATTCTGTGTTTCTTCTCAGTGGTGATGTTGTTATGCTCATAAGTAAAGGGCAAAGTTGTGCCAATCTACTGGTTAATACAACTTAAGAAGAAATGCATAAAAATGAACTCTCCGGTATTGCATTGCCAGTTAACATTCGGGCAGGACTCTCAGGCTCTGGGTTCCCCTCTGGGAAGCCAATTTAACTTGTATTAACCTGGGCCTTCACTCAGAGGATCCGCCTTAGGTCTGGTTATTTCTGACTTGCTTCCACCTCCACCAGTTTAACTATCAGATCGCTGAGATAATATTAGAATTCTCCACATGAGATTTTAAAAAGGGCTTTAAAACAACCCAACCTGGGGCGGCACAGTGGTTAGCACTGTCGCCTCACCGCGCTGACGACTCGGGTTCTATCCTGGCCCTGGGTCACTGTCCATGTGGAGTTTGCACATTCTCCCTGTGGGTCTCACCCCGACAATCCAAACCTGTGTCTGGAAGGTGAATTGGCCACTCTAAATTGCTCCTTAACTGGAAAGAAAAGAACGGGTACACTAAATTTTTTCTTTTTTAAAATAAAATAACCCATCCTGAGTGCAGCTAGTGCTGGACTAGGGATTGCAGGTTAAATTGGCTGCACAGAGAGAAAGGCCTTCAGGTCTTTAGAGAGAGATCAGGGCCGGGATTCTCCGCTATCCGGCGGGGGGGGGGGGGGGGGGGGGGGGGGGCGTACCGCCGCCGAGGAGTGGCGTGAACCACTCCGGTGTCAGGTTGCCCGGAAGGTGCGGGTGAGGGGCTAGGCTGGCGCCGGCGGGGTTGGTGCCGTACCATCCGGCGCCGAAGGGCCTCCGCCGGCACCGTGTGCTGGCATCATCGCAGCGCATGCGCAGGGGGTTTCTTCTCCACGCCAGCCATGGCGGACCGTTACAGCGGCCGGCGTGGAGGAAAAGAGTGCCCCAACGGCATAAGCCCGCCCGCAGATCGGTGGGCCCTGATCGCTGATCGGGGGCGAGGCCATCGTGCCCCCCCCCCCCCCCCCCCCCCCCCCAGGGCTAGACCCCCCTGCACCCCCTGAGGACTCTGCAGGCCGCCTGCTGAGCCAGGACCCGCCGTTACAGACCTGGTGTAATATACGCCGGCAGGACTGGGCGAAAAGGGGTGGCCACTCGGCCCATCGCGGGGCAGAGAATCGCCGGGGGGGGCCATTGCCAACGGCCCCCGACTGACACGATTCCCGCCCACCACCAAAAAACCGGCACCGGAGAATCCGGCAGCCGGCGTCAGGGTGGGATGCACGCCGCCCCCCCCCCCCCCCCCCCCCCCCCCCGGCGATTCTCCGGACCGGCGTGGGGGGTCGGAGAATCCCGCCTCTGAGCTGTGGCCTTCTAATTTCATGACCAAAACAAAAAATGAAAGGAAACTCACAGTCTCACAAAGTAAGGAATATTCCGGAATGATCAGTGCCAATCAGCATCGAGTGAGTGTCAGTTGAGAGCCAGGAATATCAAATAGTCCACTGGCTGGCAGCCAAGTCCCCCAAGATGGGTCATGCTGGGAATTTTACTTTAAATAAAAGGGGAAGTCCATCTTAAAGGTTTAGGCCCCCAGTAATTGTTCATGTACAAAAATTATGAAAGCCAAAAGGAACAGAAATCACAAAGGAAAACAAGGCACTGACAATGATTTGCAAAAGGTTCCTTACAGAAGGGCAATCCGTTCCAAACTGCTGCATGTCAATGCCTGCAGCATCAAAGTAAGTTATGATAGCCTTCTGTTACTGGACTAAAGAAGAAAATATTTAACAAAATGATATCCAGCAGTAAAATAAATTGTATCAGTTAGCTTTTCTTTTCCCTCTTTTTATTGTTCCTATGTCACTCAGTGACAGCACATTTAAGCCTCACAATTATGTTTCTCGATTTCTTTAAGACAACCTTTCTGCAAAAAAGATATATGGGAAAAAAGGTTACATTAAAGTGCATTGCACAGCAATTTTATAGCCACTGAACAGATTTAAGGAGGAGATAGATAGATTTCTAGAATCTAAAGGCGCCAAGGGGTACTGGGAGAGCACAGCAGTTTGCCGTTGAGATCGAGGATCAGATATGATCAGATTGAATGGAGGAGCAGGCTCCAAGGGCCAAGTTACCCACTCCTGCTACTATTTTCTATGTTTCCATATTTTAGTGCCAAAGCGTTAATGAAGTAGGCTTTTATCTTTCCGCAAAGTCTTCAAATTAAGAGTAAATTGTTTGCCTGAGTCAGAAATCAATATACATCTCACACCCATTGTATTGAGAAGTCACTGATCCTGAGCTGTCAGCAAAGATTACCCGGACTGGGCCCTGCTCTTGAGTTGTGAGTACCACCGACAAAAAAAATCAGAACAGCAGTCTCTCAAGTTTTTAAATGGCAAGCTGCCAGGGAAAGCTTTGGTCTGGCCCATAACAGAAATGTTGAAGGGTGGTTGGGAGGCATTTTGTTTAATGCCAGGAGGGTGACCACTATTGTGGGAGAGCATGGTGTATTTGTTTTCTCTCATTGCTCCCTTTCTCTCACTCCTGTGGGCATCTATACAAGCTGCAGGGTTTTATATTAGATACTGCAGAGCTGCAGATACCAATTAATGTAGTGACTACTTGTCTTAAGATCCAATAATCGCGATTCCATTTCTCGGAAACCAATAAATGAGTTTACAATCTAAATAGCAATTCTCGTGAATCGTAGAATCTATGTTGTGACAATGATGCACGATCAATTACACGAAAGACTTAGATTGGTAAAACTGTGGCTTTATTACAGTCAGATATGTGGCCTCCTACTGCAGTTGGCGGAATGGCTGATCAAAAGGGAGGACACGCATATTTATCTGGCTCCTTATGGGCGGAGCTAGCCGGCAGGGGCTACCGGCGAACCTGTAGTGCAGGTCCTACCTTAATACAGGTGCACACAGTGGTTCAACACAGACGAAAAATATCATAGGCCTATTTATTAATTCCCTAGCTTGAGCATATACGCAATCAAAGTTGTTAATCACATTGGATTGTGTTTACAACATATTCAGCTGTAGTTTCACTTTGTTCCTTCAACAAACCTGAAACCTTTATACATATCTGACTGTTTAACTTCCCAAATATCCAGAAAAACCAGGAATCTGTCAGCCTTAAGAAATAATATGTGAGGATAACATTGGGGGTTCCGATGGGACTGGAGGTGGCAGGTGGAACTGCTGGCTACACACAATCACCATGGCGACCAAGCAATTGGATATGCAGAGGCAAGTACCCCAGCTAATCATGTGACAGGGTCGGGCAGGAAGTTGCTGGCCCCACTGTTATCTCACGGGGTCAAGTTTCCGGGTGCCATTTTTGATTGGCACCGGGACAGGCATCTCGTCCGTAACACTTGGCAGCATCAATCTGGCTGTTTGCTGGCACTGGGTGTAATGAGGATGTCACAGGCCTGTTTGGCCTGCCATTCCATCACTTTTGCCCTGCCTTCGGTAACCCTCAACCCATCTCTTTCCATCACCCTTGACCAATTATCATCCACCCTAGCACCCTTGAGCTTCGCCAAACCCCCCTACCCATCACCATTGGTCAGTTCCCCTGGCACAATGGAATGGCCTTCCCTTACCCTTGACCTGCTATCTGTCATCCTTTACCCTTTACCATCCTTGACCTTCCCTCTGTTACCCTCGACCCTCAAGACCTTCCCACAATTATGCTTGACTTAAGTAAAAGCAAATTACTGCAGGTGCTGGAATTTGAAACCAAAAGAGAAAATGCTGGAAAATCTCAGCAGGTCTGGCAGCATCTGTAAGGAGAGAAACAAGCCTATGTTTCGATTCCAGATGACCCTTTGTCAAAGCTGCCATTTGCTGGGCTTTGACAAAGGGTTATCGGGACTCGAAACGTTAGCTCTATTTTCTCCTTACAGGTGCTGCCAGGCCTGTTGAGATTTTCCAGCATTATCTCTTATGCTTGACCTAACATCTGTCAACATTGATCTTTGCTATGAATCCTTGCATCCCCTCTCCATCACCCATGTGCTCTTGTAGGTCTGTCACCACACTCCTTACCTTGGTCAGTCATGCTGTGTTCCTCTTTCACGACCACTTCCTTCTCTCCCTCCTTCGGTGAGCCATGCTCCCTTCCACTTTCACAGCCGCCACTCGATCTCAATCATCGATGCCTCCTCTCCATGGTTCCACAAAGCTCCCCATACAAGAAAACCAGCCTGATCTCAGACCAAATCCACCAGGAGGACTACCTGGCCTACTCCACGCCAGTCATGAATCTGAAGGCCCGTTTTTCTCATTTGCTGAAAACCAAAGGTAGAATTTAATCTGACGACATTGTGTTTTAATCAACATGCATGACATGCTAATGCATTAAAAAAAAAACATTCCCATCACTTGCTGTCGGGACACATCATCTCTCCTCAATCCACTGCCAATTTAATAACAACTCTCGTTCCACTTTTGGGAAGCAGAGTTTTTGCCGTCCGCTCAATCAAGTGTTTCCCACTCCCTGCGGCTTTTCAGGATTCCGCCCATTGAGTCATTAGCTCTCGAGCATTACAAATAATGGGATACATTTTGAGTTTGTGTGATTGTGTGAAATGGGTGATATTTCCATTGGCTAGAAAATGAATATACAAATCTGGTAGAGGTAAAATACAGAAGAAGATACAGAAGTCTGAAGACCTGCACATCCAGATATTGGAACAGCTTCTTCCCACAGCTACCAGACTCCTCAACGACTCACCCTTGGACTGATCTGTTCCCTGTAAGAACACTATTCACGACGCTCTATGCTGCTCTTGTTTGGCTTTGTTCTGCTCTGTAACCAATCACTATTTCTTGATACACCACTGTCAATGTACTCTGTCAATTATTCTTTTGTCAACTATGTACGTACTGTGTACGTTCCCTCGGCTGCAGAAAAATACTTTTCACTGTACTTTGGTACATGTGACAATAAATATCAATTAATCAATAAATTTCAATCAATAACACCCGCTTTACATCGTCACACAATTTCTAAGCAAGGAGATAATTAACTGGATCTATAAGAGGGAGGGGAAACTTAACCCAATTTGTGCAGTATTTAGATGTAGTGTATCGGTGTGTGTACTGAAGTGGCAATCCTTTGTGATGAAAGAAAAAAGTCAGCTTACCTTCAGGAAAAACAAATTTATGGATGGCTAGGGAAGATCCAACAGCTCTGTTTTAAAGAGAATTGAAGTTCTCCAGGTATCCTTCAACATGCGTCCTTCAACCATTACGACCAAAACAAACTAACTTAATTTATCTCATTGCTGTTGAACCTTACAATATGCAAACTAATTGGTCCCTAAAATAAGAAACAGTAGTAACTAAGGCCAGAATTCTCCCATTCCCCCATTGGTGGGTTTAATTGTGGGCGGGGGAGGGGGTGGGGTGGAGAATGGAGAATTCGGCGGGAGTTCCAACAATCAGTTCCATGCCAGCAATTCAGCTCCCGGCTGCCATGATGTGTCCGGTCCCATTTCCCGCCAGGGGCCAACAGGAGACCGATTTACATTTGACCTTTGGGAATGCAGATGAAGGCCCAGTCATAATACGCCCCCTCCACCCCATCCACTCCCTCCAGGACCCGATCATCTGGGCCACTGGTGGGAAATCACATGGCCCAGAATACATCAGGACCCAATGTGGCATGCACATATCAGCGCTTACCTGGAAATGGTCTGGGAAAGATGGTCAATGTACATCGGTGGTGCAGGGAGTGAATGTTGAAGGTGATGGATGGGGTGCCAATTAAGCCGGCTGTTTTGTTCTGGATGGTGTTAAGCTTCTTGAGGGTGTTGGAGCTGCAGTCATCCAGGCAATTGGAGAGTATTACAACACATTCCTTACTCGTGCCTTGTAAGTGGTGCACAGGCTTTCGGGCGTCAGTAGGTGAGTTACTCTCTGCTGAATTTCCAGCCTCTGATCTGCTCTTGTAATCACAGTATGTATATGGCTAGTCCAGTTCAGTTTCTCATCAATGGTATCACCAGGATGTTGATAATGTGATTCTGCCATTGAATGTCATGGGGAGATGGTTATAGTGTGGGCTATAGGACGGCACGGTGGCACAGTAATTAGCACTGCTGACTCACAGCTCCAGCTTCCCAGGTTTAATTCCTGCCTCGGGTGACTGTGTGGAGTTTACACTTTCTCCCTGTGTCTGCGTGGGTTTCCTCGGGATGCTCCGACAGTCCAAAGACATGCAGGTTAGGTGGATTGGCCATGATAAATTGCCCCTTAGTGCCCAAAAAGGTTAGATGGTTACTAGGTTACGGGGATAGGGTGGAGGCATGGGCTTAAGTAGGGTGCTCTTTCCAAGGGCCGGAGCAGACTCAATGGGCCAAATGGCCTCTTTACGAACTGTAAATTCTATGACTATGTCTATGACTATGTCTTAATGGAGAGAATCATTACATGACACTTGTGTGGTGTAAATATTATTTGCCATTTATAAGCCGAACCATGAATATTTTCCAGGTTTTGCTGCATTTCGACGCAGATTGCTTCAGTGTTTGAGGAGTTATGAATGGTGCTGAATAGTGTGAAATCATCCATGGATATCCCCACTTCTGGTCTAATGATGAAAGAAAGGTCATTGATCAAGCAGCTGAAGATGGTTAGGCCTAGGGCACTTCTGTCTGAAGATTGTTGCAAATGCTTCAGCTGTGTGTCTTTCACTGATGTGCTGGCTGCCCCCTCATTGAGGATGGAGTTAATTGTGGACCTTCCTCCTCCAGTGAGTTGTGTAAATGTCCGCCACCGTTCACCCAGCAGAGTTTAGATCTAATCCGTAGGTTGTGAGATTGCTTAGGTCTGTCTATCGTATTTTGCTTCTGTTGTTTGACACACAAGTAGTCCTGAGTTGTAGCTTCACCAGGTTGATTCTTCATTGTAAGGGGACCCTTGGCTGCTCTGGGCCTGCTTTCCTGCACTCTTCATTGAACCAGGATTGATCCCCTGGCTTGATGGCAATGGTAGAGTGGGGGATATGCCAGACTAAATTGTGATTGAGTCCAATTCTGCTGTGCCTGTTGACCCAGCAACTCATCGTTGCCCAGTTTTGAGTTGCTAGATCCTTTCAAAATCTAACTCAATTAGCATGGTGGTAGTGCCACACAACACGATGGAGGGTATCCTCACTGTGAAGATGGGACCTTGTTTCCACAAGGACTGTGTGGTTGTCGCTCCTTCCAATACTGTCATGGACATTTGTATTTGCGACAGATACATTGGTGAAGACAAATTCATGTAGGTTTTTCCCGCTTGTTGATTCCATCAGTATCTGCCGAAGAGTCAGTCTGGCAGATATATCTTTTAGGACATGGTTCAGTCAGTAGTGGTGCTACCAAGCAAGTCTCGCTGATGGACATTGAAACCCTCCCACCCAGAGTACATTATGTGCCCCTGCCAACCTTCCTGGTTTCTCTAGGTGGTGCTCAATATGGAGGAGTACTTAATCATCAGCTGAAGGGGAACTATACTGTAGAGATCTCTGTATATCAATATACATGATCAATATATGTACTTACAGGCAATTGAACACTAGATGTCTCACTATCTGGACCTATATAAATAACTTTCCCGCTCTTTCTGAAGGAGTACAGAGAGAACAGCCATAGGAAAGCTAGAGAGAGAAGTTATTAGTTATCAAAGCATTGTATTGTATAATTTAATTAGTTATCTCTATAATTGTTTCTTTGTTTTACTAGTTGAGTATTAAGTAAAAAGAACTCACAATATTTATTTGAAAATGAAATGAAAATCGTTTATTGTCACAAGTAGGTTTCAAATGAAGTTACTGTGAAAAGCCCCTAGTCGCCACATTCCGGCGCCTGTTTGGGGAGGCTGGTCCGGGAATATATTACTCAATAAATTAGTTTATCTTTGCAAGAAGATTTCAACAATTCGGCAGGTTCAAAATATATTACACAAAGTAATACAACATGCTACCAGGAGATGTATATAATATAACATACACGTGGTAACTGGCGGGAGGTTTCCTTGTCCATGTTTAACCTGATGCCGTGACAGACCAAGGTCCAATCTGTCCTTGCAGGTCAGAAAAAAATGCCATGGCACTCTCTGAAGAAGAACAGGTATGTCCTCACTGATGTCCTGGCCAAAATGTATCCTTCAGCTGACATCAGTAAAACAGATTAACTGCTTTATTATCACATTCCCGTCTTTGGGACTTTGCTGTGTGCAAATTGGTTGCAGTGTTTCCGATATTGTAAGAGTGATTTCATTCAGAAGTACTTTCTTTATTGGCTGTATGTGCTTTAGAACATCCAGTGATTGTGAAAGGTGTGCTAAAATGCAAATGTTTCTTTTATGGTTTGATACCTCAGCTGTTTCCACTGAGTTGCCCAAACAGTCAGGAAAGCTGCTGTCATTGAAAAACTAGCAAAATGTTGATTAGTGAAGTATTTCCTGATGGACGACATCGCTAGTACTTGCTGCTAGAGCCTGTTCGGAGAATATCAAATGAAGTAGCTGATGCTCAACACATGAGAAACGAGAAAGAAATATAGACAGTAAAAATCCTGCTGTTACGTTATATATATTTATATATGTGCAGTGCTTTCAATGTTGTCGAGTCCCAAGGCATTGCGCAGATACTATTAGCCTACGTTTGACACCAAGTCAAATAAATGGAAATTGGGACTGGTGGCCAAAGGCTTCGTCAAAAAAATAGTTTATTTTTCCGACAGCTTAAATGAGTAAGAGAGGTGGATAGGCAGAGACATTTACGGAGGGAATTTCATAGCTTAGGCCTAGGCTGCTGAAGAAATGGCTGCCTATTCAAATCAGGGAAATCAGGACGCTGCAATAGTGTTAGAGATATTGGAGGGTTGGAGGAAGTTGACCAGCGTTTGTCTTTATTTTGACCTCAGAAAGATTCTCTCTGCCGTGGCCATAATAAGAGTCTTTCTTTGCTGGCAAGCCCAGCAGGGAAGGGTCCTCACAGATCGAGGTGCCATTTTGTCTGACTACCCTACTCTTTCCCCCTCCCCCTTTCAGCCCACCCAGGTTTCAATCCCCGCATATTAACTCTCCCCTCAACCTCAGGGAGGCCCCCGGGCACACCCCTTCACCCTTACTCCACCTGATAAGGCCCTCCAGCCTGATGGCTCATTTAAATATTCTGATCTGGATCACGCCCACTGAGGGCGAGATCCAGATCACAATATCGTGCAAGACTCCAATACATTCCATGAGACATTTTGAGCATTGCAAATCTCGTGTGGTGACCCTTGCGACATTCGACGGCCTCGCCCCAACACCAATTAGGGCTCGACGAGGTCGTTAAGTCGGACCCTTAGTCCCCCAAGAGGAGAATCCAGCCAATTTTTTATATCCCAATTCTTTGGTTATCTGGAATGTAGCAAGTTCTTTGGGAAGTCTGCCTGTATGCTGTTCCCTTGTCCTGGACAGCGTGTCCTTTCCTGGGAGAGTTGAGAGGTGTTCACTCCCCAGTGTCCTATCTCCAACTGCAAACAAATTCAGCTAAAACTGATGCAAAAAGCCTTTCGACCTTACAGGGCCCCAGTTTCTCAACAAAGACTGCTAATTCTACCAGCCTTTATTTACTCCTCACACCGTAACCCTCCCTCAGCACGATAGAAACACAGTTGGGACTGAGTCCAGCCCTACACATACCAACACCTTTGCCCAGCATGAATATAACTGTAATTTTATCTTTCCTTACACAGAAATATTATGTAAATGCCTCAAAACTCCCTTTGTTTTCCCAACGCAATACATTCGGAAACTGATGAATGAGAATAAAATGTAGATACATCAAGAATAGTGCTCAGATGAAGCTGGCCTTGGGTTTTGAAAGCCCATATATGTTGATTAAACATGCATTTTGAACAAAAATCTATAAATATTTATAGCACAAAAATGTACAGTGGCAGTGGTTTTTGAAAGCCGAAAATGAAGCAGCTGGAACTGCTGCAATTGCCGTGTCATCAATGTATAACTGACAGTATTTTTCAATAATTTAATTTGCAGGTTTATTTATTGATAAAATCCATCCTTAAGTAGTTCCTTGTGCCCATTCGTCAAAATGATATTATTCCCCACGATGTTGATTGAACCAAGCAAATTGGGTGCTGTGAATTGTGGGCCAACTGCAGCTCATAAACTTGGCACAAGCAGGGCCTCTCATCACACATGCATAACTGTGGCGTTGTGGCCTGTTAAATGTAGAACACCTGTACTGTATTGAAAATTGCCTCTGGAAAACAAATATAATTATGGGGTAGAATAGATCAGAAGATGTCAGTTGATAGGAGAGAGCCAAACAGGCTTTGATGTCAGTAACACACTTATTATTTACTTCTCCTGGGATTGTGCAGAGAACATGGAAACGAGCCAGGTTGGTACCCTGCCACTGTTGCCAATTTATTCTGCATTATATTGGCAGTTGAGCCAGTAAGCTTACTGTGCCATCTTGATGTCATAACAGTGCAGCAACTTGTGATCTGGCAATGCATTACCTTAAAGAGTGAAGAAATAGACTCAGTAGTAAGCGTCGGAAGGGAATTAGACATTCGCTTGAAAAGGAACATTTTGCAAGGATGTGGGGAAATAGCAGGGAGTGGGATGCACTGAATAGATCTTTCACAAAGCTGGCTCACACACGATGAGTCAAATGTCTCCCTTCTGTCCTGTAAGACTCTGTGATTCTAGGGGTTTAACTTACATCCATAGTTGGCCTGAGCTTTTGTGTCTCTTTGTGAGGATGTCACACATTGAAATCATTCCTTTGTTCGGTTTTATATTCCTGCAATGACTAGCTTGCAGGATTGGAGGGAGAATGGTGGAGGAGAAACAAGAGGGAAAGAAGAAAATCGTGTGGGCCGTTTGTTTCCATGCCAGTACTTTTGTCCTATAAGAAATCAGGTTTGGACAAAAAGTCAGCACTTTTCATGACCTCAGGATGTTCCAAAGTTGCTTTACATCCAATTCAGTACTTTTTTAAAATATAAATTTAGAGTGCCCGATTCTTTTTTTTTTTCAATTAAAGGGCAATTTTGTGTGGCCAATCCACCTACCCTGCACATCTTTTTGGGTTGTGGGGGTGAGACCCACACAGACATTGGGAGAATGTGCATCCTCCACATGAACAGTGACCCAGGGCCGGGATCAAACCCGGGTCCCCAGCGGCGTCAGCCAGTTAAGTACTTTTGAAGTCAGGAAACCAGCTTGGTGGCTCATGTGCTGATTTCCATACATTTTGTTTCTCAAAATAAGATTTCAGCTCTTGTTATAGTAATTACAAAGTGGCCACACTCACTAACAATTTTGTACTGTTAAAGGCTTAGCTGGCACTGATGCCGCTCAAGTGTCAGCCACAGTTCAGGCCGCACAGGAGACTCAAAGCCGAAGGAGACTGAGGGCAAGATTCTCCGTCCGCATCCGACTGGAAATTCCCGACCGAGATCAATGGACCTTCACATGGTCCACTTCCCACCGGTGGAGATCCTGCAGTGGGCGGGGTGGAAGAATCCAGCCCTGAGGGTTTTCAGAACCTGGGTGTTCTTCATGGAGCTGTCAGACATGTGTCATTGGGAGATTCCGCCTTACAAGTACGACACATGTGCGACATGCTTTCAAACTAGGCGCCAAGTGGAGGAGGAGGGTGATGTGTTGGGTAAGCTGGGTCTACGAGGACTGCGTTTACTGCAGTAGTGAGAGGGACAGGCTTCTTGAAGACACTTGAAGAAATGCAACTCGATTTTATTGAACACTTAACTATAATACATGCTTTAACTGTGGGTTGACACTATGCTGACTTGACTGGAGACCTGAGGCTAACCTGACCAGACTATCTTACTACTACATGGTGTATGTTCTAGTTGCTGCTCACAAGTTCTGACTGTCTCAGGGGCTGGATCCCGAGAGAGCGGGAAAACTAGTGCCCTCTGGCTTTATAGTGGTCGTGTCCTGTCTGGTGATTGGCTGCTGTGTTCTGTGTGTTCACTGGTGTGTTCACTGGTTATCCTGTGTATCAATCACTGCCTGTCTGCACACCATTGTTTACCTGGATGTATATTATGACAGAGGGCACAAGCTCCCTGTGACCATGAAGGTCACAGCAGCCCTCAACAGGGGATTCTGACAGGCTGTTTGAATGGTCAAAAAAACGCTAATGGGTAGGGTCTACTCGAAATCTATGCATACATTGAGGGCTATTGCTTTCTCCATGGCAGGCACTGGGTTCTTAATATTATCCACACACATTCCCTCTCAATCCCCTGCACCAACCGTTAATCCTTGATACATGAGTTTTCACCCTTCTCCTTGGCTTTGTGTGGATAGCTGACATTGTAAAGGCTTAACACATGATGGCCTATAATTTTGACGAGCATGACTCTCAGGAATGCTAGAGGGCTCAATTACTCTCTGCAGCTGACATAGGTAACACTAACGGACACCATTCATAATCAGGCTGTATCGTCCCAAGATCTCTTTGTTGTCACGCCTTTGCATTTAAGATTCCTGGGCAGCCACTGCATAATCTCTAAATGATTTCTAAAATAGACAGGCTGAAGGCGTCAGGATAAGACACATCAGCCGCGACCGCATTCCAGGAGGAGGACTCAGACCACACCCGCTCTCACCCCCAACCCCCCCCCCCCCCCACAACTCCTCTCTACAGCTGCCCAGCAGATACTGTCCCCTCATACACTCTGGTACAAGGCAGAGAGGGATTCTCACCTCTTTCTTTCTGCGGTGATCTTTGTGAGGGGTTTCCAGGATGGAAGGCGTAGTGATCGCAAAGATACACAAAGCTCTTTTGAAGAACTAAACTAATTTTATTAACACTACTAAATTTGAGTTTGACACTTATTCTGAATAGCAAAAATACATGTAAGAATTAAACTGCACTCACTAACACTATCTCTATATGTTAACTATAAACTATTATATCTGAACTAACTCTGCAATACACGATGAATCTTATCATTGTCAGCTCCTGATCTAGTCTCCTCCCGAGCCCAAAAGCCAGTGCTATTTATAGTACTGTCGCTTAGCTCCCTCTAGTGGCTGGGCTTAACATAACATCCAACCAACACTGCCCGCATCAGATGGTACTCAAGTCACCAAACTCCACTCACTCACTGGCCAACAACCTCTGACAATTAGGCATTCTACCTGTTATATGCTTCTAAAATTTATATGCTTTGCTGCATCCTCACACACTTAGCACTGCTGCAAGCTTCACACATACACACACACAAACATCTCACAACTAGTCAACCATGACAGCCACATTAGCCAAAAAGATTGCATGATTCTGACACACTTCCTGCAGGAGAAGACAGCACGCAACTAGAGGCATCAGAAGCTACCTGGAGGGAAGTTTTCTTTTATTCATCCATGGGATGTGGGCATCTCTGGCTGGGCCAACATTTTTTGCCCATCCCTAATTGCCTTTGAGAAGGTGGTGATGAGCTGGTACACCCACAGTGCTGTTAGGGAGGGAGTTCCAGGATTTTGACCCAGTGACGGTGAAAGAACAGCGATATATTTCCAAGTCAGGATGGTGTGTGGCTTGGAGGGAAACCTGCTGTCCCTTTGCACCACCATTCATGTCCTTCAAGCTGGTAGGGATGATGGATTTGGAAGGTACTGTTGAAGGAGCTCTGGTCAATTACCGCTGTGCATCTTGTCGATGTTACACAGTGCTACCACTGTGCATCGGTGGTGGAGGGAGTGTCTGTCCAAAGTGGTGGATGGGATGCCATGTGGTCCGCTTTCTCCTGGATGGTGTCGAGCTCTTGAGTGTTGTTGGAGCCACACTCATCCAGGCAAGTGGAGAGTGTTCCATCACACTCCTGACTTGTGCCTGTAGATGCTGGACAGGCTTTTGGGAGTCAGGAGATGAGTTATCCACCCAGCCTCTGACCTGCGCCGGTAGCCACAGCAATTGTATGGCTAGTTCAGATTCTGGTCAATGGTAACCCTCAGGCTGTTTATTATGGGGGATTTGCCGATGGTTATGCCATTGAATTTCAAGGAGAGATGGTTAGATTCTCTCTTTTTGGAGATGGTCATTGCCCGGCATTTATGTAGTGCTGTTTTATACTTGTTGTTTCTGCAAAGAGAAAATGAAATAGAGGTGCTATGCTTTAAGTTTGTAAAAACATATTGCAGGGTTTATTAAGAGATGTTGCTTCTACAGAGTAAGATGGTGAACTCTGAAACGCTCCACTGATGTCACTGTGTATCACGTGACATTTCACCAGCCGACAGTGTTACTTGAATACATAACAGGTGCAATTGTTCCTTGCCAGAGTTGCCTACACAGTACTGACAATGCGGTCCTTAACCTGAGATTGTAGTGATTGTTACAGCCGGTGGCCGATTTCAGCAAGGCTGCCTCTACTGAAGCGCAGACATCTCTCACGTTGTTCAGTGCAGACATCCAGGTAGGAGAATTGCTCCCTGGGTTGATGTGACCTCTAGCTGACAGCACTTCTCCGCCTCACCCTCTTTCCCCTTTCATCAGTTTGTCTTGCTTTGCATGGCTCTGCTCATTCTCCAAGTCATGCCGTATGCCAAGGGAATGTGCATTAGTACACTTACGTCTGGGAGCAACTGGTTTGTGTAACTGGTTTGAGGTCAGAAAAACACCTTTGACACTTGCTGGGTTATCTCCTGTAGATTCTTTCAATCTGAAACAACTGTAGAAAGCACAAAACTCTTGAAGAGGCATAGCAACAGCCAGTAGAAATCAACCAGCGTTGAACGTAGAAGTAGTTAATGATCTCTTTAAATGGTATTGATGGCAACTCCTTCCTGTTGCTCAATGGGTGTTCATTTGTGTGATACTAACGGAAGGTATTAGCTGGAGCGTTGAACTGCAAAATTGCACCACTGCATCAAATTGCTTATCAAATTTCGCAATGATTGATATAATCTGCCTGTTCTGCATACTTCTGGCAGGCATTATTGTGTTCACACCCTTACCAATATGGGGCGGGATTCTCCCGCAATCGGCAGGATGGCCAGACGCTGGCACCAAGAACGCCGTGATCCACTCCGACGTCGGACCACCTGGAAGTTGGGGAATCCTCCGCACTTCCGGAGGGTAGGCCGGCGCCGGAGGGGTTGACGCCGCGCCAACCGGCGCCAAATGGCCACCATGGTCCCGAGCATGCGCAGAACTGCTGCCGTGTTCTGGCGCATGCGCTGGGGTTTCTTCTCAACGCCGGCCATGGCGGAGCCCTACAGAGGCCGGCGCGGAGGGAAAGAATACCCCTCACAAAACAGGCCGCCCCCAGATCGGTGGGCCCCGATCGTGGGACAGGCCACTGTGGGGGGTCCCCCTTGGGCCGGATCCTCCGGCGCCCCCCCCCCCCCCCCTGAGGACTCCAGTAAATGGCCGTCGAGCCAGGTCCCGCCGCGATGGACCATGTCCATTTCACGCTGGCGGGATTGGACGAAAACGGTCTGCCGCTCGGCCCACCGGGGCCCGGAGAATTGCCAGTGGGACCGCTGAAAAAGGCCCCCGACCGGCACGGCGTGAACTCTTCTCCCGCCCGAAAACCGGTTCCGGAGTGGCGGGACGTGATTCACGGCACCCTCGGCGATTCTCCAACCGGCAGGGGGTCGGAGAATCCCGCCCATGATGTCTGGGCAGTTTGCTTTGAAACTGTGTCCATGCGATAGACATGCCATTTTGGAGCTCAAAGGGTACCCGTAAGATGCAGCAAATGGAAGCTACCAAGCCCAATTTCTCACCCTCTGGCACCTCATGTCGACAATAGTCGTTTGCAGGCTCACGGATGCAAAGATAATGACACTTCAGAGAAAGTAGCGTGTTGGATAAGATCATAATTCAAATTGATGAGTGATTGTGGGAAAGATTCTACTTTTGAAGTATGTGCTCCTAGTCTGATCTACAGTACATTGCATTTCCCTAGGCTTTGTTTCTGAATTACTGCCTGCTGGGGAAATCAAAAGAATAAGTACAAAGCTGCTTAACCAGACCCTGGTTTCCATTACAGTATCAAATTAATTTTTGATTGTTTTGAGCTGGTTAATAGATGCAGTATAGGGGTGGATCAGTTTGTTTACTGGATGGGAAAATGGGAGTTAATGTAGCTTTTACTTTTATAAGAATCGACTGTCCACGTTTCTGTCTCCCCTTGGGAAGAGCAGATAGGCGGTGGGCAGCACACCTCCCCTCCCCAGTCAGCATTCCAAAGCCGAGGCGATATTCTCCCCTACCCGGCGGGGTGGGCCGTACCGGCGCCGAAGAGTGACGTGAACCACTCCGGCGTCAGGCCGCCCGGATGGTGCGGAATCCTCCGTGCCTTCAGGGGCTAGGCTGGCGCCGGCTGGGGTTGGCGCCACGCCAACTGGCGTCAAACGGCTTGGCGCCACGCCAACCGGCGGCAAAGGGCCTCCCCAGCCAGCGCGTGTTGGCGCAGGCACGGGAGCGCCAGCGTGAGCTGGCATGATCTCAGTGCATGCGCAGGGGGGTTCTTCTCCGCGCCGGCCATGGCAGACTGTTATACCGGCCGGCGTGGAGGGAAAGAGTGCCCGCATGGCACAGGCTCGCCCGCAGATCGGTGGGCCCCCATCACAGGCCAGGCCACTGTGGTGGCCCCCCTGGGGCCAGATCTACCCCCCCCCCCCCCCCCCCCCCCCCCCCCCCCCCCCCCCCCCCCCCTGCAGGCCGCCTGCAGAGTCAGGTCACGCCGGTACAGACCTGGTGTATTTTACACCGGCGGGAGCCGCCGAAAACGGGCGGGCACTCGGCCCATCGCGGGCCGGAGAATCGCAGGGGTGGCTGATGCCAATGGCCCCTGACCGGCACGCCGTGATTTCCGCTCCCGCAGAAAATCCAGCGCCGGAGAATCTGGCAGCCGGCGTCGGAGCGGCTGGGCGTGCTTCTCGCCATCCCCCGGCAATTCTCCTGCCCGGCGGGGGCTCAGAGAATCCGCCCCCTGTTTCCTCCATGATGCCCTGGTCCACACCTCTATAATCCCCAACACCTTGGGGGTGTAACACCTGCCCTTTTGTCTCTTCCCTCCTCACTATCCAAGACCCTAAAGTCTCCTTCCAGGTGAAGCAGCGATTCTGTTGTATTTCTTTCACTTTTTTCTACCCTATTTGCTGCTCACAGTGCGGTCACCTCCACAGTGGAGAGACCAAATGCAAGCTGGGTAACTGCTTTGCAGAACATCCGTTCAGTCTGCAAGCATGATCCTGGACCTCCTGCCGCTTGCTAATTTAATTCACCATCTTGAGCTCACATGCAAACATCTGTCCTCACCCAACGCAAGCTTGAGGAACTGCACCTCATTTTCCTATTGGGCACTTCACAGTCTTTTGGACTCAACATTGAGTTCAACAACTTCAGATCATGAACTCTGCCCTCCATTTTGTATGTTTTCTCCCCGGTGCCAGTCTGTATCTTGTTCTCATGTTTTATTTTCAGACAGCGCTGACATTTATTCTGCTGTTAATACATACTCGAGACAAATGCTTTTCTCTTTTTACAGCCACCACTCCCTTTCCCTTTTGTTCTATGGCACCTTTGTCATTTGATCAGCCCCCCCCCGTCTTTCCTTTTTCACCTGACACCCTGCCCTCCCACCCCAACTCTACTTTCAAGGAAGTAAAACCCATCACATTATTACCTTTTTCCAGTTCCGTGTTGGACTCGAAATGTTAACTTTATTTTTCTCCACAGATGTTGCCAAACACATTGGACTGGATAATCCGTCAGCGGGATCCAGAGCTTTTATGGCAGCGCACTCGTGCCCGCGCATTTCCCGATGGCGTGGGGGTGCCCACAATGGGAAACCCCATTTGCCGGCTGGTGGGACGGAGGATCCCGCTACCGGTGGGAGCGGCCGCACGAGAAAAAAAGTGCGGCGGGGCAGAGAATCCCGCCCAATGAGTTCTTCCCGTGCTTTCTGATTTTATTATGACTTGCATTTGCATTGTACCTTTTCTGGCCTCAGGACAATCCCGAACTACTTTTAAAATGTTGTCATGTAGTAAATATATAAACTCATATACACAATAGAGTTAGAGATATACATGTACTTATATGCATTTGAGACATAAATAATATATAGAGATGCATATAATATGCAATGCGTGTGTGTGCATGTAATGTACATGGTACATGGAGTGTGAAATCCAAGTGTAGACTATACGGGGGTGCATGGGGAGGGGGTTTGGCTGATATTGCAGCACCTCCATTGGGTGTTCTTATAGTTTAACAAGTTTTACATCAGCAACTTTCATTATCAATGTGGAGATAGGAAATTATGATGGAAAAAGCTGATGGAAAGTATCACAGATGTAAAATGCACTTATTCATTTTATGTGTATGGTGCTTCGTTTTGTTTTGGACTTTAAGATAGTTGTTAGTCACCAGTGACAGTTGCACACATATAACATCATCACCTGCAATGCATCAAACAGCAATTCGCTGCTAATTCGCAATGAACTTCACTTGTACAATCTCTTCCTTTTTCCAGTCGTGGGTGGAATTTTCTCATTCTTCTTTGAAGTGTTGTCTCAGACAGAAGAGTAGAGGGCTGCCTTGCCGGGTTTCCCCACCATATTTTCAAACACTTTGGGGGAAAAAATGTAGGGGGGAGGGGGGTGGCGTGCAGGGGGATGTCACACGACATCATGCTGGTGGGACAGGCTCTGAATTTTACAGCGGGGAGGCCCACTAATTGCAGTAAAATGTATTCAAATGAGGTTCCTGTCATTGCATGGCGGGAGTCCCATTACGCCATGGTGGGGACAATCGAGCGGGGAAATCCCTCCTATGTGAAAACCGCTTTGGAACTCCACCTTGATGCTCTGTCCCATCTGCCATTTCCAACGTGCCAGCAATGGCATGCAGCATTGATAATAATGCAATTGCTCAAAGCGCAGCCACATCAATGTATAAAAGGATAACGCTCACAGGCTGGGCCAGTTTTTTCCTCCACTCTGTTCGCTACGCTTCACTTATAGCTGACACGTTTATTAGAATTTGCTAACAGACATGACTGCAAAGCTGGAAAGGTGATTGTGCTCCAAAAAAAATTGGTCAAGTGAAAAAAAAGAATCTATCCATAGATCATTGAGCCACAATAAACTTGGAGACTTATTCATATCAAGGCAGTAAAAGAGCTGTGGCTAGCCGACGCTAGCTTTTAGGCAGGGTTTTCCAGCTGTTCCCACCATCGAGATCTTCCGGTCCTGCCGGGGGCAGTGGCACCCCATCACGGGTCCCCGGCGGTTTGGATTGCAAACAACGGGGAAACCCCGTTGACAATGGCTGGACCTGAAGATCCAGCTGCCGGCCGATGACCTACGCTCTCCGCCACCACAGCACACACCGCGGAGTGGAGGGGTGGGGGAGAGAAATTCCTCCCCTACTCTTGTTGTATAAATAGAAAAGATACAGGGACTTGGTGGGTCATGGAAAAAAGCTATTTATGTCACCAAAAATAGAACATGGCACCCTGCCCTTTGGTATTCGTAGCTGGCTCATCTCGAGCCTATTTGCATCCTTTCGTCTCTACTTACCAAACACTTTTGTGTCATATGTGACATTATGTAGAACGTCTAGGATATAAAGGGTTAATGCAATATCATAATTGACCACTAGATGGAGCTAGATGCAAAACTATATAAAGCACTGACTTGCAGGCTTCTGGGAGAAGGCTGGAGAGGAGCAGTGAGAGAGTGCAGCGTAGAGTTATAGGTAGAGTGTAGAGACTAGTGATAGTAGAGTATAGATTGTAGATTACTAGATTATTGCTTGCTATTGGAGTAAGTGGGCGAGCTTTAATAAGTAGTGTAATACATGTGAGCTTTGTTGTTGAACTTAGCTTCTGTGGTCTTTGTGAACACTACGACATCCATTCAGATAATAAGAATCATAAAGACCACCACATCACGAACCAATGATTCTGGATAAGAAAGCGTATCAGAAGAAAGAGAAACAATACACATGGAATGGATCAGCCATAAGTCAATGCCTTGTTCATTGACTGCCCCATCCATACCCACCCAGGGGAGTCTTCATTTGTAATCAAAATTAATCAATTCAGCAGTTAATAAGAATGCTCTCCACTTACTTCTGCTTTTTAAATACACATATACATAACGTAGGCATACTCTCCAGGGTTGGCAACTCATCACCCTTATTTTGAATGAAATCTGTTCAGATAGAGTTTTGCGCCCTCGAACTCATTTTGTATCATAAAAATAGATCTGTGCTTACTAGTCACTTCTTTCCACACTGGTTTTGTAATTCAGCTTGAGAAAATCCATTTACAAATGGATTATTCAGTGAGTTTTGAGTAAATATGTAAGCGGAGAGACATTTGTTATGTTATAGCTTATCCCCGCGTGTGGTTGAATTCAATAATCTTTTATTGCATTTTCTGAAAAATTTAATTCAAGTGGAAATTCAGCCGCTAATTCAGTGTTTTTGTCATTTTTCTTCAAAGAAAAGTCACAGAGCATCGGTGTGACATTTCAATATGTTGTACGATTGTTGCTGAATTAGCTACATTTTTCAGAACCGCAAGTGATTTTTTTTTCTTTGTGTGAGGGTGAGCAGTGGCTGGTGACAACATTTTAAAAATGCAACAAAGAATGTTGTAATGTAGTTTTTATTTTCCTGCGAATATCTACCATCGCTTTATTTGGTGTTTTTCGATTTGGGAGCAGGCTAGTATTAGTTGCTGTGCCAGTTACAACTTCATTGGCAAACTAAAACCGTCCCAGTAGCCACACAAACATGGCACTTAATGACACAAAAGTGAAACTCATGGGGCGAGATTCTCCGACCCCCCAACGGGTTTTACAGTGGGGTCGGGAATCACATTGCGCCAGTCAGGGGCCGTTGGCAGTGCCCTCCCGCCCAGCGATTCTCCGCCCCGCGATGGGCCTATGGCTGCCCGTTTTCGGCCAGTCCCACCGGCGTAAATCAAACGGCGGGACCTGGCTCTGCGGCCGGCCTGCGGAGTCCTCGGGGGATGTGGGGGATCTGGCCCCGGGGGGTGCCCCCACGGTGCCCTGGCCCACGAGCGGGCCTGTGCCGTGGGGGCACTCTTTCCCTCCGCACCGACTGGTGTAACGGTCCACCATGGCCGGTGCGGAGAGGAACCCCCCTGCGCATGCACTAGAGTGACGCTAGCACACGCTGGCGCTCCCGCACATGCGCCAAATCGTGCCGGCCGGCGGAGGTCCTTCGGCACCGGTCAGCAGGGCGCCAACCCCGCCGGCGCATGCCTAGCCTCTGAGGATGCGGAGGATTCCGCACCTTCTGGGCGGCCCGTGCTGGAGCGGTTCACGTCACTCCTCAGCGCCGGTACAGCCCGCCCACCAGTTAAGGGAGAATCCCGGCCATGTTGTTTCAACTGCAAATATCCAGCGGTTAAACTGATATCTTATCAGTTCTTTGTCAAGGCGTGTTTGAATTAAAATTTACAGAATGGCAGTCCCTGTTCCCCAGAGTGTTAAATGTTTTGAGACCATTAAAGCTCACACTCCTCTCAGCTTTTCTGCTCTGTCATTTCTAAGATGCCACGGTCACCAACTCTGGATGTATTTCTGAAGTTGCCATCAGTTGGCCCCCTGTTTCCAACCTCCCTACCACCCTGCCTTCCGCCCCTCTACCCACTCCCACACTCCTGACATTGCCGCTTAGTTTAATCCGTTTGTCAGGTTCTTTGCCTCCCCACACTAATTGGAAAGCAAATAGACCCTTTATTACTTAATTGGACGATTTTACACTATCAGTCAACCAACCTTTATTTGCCTGTCTAATATTTTTATAACAAGCGAATAGAAGTGTTCAACATTTTTTAAAAATTCTTCCATGCCTCTATTAACTCTTTCCTGAGTTGCACACAGTAGTGCCCTCCAAATTATGGGATGGATTCTCCGCTGTTGGGATTCTCCGTTGCGCTGGCAGCGGACGCACGCTCAGGGATTTCCCGATGGCGTAGGGCTTCCCACAATGGGAAATCCCATTGACCGGCTGGCAGCACGGAGAACCCCACTGCCGGCAGGGGTGTGGCGGACCAGAAAGCTGGTGTGACGGGACGGAGATTCCCGCCCCATATTTTTTTCATTCCTGGACACTCGAGAGCAATCCTGGAGGTTTGACAACCCTACAGTAACCACAATACTGATCTTCCATTCGTGGACAAAATGGAAATGACTTTGAACATTTGTATTATGATTTCAAAAAGAGAGAAAAGGCCGTCAAACTCTAAATATTTTAATTTGGCACAGGTTACAGCAGAATGATACTTAGCACATTTTGGACAGACAGGAGGGAAAAAAAACCTTGTTCTAATTTTCCTTGATCAGAAACCTGACATTTATTTGAGTGCGGATTCAGAAACATTTCGGGTATAAATTTACGAGTAGCGAGAAGTGAAAATTTTGTGCAATATAAATTTAAAAGTGGTCATTTAAAGGCGAGTGGCACATCTACAATTCAATGAGATTTTGGATAGCTTCATCTTGACCCTTCGTGACCGGGCAAGAAAGAAAAAAGACACAATGGAGAAAATGAAATAAAAATAAATAAAAGGTACAAACACAAATCTGCATGCAAGTGATGGGGGTCTCCCACTTGATGCCTTATTTGATCACTATTGAAGTGCTGGTACTGCATCAGATGTTTCTCAGAGTCTCCTCCTCTTGGAACTCCATTCTTGTACATCAGCATTACTGGCTCTCAATCTCCGTGGCATGTCTCTTTTCATGTAAGAGTTCTGAAAACATTGAATACCATGATTAAGGTGCTTGTGAGGAAGCATTCAATGTTCAATTTAGGCTTATTTCCGTCACATCATTGGATTTGCTGTCCCAACTTCAAGCAACAATAGTTATCTGACAAGGCAAAATATTTCACCACTGCCTGCCAATGTGGGGACTAGCAAGTCAGCATTCTGGCATCCCCATAGGGCAGCACGGTAGCATTGTGGATAGCATAATTGCTTCACAGCTCCAAGGTCCCAGGTTCGATTCCGACTTGGGTCACTGTCTGTGCGGAGTCTGCACATCCTCCCCGTGTGTGCGTGGGTTTCCTCCGGGTGCTCCGGTTTCCTCCCACAGTCCAAAGATGTGCAGGTTAGGTGCATTGGCCATGATAAATTGCCCTTAGTGTCCAAAATTGCCCTTAGTGTTAGGTGGGGTTACTGGGTTATGGGGATAGGGTGGAGGTGTTGACCTTGGGTAGGGTGCTCTTTCCAATAGCCGGTGCAGACTCGATGGGCCAAATGGCCTCCTTCTGCACTGTAAATTCTATCTATCTATCTATCTTCTCAGTTGGAGAGATTCCTTTGGAAACCCTGTAGCAATTAATTGAGGTGCTGTGGGAAAGGTATAAACAGATCAGAACTGGTGTTGAGTCTCAAAACAGCCAGAGGGTGGAAATAAAAACCAAGTTGATTGTACAATGGATACCCAATCTGTCACGTCAGTATTACACCCTGGCAGCAAGTTGCAAATATATTCAAATGTTCACAACGCGCTTGAAACCCCACCTTGTAAGGAATATGCAAGAAACAGAGGATTTTCTTTGGAAAGGTTCCCATCCATTCATCCACATACCGTGGCTCCATGGTAGCACACTCACTTTTAAATTGCAAGGTTTTGGATTTGGAGCCTGCTCCAGAATTGTGGAATGCATCATTTTCAGGACTGTAACATGGAGGTTTCGTCTCTCAGATGAGATTATGAAGTGAGGCCCTATTTATCATCTCAGTATCCTCGCCAATAATTTATCTTCTTTCCTGGGATGTGGATGTTGCTGGAAATGCCAGCATTTGTTGCCTGTCCCTATTTTCCCTTGAACTGCACATTTCAGAGGGCAGTTAAGAGTTAGTCACATTGCTGTGAATGTAGAGTGATGTGTAGGCCAGACCAGGTAAGGATGGCAGATTTCCTTCCATAAAGAACATTCCTCAACCAGCACCGGTACATCCAAACTGCATACATAAGAACTAGGAGCAGGAGTAGGCCATCTGGCCCCTCGAGCCTGCTCCGCCATTCAATTAGATCATGGCTGATCTTTTGTGGACTCAGCTCCACTTTCCGGCCCGAACACCATAACCCTTAATCCCTTTATTCTTCAAAAAACTATCTATCTTTACCTTAAAAACATGTAATGAAGGAGCCTCAACTGCTTCACTGGGCAAGGAATTCCATAGATTCACAACCCTTTGGGTGAAGAAGTTCCTCCTAAACTCAGTCCTAAATCTACTTCCCCTTATTTTGAGGCTATGTCCCCTAGTTCTGCTGTCACCCGCCAGTGGAAACAACCTGCCCGCATCTATCCTATCTATTCCCTTCATAATTTTAAATGTTTCTATAAGATCCCCCCTCATCCTTCTAAATTCCAACGAGTACAGTCCCAGTCTACTCAACCTCTCCTCATAATCCAACCCCTTCAGCTCTGGGATTAACCTAGTGAATCTCCTCTGCACACCCTCCAGCGCCAGTACGCCCTTTCTCAAGTAAGGAGACCAAAACTGAACACAATACTCCAGGTGTGGTCGCACTAACACCTTATACAATTGCAACATAACCTCCATAGTCTTAAACTCCATCCCTCTAGCAATGAAGGACAAAATTCTATTTGCCTTCTTAATCACCTGTTGCACTTGTAAACCAACCTTCTGTGACTCATGCACTAGCACACCCAAGTCTCTCTGAACAGCGGCATGCTTTAATATTTTATCATTTAAATAATAATCCCGCTTGCTGTTATTCCTACCAAAATGGATAACCTCACATTTGTCAACATTGTATTCCATCTGCCAGACCCAAGCCCATTCACTTAACCTATCCAAATCCCTCTGCAGACTTCCAGTATCCTCTGCACTTTTCGCTTTACCACTCATCTTAGTGTCATCTGCAAACTTGGACACATTGCCCTTGGTCCCCAACTCCAAATCATCTATGTAAATTGTGAACAATTGTGGGCCCAACACGGATCCCTGAGGGACACCACTAGCTACTGATTGCCAACCAGAGAAACACCCATTTATCCCAACTCTTTGCTTTCTATTAATTAACCAATCCTCTATCCATGCTACTACTTTACCCTTAATGCCATGCATTTTTATCTTATGCAGGAACCTTTTGTGTGGCACCTTGTCAAAGGCTTTCTGGAAATCCAGATATACCACATCCATCGGCTTCCCGTTATCTACTGCACTGGTAATGTCCTCAAAAAATTCCACTAAATTAGTTAGGCATGACCTGCCTTTTACGAACCCATGCTGCGTCTGCCCAATGGGACAATTTCTATCCGGATGCCTCGCAATTTCTTCCTTGATGATAGATTCCAGCATCTTCCCTACTACCGAAGTTAAGCTCACTGGCCTATAATTTCCTGCTTTCTGCCTACCTCCTTTTTTAAACAGTGGCGTCACATTTGCTAATTTCCAATCCACCGGGACCACCCCAGAGTCTAGTGAATTTCGGTAAATTATCACTAGTGCATCTGCAATTTCCCTAGCCATCTCTTTTAGCACTCTGGGATGCATTCCATCAGGGCCAGGAGACTTGTCTACCTTTAGCCCCATTAGCTTGCCCATCACTCCCTCCTTAGTGATAACAATCCTCTCAAGGTCCACACCTGTCATAGCCTCATTTCTATCAGTCGCTGGCATGTTATTTGTGTCTTCCACTGTGAAGACCGACCCAAAAAACCTGTTCAGTTCCTCAGCCATTTCCTCATCTCCCATTATTAAAACTCCCTTCTCATCCTCTAAAGGACCAATATTTATCTTAGCCACTCTTTTTTGTCTTGTATATTTGTAAAAACTTTTACTGTCTGTTTTTATATTCTGAGCAAGTTTACTCTCATACTCTATCTTACTCTTCTTTATAGCTTTTTTAGTAGCTTTCTGTTGCCCCCTAACGATTTCCCAGTCCTCTAATCTCCCAGCAATCTTTGCCACTTTATATGCTTTTTCCTTCAATTTGATACTCTCCCTTATTTCCTTAGATATCCACGGTCGATTTTCCCTCTTTCTTCCGTCCTTCCTTTTTGTTGGTATAAACCTTTGCTGAGCACTGTGAAAAATCGCTTGGAAGGTTCTCCACTGTTCCTCAACTGTTCCACCATAAAGTCTTAGCTCCCAGTCTACCTTAGCTAGTTCTTCTCTCATCCCCTTGTAATCTCCTTTGTTTAAACACAAAACACTAGTATTTGATTTTACTTTCTCACCCTCCATCTGTATTTTAAATTCCACCATATTATGATCGCTCCTTCCGAGAGGATCCCTAACTATGAGATCATGAATCAATCCTGTCTCATTATACAGGCCAAGATCTAGGACCGCTTGTTCCCTCGTAGGTTCCATTACATACTGTTCTAGGAAACTATCGCGGATACATTCTATAAACACCTCCTCAAGGTTGCCTTGACCAACCTGGTTAAACCAATCGACATGTAGATTAAAATCCCCCATGATAACTGCTGTACTATTTCTACATGCATCAGTTATTCCTTTGTTTATTGCCTGCCCCACCATATCGTTACTATTTGGTGGCCGATAGACTACTCCTATCAGTGACTTTTTCGCCTTACTATTCCTGATTTCCACCCAAATGGATTCAACCTTATCCTCCATAGCACCGATGTCATCCCTTACTATTGCCCGGATGTCATCCTTAAATAACAGAGCAACACCACCTCCCTTACCATCCACTCTGTCCTTCCGAATAGTTTGATACCCTCGGATATTTAACTCCCAGTCGTGACCATCCTTTAACCATGTTTCAGTAATGGCCACTAAATCATAGTGGCATGTTTCTTTCATGTCCACAATTTTGTCTGATGTGATCCCAGGTTCTTCGAATTCCAATAATTTGGTCTGCCCTTCAAAGATAGATAATTTAAAAAAACATATTTGGAGCTTAAAAGCTGAATGCATACAAATTATATGAGTTTAATGGTTTGCACTTCACATATAGAGGAACACATTTCCGGATTTTCCTTTCGTAAAAATGGTGTAAGAAATGATAGATTTAAGAATCAGCTGGCATGAAATTGTGAATCCTGGCAGAAGAGTGTTTTTCTCCGAGATACATTTATGAGCAGCCAGGGGCAGTGATGTTCTGTGGAGGGCCACATCGAGGTTACTTGACACTATAGACATTAATAAGATGTAGCCTTTTGACCTCTTATCTGTTCAATAACAAAAACAGAAAATACTGGACAACCTCCGCAGGTCTGACAGCTTCTGGTGAAAGAGAAGGAAGCAAATGATTCGAGTCTGGATGACTCTTTGGCAAAGATTCTTATCTATTCAACTGGCTGGCGGGTGTTAGCAAATAGCATCCAGGGTGAGATAAGCTGAACGATGACCTTGCGGCAGAGTGATGGACAGTGGGAGGTTTTTCCTTGGTAACAACACATTGGTGGTTGGATAATTGAGATCAAACAAGTTGTTGACATGGGGTAAGCCACCAGTCTCTAGACAGAAGCTATATGGACAAATGCTCAGTTTGAAAGTGTTAATAAATGCGAAGGGAGTCAGGAGTAACATAGAAAAGGTGTTTATTTATAATACATACAGTTGACAAAAGGGCCCGGTTCGACTTCACCGGATCCTCTCTCTGTCAGTCGGTTCCTAACTAGCCGCACTTATATACACATGGTAATGGCCCCATATTTAGCAGGGGATCTCATACTCCTCGAGCCACGCGGGGGAAGCAATCAGCCCAGCCCGTGTGTTCCGTGCAGGTTATTACAGAAGTGTCCAACCTTTGTCTGATGGAGGAAGACTACAGAAGAACCTCCTAACACTCCAGTTTACTCAAGGAGGCAGAGTAGAAGGGGCTGATTTAATTTGATTTGATTTATTGTCACATGTACCGAAGTACAGTGAAAAGTATTTTTCTGCGGCCGAGGGAACGTACACGGTACGTACATAGTAGACAAAGAGAATAATCAACAGAGAACATTGACAAATGGTTCATTGATAAACAGTGATTGGTGACAGTGCAGAACAAGGGGCCAAACAAAGCAAATACATGAGCAAGAGCAGCATGGGGCGTTGTGAATAGTTTTCTGACAGGGAACAAATCAGCCCGAGGGGAAGTCGTTGAGGAGTCTTGTAGCTGTGGGGAAGAAACTGTTCCTATGTCTGGATGTGCGGGTTTTCAGACTTCTGTACCTTCTGCCTGATGGAAAGGTCTGGAAGAAGGCAATGCCTGGGTGGGAAGGGTCTCTGATAATGCTGTCTTCCTTCCTGAGGCACCGGGAGGTGTATACAGAATCAATGTGGGGGTGGCAAGCCTGTGTGATGCGCTGGGTTGAGTTCACCACAGTCTGCAGTTTCTTGCGATCTTGGACTGAGCAGTTTCCATACCAGGCTATGATGCAGCTGGATAGGATACCCTCTGTCGCACATCTGTAGAAGTTTGTGAGAGTCGATGGAGACATGCCAAATTTCTTTAGCTTCCATGGGAAGTAGAGACATTGTTGGGCTTTCTTGACTGTTGCACCAACGTGAGTGGACCAGGACAGACTGTTGGTGATGGTGACCCCCAGGAACTTAAAGCTTTTGACCATCTCCACTTCGGAGCCATTGATGCAGACGGGAGAGTGTTTCATGTCATGCTTCCTGAAGTCGATGATCAGTTCCTTGGTCTTTTCAATATTTAGAAAGAGGTTTTCAGCACACCATGCAACCAAGTGATTTATCTCCCTCCTGCAGTCTGATTCGTCGTTGTTTGAGATACGACCCACCACAGTTGTATCATCCGCAAGCGTATGGATTGAGTTGGAGTTAAATCTTGCCACACAGTAATGTGTGTATAGGGAGTACAGCAGAGGACTGAGCACGCATCCTTATGGTGCCACGGTGTTGAGGACTATTGTGGAGGAGGTGCTGTTACCTATCCTGACAGATTGCAGTCTGTTGGTGAGGAAGTCAAGGATCCAGCTGCACAGGGAGGGGTCAAGTCCAAGATTGCAGAGTTTGGGTTATTAGTCTTGTCGGGATAATGGTGTTGAAGGTGGAGCTGTAGTCGATGAACAGCAATCTTACATAGGTGTCCTTGTTGTCGATGTGTTCAAGTATTTATTATAGAGCCAGGGAGATAGCATCTGCTATGGACTGGTTGCGGTGTTAGGCAAACTGCGGTAGATTGAGACTGTCTGGGAGGCTGGCAGTGATCCGTCTCATCACTAGCTGCTCGAAGCATTTCATGATAACAGACATCTGGGCCATCGGTCGGTAGTCATTGAGGCAGGCTACCTTGTTCTTCTTTGGTACTGGTATTATGGTTGTCTTCTTGAAGGAGTTGCAGACCTCAGAGCGGAGGAGTGAGGTGGTAAAGATATCTGTGAATACACTCACCAGATGGTCTGCGCAGGCTCTGGTGCCACATTCTACGGAGATTAACACACACCCCATCAACCATCTCATTGTCCTCCGGGACGAGTAAACTCTTCTCACCTGTCACGGGCTGTATGTTTTTTCTGTCTATTTGGCTAACGCATCATACTTAAACTGTTGCTTAAAAGATTGCATCAAACCCACCTGTGAGCTCAAGCTGCGGCAGGGAGTGTGGGGAAAGTGTGAGGGATGGGATGTTGGAGGGGCAGGGGGTAAAGGAGCCAGAGGAGTGGGGCGAGAATTGGAGGCGCCAGGAGCAAGTGGGAGGTGGAGACGAGCGCAGCTGGGAAGACGAGCCAGGTGACCCAAGGGTTAGACTCCGGCAGACTGTTAAAGCTTAAAAATGTGTTAGGTGCACTTATGTTCAAAAGTATAAATATTTTAAAATAATAAAAATCATTACAATATCTCACCTGTTGTTAAGCTGAAGGCTGAACTCAAGGGGAATATCTTCAGCTTGTCACATCAGTAGGGGGTCATGGCTTTGTTGGTAATATGCCACACTTGAAGGGCTTGCTGTTTGTCCCAATGGATCTTCCCACTGAAGTTCCCCCTGAGTCTATGGAAAGGGCAAGTCTGAGTTTATTTTGTGCAGTCAGCAGCAAAAACGCCAAGGCTTCACCCCCAACGAGGTCATTGAGTCTGACCCTGGACAGTGACACTCTCAACTGTGATTCTTTGTTATCAGTAATGATGCTGTTTCAAACACTCGACGTGTGACTGCCTTGCATCAGCCTGTATGCCGTCCTAAATATCTGAAATTTCAGATATGAACAGTTGTCAGTTTGGAGTAATCCACAGACAATAAACATGAATACAAGAGAGTGATGGCTGGTACATGAACCACAGTTAATTCAACACCATGTGGATATTGTATGCATTGTGGTTGATATATTTTCAAGACATATGGGTGGTTCCAGTGATCAAGAATTCCAGAGGTCATCAGCATATTAGATAATTGCAATTCATCTCTTGTTCCTGCACTTGCTCATGCTCCAAATGCTTTAAGGTTTGGATATAATGGAAAGCAAACCTATCACTTCACTGATCTTTTGTTCACTTGACAATTACTTGCAAATTAAACATTTTACAACATGCCTTCCATGCTGAAGCAGAGTATTTTGCTGCAACTACATTTTTAGTGTCGAGCACTGAACTTGGGAATACATCTCTTCCACTCTTGCGATGCTCCCAAAGAGATGGCACTTCCAACAGTGAATCTCCTGACTGATTTAAAATTCCTTCATTTTCTTAACTCCTCCACTGGCAGCTGTACATTTGCATGTCTAGATGCAATGTAGACATCAAGACATTCCCTCCCATAAACCCTCTTTCTTTTTACCCCTCTCTCTTTGCCTTTGAAATGTTCCTTGAAATCTACGACTTGAAGCTTTTGGGCACCACCCTGTTATATGTTCTTTGGTGGAACATTTGTCTGTCAACTCTGCTGTAGGGTGCTTTAGGAGATTTCATTATATTAAAGTTGTCATATAAAGGCAAGTTGTTGCCCCACATGTCTGTATGAAGGCAAAACAATGTGTATCTATAAAGCAAGAAGAGTCAGATCTGATGGATAACTATAAGTTCTCCAATTATTGAACAATGGATCCACATCAGACTAAACAGTAGTCAGAGAATTAGAGCAATGGTTTCGGCCCTTGAGTCTACAGAATTTTCCGTAATGCAAGGATCAAACACAGGCATGAAAGGTCACCATTCTAGATTGGTTTTCCTAAGAGAGATGTTTATAACATTGAGTCAGAAAGTGTCTAAGAAAAGGATGCACCACCTATGGCTACCTAAGGATCGTATCAAATTGAAAGAAACACGTACAATACTGTAAAGCTTGGTAGGAGGCCAGAAGATTGGGAAGATTTCCAAAACCAGTAAATCATGTCTAAAACAATAGAGTGGGTGAAATTAGAATATGGCAGTAAGCTAGCAAGAAATATAGAAATAGACAGTGAAAGCTTCTACACGTATATAAAAAGGAAGAGAGTAGCTAAAGTAAATTTAAGATTAGACTGGGGAATTAAGGAAAGGGATTAAGGCTTTGAACAAGTATTTTGAATGTCTTCACAGTTGAAAACTCAAAAGCATCCCAACAGTAGCAAATCAAGGGGGAGAACCATAAAACAATCCTAATACCTCAAGAAAAAACTACTAGGACAACTAATGGGACTGAAGGTCGACAAGTTCCCTGGACCTATTGCCTGCATCCTAGCATCTGAAATAATGTCACTATAGACTTAGTAGATGCTTTTGTTGTAATCATCCAAAATTCCCAGGATTCTAGACAGCTCACAAAAGATTGGAAAACTGCACATGTGACATTTCTATTCAAGAAAGAAGGGAGACAGAAAGCCTAACATTTGTTCTTGGGAAAATGCTGGAATCCATTATTAAGGGAGACGAAGCAGGAGATTTAGGAAGTCAGAATACAATCAGGCAGAGTTAATACGGTTTATGAAAGGGAAATCAGGTTTGACAAATATATTAGAGTTCTATGAGGATGTAACAAGCAGGGTGGATAAAGAGGAGTCAGTAGATGTAGGGTAATTGATTATGGTGCTACGTAAAAGGTTAGTACATAAGATAAGAGCTCAGGGTGCTGAGGCTAAGACATCAGCATAGATAGAGGATTGGTTAACTGGTAAGAAACAAATGGGATAAATGGGTTATTTTCATTTTGGCAAACTAACTAATAGTGTGCTGCCACAAGGATCATTGGTGGGGCCTCAACCTTTTACAATCTATATCAATGACTTGGATGAAGAGACTGAGTTCAGTGTTGCCAAAGATAGTTAGGAAAACTACCTCTGGGTTACAGGCTTTTCAGTGTAGCTCTGTTTGTGGTACAATGCTGGACGACTGTGTGAAACCATCACAAAATCTTTCAGCTGCTCAATTCAGTTCCGAACGTGCAAGCAGCCATTCATTTTCAGGCTGTGATACATTACCAACACCACAAGGTGATTTCATTGATGCTCGACAACAGTTCATGACCGCTTGTAGTCAAACGATGACGGCTGCTCACCTCTGCAAAGCTAGTGGGCTAATTCATTTCTACAAATGTGGAGATAAATGTTAGAAGGTTAACAACAGTTTTATCCCATTGTTAATAGTGTTGTCAGATAGGAACTGCATGTGGATGGAGACAGGCGAACTGCTCAGGGAATGTGGCACTTCATGCAAAATAAAATTCCTGGTGTTTTTGTTGATGAATTGGTAAATTTAATTTCTTCCTGAGTTTGAAGGGTAAGTCCCCCCAAATTTACCATCCTTCTCAGTGCTTGCTCTCAGTCCACTCACTGTATGCTGTGTGTTGCATACAATAGGTTGAATTTTCCATCCACCGTGAAGTCAAGGACAGAGGTGCCAAAATACCAGCATTGGGAATGCCAGTTTCATGATGCCATTTCCAATGCTGGAATCTTTAGCAAGGTTTGGGGAGGATGGAACAGGAATCCCACTCTCCTCCTGGTTGAGGCCTCGCCGTTGTGGCTGGTGACTCCCGGTCGCGGGGTGAATGCAGCGTGAGTATATTTAAAATATCCATAAATATTGTTATCTGGATCACGCCAGAGGGAGGGTGATCCAGACCGTGGCATGAGTCGGGTGACTTGTGATCAGCTCACCGCCCAACGCGAAGCCCGATTTGGACCTCGCCCGCGATTCACCTGTCGCACCCGGCTCTGCGCCAGGCACATTGCGTTGGCTGAATCACGCCCCATACCCTCAATATAGGATCTACCATTACACATGTAGCTACTTGGGGATGATTGCTATTCAGTGCTGCAGAAGGCTGCGACTCAGCAGGCAAATGGTCACAGATATCTGTGATCTTGCTATCAAAGATCCAGAATTTTGTAGCACTGGTCGCCATGTCCTGCCAATGGCCGTAAAAGTCACCGTGAACGCTTTTGTTTCTGCTCCATCCATGGACCTGCAGCAGATCTTAGTCGAACCTCGCAAGCAACTGCACATCACTGCATCTTACAGCTCACTGATGCCCTCTTTGCCAAGGCTGGATAGTGTGTTCATTTCATGACAGAGGTGGCCTCTCTGGGTTCGAGGGTATTATGTTTCACTACCATTTCCCCAGGTGCAGGATCATTGATTGCGCTTATGTGGCCATCAAGGCACCCAGCCTGTCCACTCAGATATGTCAAGATGAAGAATTTACAATGCCTCAATCTGCGATCACAACAACATCCTCCATATGTTTGCTCGCTTTCCTGGTAGCTGCCATGACTCCTTCATTCTCCCCCAGTCTTAGATTTCTCAGACCTTCACCCCAACCCCTGAAGTGCATGGATGGAATCTTGGAGACAGGATATGTATTGAAGACGTAGCTACTCACCCCTCTAAAGGAGTCCCAGACAGGGGCACCGAGGCCATGCAACCAATGTCACCATATCAGCAGAGTAACCATTGAGCAGGTCACTGGGCTTCTGGAGATGCGATTCCAGTTTCTGAACTAGTTGGATGGTGCCTTCCATTACCCTCCTGCAAGTGTTTAGGTAATTATGGTGTCTGCTGTGCTCTCCATAACATGGCCCTCCAGAGAAGTGTGAAGATTGTGGACAGCGAGGCCAGGAAGGTGACTGTTTATCTGGGGAATAGCAGGAAAGTGGGAGAGGAAGTGGCTGGGGAGATGATGCTGAACAGAGAGCTTTCACTGCTGCAAGTGAAAGTTGCCTCCCCTGGCCCCCTCCAGGAAGATCTCCCTCCTCTGCCTCAGGGCCTTTAGAGTGAGATCAAGGTTGGCATCGATGAAGTGAGGGGCCCTGGGTATCAGCCTCCAGCTCTTCTGTGACATCTTGCTTCCCTCCTGCCCGTGTGAAGCCGTGGTAAAATCAACAAGGGGGGCTGGTTTAGCACAGAGCTAAATCGCTGGCTTTGAAATCAGACCAAGGCAGGCCAGCAGCACGGTTCAATTCCCGTACCAGCCTCCCCGAACAGGTGCCAGAATGTGGCGACTAGGGGCTTTTCACAGTAACTTCCTTTGAAGCCTACTTGTGACAATAAGCGATTTTCCTGTTTCCTGTTGGGTAACCAAAAATCTCAGTGATGGCTGATGCGGAATTTCAGAATCAGTCCCACGCTTGAGCTGACCCACCTTCATTCCTATTCCCACTGGATCCAAATGTACAGGAAACCCTCTCTGTAACAATTAAAGGTTTACACACACAAAAACCTTAACATTAATCAGTTTCTCAATGGAGCCAATTTTCTGACCCAAAATCAACCCCAGCTCCTGCCGAGGCTACTGATATGATGCGAGCATATTGGGAACATATAGAAATAAAATAAAGGATGATTAATTGAGACTTCTTTTAAGGGACTTAATCATCACGTTTAAAGTTCTGAAGGGTTTTGATAGGATGGATGGGGAGAATCTGTTTCTACTGGCAGGAGAGTTGACAGAGAGAAGACATAAATTTATAGTAATTGGAAGAAGAATCAGATGGTAGATGAAAATAATTTTTATTTTGTAGAGAGCTGTCTGGAATGCCTTTCATGAAGTGGTGATGGAAGCAGGTCCAATAGTAACTTGCAAAAGATATTTGGATATATACTATACAAATGATATAAATCATTTGCAAGACTGTTGGGAAAAGAATGGGGGATCTAATTAGCTCTTTCCAATGAACCATAGAACTCCTACAGTGCAGAAGGAGGCCATTTGGTTCACCAAGCCTGAACCAACCCTCTGAAAGAGCACCCCACCAAGGCCCATTCCTCCGCCATATCCCCACAACCGAACCTGTACATCCCTGGATACTAAGGGGCAATTTATCATGGTCAATCCACATAACCTGCACATCTTTGGACCGTGGGAGGAAACCGAAGCACCCAGAGGAAGCCTGCGCAGACACAAGGAGAACGTGCAAAATCTACAGTCCACCTAAGGCTGGAATTGCACCAGGGTCCCTGGCTCTGTGAGGCAGCAGTGCTAACCATTGTGCCACCTTTCAAAGAACTAGCAGAGGCAAGATGTGCTAAGAGGTCTTCTTCTATGTTGTATGGTTTTATTATCAACGGGTGCTGTAAGGATAGCTTTTACATTACAGCAAACACCAGTCTTTCATTCTTAGTTAAATATGCAGCTTAGATAGTTTGGTATTTTTCCGGTGCTGCATTGAAGTGGCAGCTTAGATTACGGTCTCAAGTCTCAGGATGTGGCTGGAACCTACAACCTTCTGAATTGCAGATGAGACAGCTGCCATTGTAACAACGCTGACATCTGTGTAGTGTATCACAGTCAGTGTCCATGAGAGTGGAAATGGTAGCAAAGCATCCTTCCCCTAACTGTAGATGGATGTGCATGAAAATCCCTCATCTAAAATGCTTGGGGCAGAGTGTGTATCAGATTTCGGAATTTTTCGGATTTTGGAATATACGGCGCAGGTATGGCACGCATTGGGAACTGCGCATGTGAGGTGCACTTTGGGAACTGCACAGGTGCGGAATGTTGGGAACTGCGCATGTGCGGAATGTTGGGAACTGCGCAGGTGCAGTGCATGTTGAGAACTGTGCATGTGAGGCGCGTTCAACAAAAAAGCGTGGATTTTGGATTTTTTGGGTTTTCAGAATTTCGGATAAGAGGCGGAATTCTCTGACACCCCCGCAGGGTCGGAGAATTGCCCGGGGCCGGCGTAAGTCCCGCCCCCGCCGTGGCCAGAATTGTCAGCCACCTGGGAATCGGCGGGAGCGGGAATCACGCCGCGCCGAATGGCGTGCCCCCGTGGCGATTCTCCGGCCGTGGCGATTCTCCGGCCCGCGATGGGCCGAAGTTCCGCCGCTGTCAGACCTCGCCCGCCGACGGGAATTGGAGCACCTCAGGTGCCGGTAGGAGTGGCGGCACGAGCAGGCCCCCAGGGTCCTGGGGGGGTGTGGGGCGATCGAACCCCGGGGGGGTGCCCCCACGGTGGCCTGGCCCGCGATCGGGGCCCACCGATCGGCGGGCAGGCCAGTGCTGTGGGGGCACTCTTTTTCTTCCGCCGCTGCCACGGCCTCCACCATGGCGGAGGTGGAAGAGACCCCCCCTACTGCGCATGTGCCGGTGGTGATGTCAGCAGCTGCTGATGCACCAGCGCATGCGCAAACCGGCGAAGGCCTTTCGGCCAGCCCCGATGCGGCCGGCGGGCGTCAAAGGCCGTTGCCGCCGGTTTTGGTGACAGTCAGCGTGGCGCCAACCAGTCCGGCGCCAACCACTCCGGGGCCTAGCCCCTAAAGGTGCGGAGAATTCCAGACCTTTGGGGAGGCCCGATGCCGGAGTGGTTGGCGCTACTCTGCTACGCCAGGACCCTGCCCCTCTGGGTAGGGGAGAATCCCGGCCAAGTTTTGTACAAACATTGCCATGGTGTAACTTTTGTATTCCCTCATTTTCCTCCCCTTCCCCCACCCACGCTAACCTGTCTCACCCCCCAACCCCGCAACCATCTCAGAGAGGAAAGTATTGTATTGAATCTTGGGGTATAATGCACTGAAAAGATGCTAAACGTAAATAGCGGATTCCTCACAGGGAAGAGGGATCGTTACCTGGTTATTTTAAGTTTTATTTTGAGAAAGAGAAACGTGGGCAGCACGGTAGCATGGTGGTTAGCATAAATGCTTCACAGCTCCAGGGTCCCAGGTTCGATTCCCGGCTGGGTCACTGTCTGTGCGGAGTCTGCACGTCCTCCCCGTGTGTGCGTGGGTTTCCTCCGGGTGCTCCGGTTTCCTCCCACAGTCCAAAGATATGCGGGTTAGGTGGATTGGCCATGCTAAATTGCCCGTAGTGTCCTAATAAAGTAAGATTAAGGGGGAGTTATTGGGTTACGGGTATAGGGTGGTTACGTGGGTTTGAGTAGGGTGATCATGGCTCGGCACAACATCGAGGGCCGAAGGGCCTGTTCTGTGCTGTACTGTTCTATGTACTCTATTCTTTGTTTTTGTTACACAGAACAAAGCAACACGTTGGAGTATTAAAACAAAGCAGCCCTTTGTTGTTTTCCATTCCAGAGCACCATACATTTAGTGCGAGATGCAAGATGATTTTAATTGAACTAGAACTTGAAACAGTTGCTGCTTTTAATAATGCTTCAAAAAGATAAATAAATTGTCTCATCACTGTTGGGTCATGGAGAAATGTACAGTCAGTCAAGGACGTATGTCGTACTGATTAGTTGCCACCACCTTCATGTATCGCATCCCGTAAAGAGAAGCACTTGAGAAATTAGATATCTAATCTGCATTTTCCTTGATGATTACTAATTACTGCACCTTGCTATTCACTTTGGCTACACTGCGATGAGAACTCAGATCAGCAAATTCACCGTTGATTAATTTAATTCTTCACCCTCTAGGCACCCCCGCCTCCCCCCACACAACCTCACCATCAGAAAATTCAGTATGCTCTGACATAATCATGATCTGAAGCAGGGGAGTGAAATAATGTAATGAGCTTGGTAAGAAAACAGTGAATATTACTGAGTCATGTTCTAAATTGGTTTGCCTGAGTTTAAGATCAAAACCTATTTTTTATGGAAAATTCGGGAGGAGTTTAAATTGCAAATTAACTGTCACCCGGCGAGATCAATGGCAGAAAAGACGGACGATGGTCTTCGAGAGGAGCGTAATTTGGAAAATATATTGGCTGGGACGACAGCACATCTGGAAGAAAACAACATCTCTCACGCATTCAGACTATTTCTGATGGCAAAACTGTATATTTTTCAGGTGTTTTAGAATTACAGTATCATAGAATTTACAGTGCAGAAGGAGACCATTTGGTCCATCGAGTCTGCACCAGCCCTTGGAAAGAGCATCCTACCTAAGCCCACACGTCCACCCTATCCCCGTCACCCAGCAACCCCTTTGGACACTGAGGGCAATTTATCATGGCCAATCCACCTCACCTGCACATCTTTGGACTGTGGGAGCAAATCGGTGCACCCGGAGGAAACCCACGCAGACACGGGGAGAACGTGCAGACTTCGCACAGACAGTGAGCCAAGCTGGGAATTGAACCTGGGACACTGGAGCAGTGAAACAACTGTGCTAACCACTGTGCTACCGTGCCCACCATTTCCGTGTTTTACGGGAAATGGTTTGGGAGTCTTATGACAGCTAAAGCAAGGCAGCATAAAACTGGCATAAAAGGTCTGCCACGAGGACCATGATTGAGTGTACCAGCAGATTCTGCTGGGGGAGGTAGCAAAAATCAGTATTCTTTTAAAAAATTACATTATTCTATTTTTTCTCAAACTTGAATAATAAATAGCGACACTGTGAAAGCAGGATGCCTTTACAGTTCTAGCTGCTTGCAGCCGGATGCCACATGGGCTCTCAGGATCCATATAGCAAATTCCCTGTTCTATACCAACCACCAAAAGAGAACAGAGGGGCAAATTCTGAAGAGTTTGACCTTCATCGCCTCACTTCAACCATTCTGGAAAATTACTGCAGCGCAACGTGTTTACAAGAAAACTGACTCAGCATCGATAATGACTGCTCTCATTACCATCGGGTTCTGCTACATGACATCCTGGCCTATACTCCTGATTGGGGATGGAGTCCCCCCCCCTCCCTCCCTTTTGGTACTAGGATTGGCCCCTTTCTGTTGGACGGCCATCAATTGAATTGAACAAGCAGCGATGGGCACGAGGTGGAGGGGGGGAGGTGTAGGAGCAAGCGGAGTACTCAGTTTCCTTCCCACCTCTCTCACCCCGCTGTGAAATATAAAATCCAGCCCACCATGAAGAAAAAGTTCACTCAAACGCATGCCAGGAACTTAACGTAAATGAAGAATTATGATCCTGGCCCGGGTCACTGTCCGTGTGGAGTTTGCACATTCTCAGGGCCGGCCCAAGGCACCGGCAACTCGGGCAGTCGCCCGGGGCGCCATGTGCTAGGGGGCGCCAGACTCGGATCCCGCGCATGCGCAGTTGGGCCGGTGCCAAATGCGCATGCGCGGTGGCCGCCCTCCCCCAGGGCGGCCCCCTCCGCCCCCCCCTCGGCCCCGCCCCCGTGCCTCGGGCCTGCCCCCCTCGCCTCGGGCCCGCCCACCCCGCCTCGGGCCCGCCCACCCCGCCTCGGCCCCCCCCCCCCCCGCCTCGGGCCCGCCGCCCCCCCCGCCTCGGCCCCCCCCCCGCATCGGGCTCGGCCCCCCCCCCGCCTCGGGCTCGCCCCCCCCCCCCGCCTCGGGCTCGGCCCCCCCCCCCCCGCCTCGGGCTCGGACCCCCCCCCGCCTCGGGCTCGGCCCCCCGCGTCCCCCCCCCCCCTCGGCCCCCCCGGCCCCGCCCCCCTCGGCCCCCCGCCCCCCTCCCTCGGCCCCCCCCCGGCCCCGCCCCCCTCGCCCCCCCCCCTCGGCCCCCGGCCCCGCCCCCCCTCGGCCCCCCGGCCCCCCCCCCCCTCCCCCCTGGCCCCGCCCCCCCCACCCCCCCGGCCCCCCCCCCCCCCGAAGGGCGCCGAAGTTCAGCTTGCCCGGGGCGCCAGCAACCCTAGGGCCGGCGCTGCACATTCTCCCCGTGTCTGCGTGGGCCCCACCCCCACAAACCCAAAGATGTGCAGGGTAGGTAGATTGGCCATGCTATATTTCCCCTTAATTGGAAAAAAAATAGAATTGGGTAGTCTAAATTTATTTTTAAAACTTTCTACCTTGGTGCAAAGTTGTCCTCACTGGCAGTTGCATTCTGCCCATTTCACTCAACACTTATTTACATCAAAGAGTTACGTCTAAGATGCCCTAACTATCACTTGCTACTGTGATTTTAATGAATCAGTTATTTCTTTTTTTAAACTTGAAGGAGTTCAAGATGGTGGCATTTACTGTGATAAAATTAGTGACATCTTTCAGAGTAAGGCGCAGGCTGAGGACCATATTTTTACTTTAACTACGCCATGTCTGCAAGGATACTGTACATTATACTTTAGTCATTTTTGTACCCAACATAAAGCTGTCCATCATCCTGCCATTCACTAAAGGGAATACAAATATAGTTACCATTCCAAGAGAACGATTGATAGCTCAGGAGAAAGGCATCTAACATTATCGACAGGTCATGCACGATTACAAATGAAACACTAGATTGAATTTTATTAAGGGTGTGCTTAGTAGAAAGTTGAGATTTTCAAAACAGAGGGTCACCGGCGCAAAGTAATTGCCCATTAAGATGTTCCTTTCTCTTTTTTGTTTTGCTGGCACATCTTTTCTACTTCATAGTAAAATTGAATTACTGGTCCTTAAGTCTGTGGAGTACGGAAAATCTGTATCTTGTGGGGTTTGGAACTCTGCACAACAGTATAGCTCATGGGCGCGATTCTCCGCTGCCCATGACGGGTCAGAGACGGGTCACCACGGCCGCACCATGACACGAATCGCTGCTCGCCGTTTTTTACGACGAACAGCGATTCTCCCCCGGCCGATGGGCCGAGTTCCCAGGCCTTTACGGCCGTTTTCACGAACGCAAACACACCTGCTCTCACCGTTCGTGAAAACGGCCACAAAGTGACATCCCGGATAACCATGGCACCGATTGGCACGGCTGGTGGCATGGGCCTGCGATCGGTGGGCACCGATCGCGGGCAGCGGGTCCGATACCCGCACACTATTTCTTCCTCCGCCGCCGCTGAGGGGCATGACGGCCCGCGCATGCGCAGGTTTGACGCATATGCGTGATGACGTCATCCACGCATGCGTGGCTGACGTCATCATGCGCATCAGCCGCCGTGACGCTTGGCGCGCGGGCTTAGTGACGGTCGCTAAGCCCCGCCCGGGGGGGGAGAATCGGGTCCCGGGAGGGTGCGCGGAGGCTGCCGTGAACCACGGCCAGCTTCACGGCAGCCTTCACGACTCTCCGCATTTGCGGAGAATCGCGCCCCATGCTTTTGAAGCATAGAAACTGAAAGCACAAAAGGTGTCCAATTGACCTGTTGGCCACGATTTTGCCATCCCATTGTGCCCGCGCCGGTTCTACTGCACCAGGTGAATAGTGGGAGAGGTCAAAAACAGAATTAGCGCTGGGCGGCAAACACTTTGCACTTCACCCATCCTGCTCCCGATGGCGTTATCAGGAACCCGCCCAGAAATAGCGGGAGGCTGATTAAGCCTAAATTGCATTCATTTCAATCTCCTTAGCGAGATTGAAGACAAATGCAGCGGCTTCCTGAAGAGTTACCTGCACCCCCAGCGAGAAGTCATGCAATCATTGTTTAATATTCCAGGACAACAGTCTCGCTGCATGGCACACAGAGAAGGCGGGACAGCGATGGTAAGGGTGGGGGAGCCTTCGGGAATTTGAGGATTCCAGGATAGAAGATCTAACTCAGGGGTGGGCAAACTTTTCCGTGCAAGGGCCACATTCAGAAATTCACAATTTTAAAGGGCTGCATAGTATTAATAGTCCCGGTTGTAACCAATTAGCATGCGGCATATACCTCAGCGCTTCCCCCGGCGGCATCCTGCCTTTAGCCCTCTTTATCTCTACTTTTCAAAAATGGCGCTTCACCCGGTTATGATTCTGGGCGCCTCATATAGAACATAGAACATAGAACAGTACAGCACAGAACAGGCCCTTCGGCCCTCGATGTTGTGCCGAGCAATGATCACCCTACTCAAGTCAACATATTCACCTATACCAGTAACCCAACAGCCCCCCACATTAACCTTATATAAAAAAAAAAATTTTTTTTTTTTTTTAGAGACTTGATCTTGGTGGGCCGCATAAAGACCTTTGGCGGGCCGCATGCGGCCCGTGGGCCGTAGTTTGCCCACCCCTGATCTAACTGATTGTCAGTCTCTCCTCCAAATCCTACAAGAGTCAAAAATGAAGGTTGTCCTTTTCCTGCTCATGGCAGCTGAGGCAAGCACATGCCGAAGAAGGCATGGTTCAGTGAAAGGGAAGGATAATTTTGTGGGTCGTCAACAACTCACTTGAGACAGGTGAGCGGGATGAAGGTGTAGTGGATCCTTCACTTCTCTGGCGGAGACCAAGCTTGTAGTTGGTGACTGCTCTCTCCTTGGGAAACCCCGTGATCTCCAGCGTCCTTTCCTGATGGGGATAAGGACTCGGATCACTGGGATTCCGTCTCCTTGCCTTCGCCATTTGTCTCTTACTATGGGCTATCTTCTCCTGCGGAGACAAAGAGAGGGCATTGTAAGCCACACACTTGAATGGTCAGGGGGCCCATAGCAGCTGGCACGTGTAGGCACCGTGTCTAGACATTAAAGGGTTGTGATGGTGAGTGCCTTGGGAGTTCTGAGGAAGACGCTTGGAGATCAGAAGCTGGAAGGGTTCGTGATGTCAGCCAGTGCATTGGGAGGGGAGGAGTTTTGGGAATGTTAGGGTGGCAGATGGCACTGATGCCAGGAGGAGAGAGGTGGTAACATACCCTTGCAGCTCACAGGAGATCCTTTAACTTCTTCCCACATTGGACGGCAGTCCTCCTTGTCATGCTGCTGGCACTCACTGCAGCTGCCACTGCCTCCCAGGTGACATTTGTCACCTTGTTGTTGGTTCTCCTACCCCCTGTGGGTAGAGGGTGCCCCGCCTCTCATCCATGGCATTGAGAACTCTGGCGAAGTCAGCATCCCCAAAGCAAGGAGGAACCTTGTGTCATGACTGGGTGTGAGTGCTAGGAGAACATTTAAATGCAGCTCCCTCTTGTTGCCGGAATGCATGGTAGCACAGTAGTTAGCACTGTTGCTTCACAGTGCCAGTGACCCGGGTTCAATTACCGGCATAGGGTCACTGTCTGTGCGGAGTCTGCACATTCTCCCGTGTCTGCGTGAGTTTCCTCCAGGTGCTCTGGTTTCCTCCCACAAGTTCCAAAAGACGTGCTTGTTGGGCGAATTGGACATTCTGAATTCTCCCTCTGTGTACCTGAACAGGTGCCCGAGTGCGCTGACTAGGGGATTTTCACAGTAACTTCACTGCAATGTTAATGTAAGCCTACCTGTGACACTAATAAAAATTAATTTTATTATTAGTTCCGAGCAGCTGAGGCATAAGTTGAGCGAATCAGACGGTTGGCGACTGAGGCATGGTGAGCTTCATGTGGGGAATCATTTGTTGCACTAAATGCGGGTGAATACAGATCTCAATCCCGCCATTACAGCAGGCGCTAAACACACCCGCCAAAGCCACCCAAAATGACAAATAGGGTGTGATTCAGTGGACTCAACTTAAAGTCTGCTGAAAGGTGCATTTAGCGGAGTGTTTCTCAGCGACTGCAGCACCAAGAAACAGCCCGCTAACCAACGGCACTTGGTAATTTTTTTTGTGCCTCGGGGAGTTTCGCCCCATCAAGGCTGCACTTGCCAGCAAGAAAGGCTCCATGTGGGTCAGGCGCCATTTTGGAAGGCTGCCCTGATATTTCCATTCTCTCTCTTTCAGGCCTCCTACACCCTCTTGACCTCCAAAACCTCTACCCCAAACCTTGGGGAGGCCTTCTAGGAACCTCCCCTCATTTCCACTCTCCCTGGCAAGGCCCCGCTTTGCTGCACCCTTGGCAGGGCCAAACTGGCACCTGGGCACACTAGCACTGTTAGCCTGGCACCCTGACCTTGCCCCCGGTAGTGCCAAGGTGGCCAGGTGCCAGCGGAGTGACAGGGTACTCCCCTGCCCTGTCCCCGACCACCCATGGGCCTCCAATGGTGAAGGGGAGCCTCCCAGGTGCTGTTATGACTGGTCTACGTTTGTGTGGACCAGTACTAAATGGCGCCCTAGTGAGGTCTCCCAGGCACTGCCGATAAATCCCAAGCACTGGGAATGCTCATTTAAATATTCGGATCTGGATCATGCCCAGCAAGGGTGAGATCCAAATCGAGTGGAGCAAGTCAGGTGACTTGCGCCAGACACGGAGCCCAGTTTGGAGCTCATGCGTGATTCATCCATTGCGTCTAGATGCGCGCTGGAGTAAACAGCCCAGAAATCTATTCACCCTCTACCCTCTTCCTCACCCATGCCGACAAATGGCGATCTGAGCTCTCAGGATGCATGTAACAAATTGCCTGCTCTATACCAACCCCCAAAAGAGACTAGAGGGCAAATTCTGAAGAGTTTGAACTTCATCGCCTCACTTCAACCCTCTGGGAAATTACTGCAGAGTAATGTATGGGAAGGTTTGCAAGAAAACTGACTCAGAAGCTATAATGACTACTCTCATTACCATCGAGTTCTTCGATGGTATTAGGCAGAACGTTGCTAGCTACATTCAGGTGACTGCCTGTGAAAAGTGGAGGAATATCTAGTGGGCGATCACTTTCCCCACCAAGCCTCTCTAATTTAATGTAATTCCTCCTGCTACTCCTCCGACTACATCTAACTGAAAGATGGGAATCAGCGGTTCTGTTCTCATGATTGGTGGGCGTGCATTATAGGTGAGGGAAACGCATTCCTTCCCCCTCTGAGAAAGTGTACAGCCAGCAGTGGAATAGTTTCAAACAAACTTCAGGGCTTAATTTAGTCTGGATCGATGAGGCTTAGCAAGTGTTCAGCTGGATTCAGTCAGCGCGTAATCACTCCAAATGACGTATTTCCTCAGATTCCAGTCATACGTCTTGCAAAAGCTTTCTCTGCCGTCTTGCTGAGCTTTGCCCGAGGCCATTCAGGTAACGACAGAGGGAGGAAACATCCATCCAGTGAGGACTAGTTCAACGCCTGCCCGTCGTGGAGATCTGCCAGTGAGAATGTTCCCCCTCCTTGCAACGACAATCTGCTCCACGAAAGTAGCACATTTTGGACTCAGATAATCAGATTACATTTTTGACCATGTAAATGAAATGTAGGGTCCAAGATACAACTTCCTAATCAGCTATTTGAGAGGGGGAAAAAATCACCTCCACGTGAAACTTGTAAAGATTACCATATTTTTAAATAAATACATTTTACAATGTGGCTTGCCAGCTAACTGGCTGTGCCATCCTCATTTTAGTTCACATGACATACCACCCTCATGGCTCATTGCTTTTGTTTACAGAACAAGCTATTCAAAGATGAGGGCAAGTTGTGAAACACTTTTGCATTGGGCTTGGAAATGTCGTTTAATGGAGGGGTCAGCCACCAACAGATGAGTTTTTAAATAAGTAATTAATACTCATATTTATGTTTTCATTTTAATTTAAATGAATTGATTTTGTCTGCAAACACAAAGGAATGAAGTGGCAACTCTTTTACCCAGAATGTTCTATCAGTGTGTATGTGTATGTTTCTAGATGGATGTACAGACTTACATAATGTTGATGCTGCCCACCATAAACAATATATATTTCCCGAGTGAATTAATTTGTGGTGAAGGCCATTTCTCCGACTGTTCACAGTAACAATTTAAAGATAGTTGCTGTAGTAACGTTTTATGATTCGGAAACTTGCACTAAAAGATGGACTGAAAGTAATCCCAGAAGCAACCATCATTGATGGACTCCGCAGTAGATTATTGCACTGCTGATTTACCGCTCTGAAGGAAACTGGAATTTTGTTGGCTTAAATGGAAACAAACAGGATGGGGAAACCCTGGAGTGCACCTGGGCTAGAATAACAGGACTCAAGCAAAGTTGTTATCAAAATCCAATTATGCAAGTCAATTCAGACACTTTTGAAACCTTCTCAATCCTTAGGTTAGCTACTTGTCTTAAAACCTTGTGAGCCTTTTCTTTTAATCTAATACTTATAATTGCTCCAGCTGGCCATGGCTGTGCCACGTTTCCAGTGGAGTTTTTATTCCTCAAGGGAATGACTGTATGCTGAGAGTTATAGATAATATTGTTAAATGGTTGTTTTTGCTTATCTTCTGCCATATATTTTAATCTAACTTCCCGATCTATCTCTGGCAAAACTTCCACAAGTGGCTTTAATGTTCAAGACCCTAGTTTGGACTTAATTATAACACTTTCCAATGTCATAGGGAACTCTGTCAGATTATGAACCCTCTTCTCCGGTGATTTTTTTATGATAAGATCATAATTACCCCTATCTCATTCCATGAATCTACATCTAAAATGGCCTGTTCCCCAGTTGGTTCCTTGAGATATTGTTCGAGGAAAGCGTGAACTCATCCTGCAAAACTACTTTTGCCACTGTGATGTGCCCAGTTTACAGGAAGGTTAAAGTTCCTGGAATTATTGCATTGCCCATATTATGGCTCCTCAAATTTCCTGACTTATACCCTGTCCAATTCCATCATTACTGTTAGGGGCATACAATCTGCTCAATTCACTATTCTTTGTGATTTAGTATTTCTTAGATCCACCCACACTAATTCTACATCCAGGTGAAGTTCAGACCTCCTTATTGCTTTTATTGCATTGTTCGCTATCAGGATTACCCTGACTCTTTTTTTTTCATTTTGGCTATCTTTTCTATAAATTGCATATCCTGGGGTATTTCATTCCCACCACGTCTCAATAACGAACATAGGAGTGTATGAAATAGGAGCAGGAGTAGGCTATTCAGCCATTAGGATGCTGCCCTGCCATTCAATAACATCATTGCTGATCATCCACCTCAATTCCACTTTCTTCAATTGTCCCTTAATCTTCCTAATAATCATCTCAGTCCTGAGAGGGACTCGCTGCAGGAGTTTCTCTGGGTAATGTCCCAGGCTCAACCATCTTCTCTGCTTCATAAGGTCAGAAGTGGGGATATTCACTGATGGTTGCACAATGTTCAGCACAATACTCTACTCCTCAGATACTGAAGCAGCTAGGGAAATGTGCAGCAAGACATGGACAACATTCAAGCTTGGATTGTTAAGTGGCAGGTAACATTCCATCTGCATAAGTACCAGGCTTACCAGTACTCCTCTTGACATTTAATGGCATTATCATCGCTGAATCCCCCAGTCAGTATCTTGGGTGTTACCATTGACCAGAAACTGAACTGGACCAGCCATATGAATACTGTGGCTTCAGGAGTGGGTCAGAGGCTGGGAATTCTGTGGAGTAACTCACCTCCTGACTCCCTAAAACCTATCCAGCTTCCAAAAGACACAAGTAAGGAGTATAATGGAATACTCTCCACTTTCCTGGATGATTGAAACTCCAACAAGGTGTTTGACACCATCCAGATCAAAAGCAGCCTGCTTGGCTGGCACCCCATCCTTTACATAAAACATTCACAATCTCCATCACGAATGCACAGTGGCAGCATGTGCACCACCTACATGATGCACTGTAGAGACGCACCAAGTGTTCTACAACAGCATCCAACAGCTTAAAGGACAATAGAAGAGGATACCACGACCTGCACGTTCCCCTCCAAGCCACACACTATCCTGAGCTGGAACTTATTGCTGTTCCTTCACTGTTACTGGGTTAAAATTCTGGAACCACCACCTCCGCCAGAAAAATTGACGCAAAACCGATGTTTTGCTGGGGGCTGGCATGCCGGCAACATAGAGCACCCGGCTCTGGCTGCCGCTACACCCCAGAGAATTGCCGGGTCCATGGCCGTGCAGGCGTTGGCCTGCAGCAGCCACACCGGGTAACATGGCGGGGGGGCTGCTCACGGACCCAGCCCGCAAAATAGCCCCCGCTTTGGCCGACTCGCGCGCCCCGGACCGCCCCACCACAGTGCCCCCAGCCTCAAATAGTGTCATCCCCCTGCCCGTGGATTGGCCCTCCCCCCCCCCCCCCCCCCCGACTGTGGTGGCGCTGGAACGAGTCTGCAGCCGCCATGCTGAGTTCCCAACAGATGAGACCATGAGAGACTCACGTTGGGAACTCGGCCGGTCGGGGTGGAGCATTGTGGGGGGCAGGCTTCAGGCAATGGTCTGAGGCCGTCGATATGTGGTGCTGCGTACTCCTAGGGTATGCCGCTTTGGGTGGGGCGGAACATTGCAAAAGTGGCGTCGCCCCCGATTCGGTCGGGAACTGTGATTCTCCAGATGTTCGCTGAACGCGATTTTGGTGTCCAGCTCCAGATCTCCCAAGACCTCTTTAACTGTAATAATACTTCTTTATTTTTATACTTCACCCACTTTGTAAAAAAGCAAATGTAGCATTTGCCTTCCTAATTCCTTGCTGTACCCTGATGTTAACTTTCTATGATTTTTGTACAGAAGGGCACCCAGGCCCTCCTGAGCATCATAATTTCCAAATCTCTCACACTTTAAAAAAACCTGCTTTTCTATTCTTCACAGCACCCCACATATTTCATCTGCCAGGTTTATGCCTACCATTGCAGTCTTTTTACTTTCCCTCTTTCCTACCTAACTTTGTATTGGCGTCCAAAATGGACACATTTAATTCTGTCCATTGTCTTAAGAAGCTTCGACAACAGGTGGCTAATATTGTAAGCGGTGTGACCTGGTTCAGCAAAAGTCCATTTTAAAATATCAAAAAAAAAGTTTTGATATACACAGTTTTCATTTATTTCATGTCTTATAGATGTCAAACCAATCTTGCAGGAGAGGAACAGAGTGAGAATGATACAAATCGCCTGCAACATGACGAACCCAATGGGAAGACAAATGGCAGATAGAAACTAATGTCGAGAAGTGTGAGTTCATACATTTTAGCAGAAGGGGCAGGGACTTTATGGTACAGTTCAAAAGTGTTTACAGGGACAGAGGGATCTGAGGAAGTGTATGCATCAATCTTTGAAGGTGGCAGGACAATAGGGCTTCATTAATTGAGCATTGACAACGAAAGAAGAATATAATGATGAACCTTAAGCTCTGGTTAGGCCTCAACTAGACCTTTGCATCCAGTTCTGGTCACCAGACTCTGTTTGTGGGGTCCAATATTGAAAGTATCTCACAGCAAACTCTTTATGATTAGCTCAGAGCGTGCGCTTATTTCACATTCAAACCTTCACATTCACAACCTCATGCACATACAAACACATAAATACATAGTAAGGGGGATAGAAAGGAGGGAAGTTTTTTTTATAACAATGATTAACAGCAGTAAAAGAACTCCAGAAGTGAAAATTAGTTCGCCTGATTTCCAGAGTCCAGAAAGTCAAAGTCCAAAGGGAGTTTTCTTTGTGTCGGAGTTTAATCCAGATGAATCCCTGGTTGGAGACCAGCACAAAAGTCCTTTAAAATGAATGAGGATGCAACATGATAAAGTTCCTGTGCCTAGACTGCATGACAGGCAATGATATTCCAAATACAACAGGCTTTGAGGTGTTGAGAAATAATGGCTGCCTGCTGGGTCAGCTGGGAGCCCTGCTGTTGCTCTTTTCAGATTGGAAGTAATCTGCAGACTCATCTGGGAGGTTAGAAATGTCATAACAAAACCGTCCAGGAGGTTAAATGCAGGGGATCCTGTGATGTGCCCGACGAATGTGTTAACTGCAGCTTCACAAGCAGTCTCTGTACACCTGGCCAAAATGCATTGTTTTCCATGGAAGTGAAGTGGCAATTTATAACACCCCTTCAGATAGAATTTAAAAAATTAATTTTGAGTACCCAATTCTTTTTTTCCAATTAAGCGGTAATTTCGCGCGGCCAGTCCACATTCCCTGCATATCTTTTGGAGTTGTGGGGGTGAAACCCACGCAGACACGGGGAGAATGTGCAAACTCCACATGTACAGTGACCCAGGGCTGGGATAAGCCTCCAAGGCTATGGGGTTTAAATAGGGGAGAGAGACTGACTGGATCGCTCCATAGAGAGCTGGCATACACTCGATAGGCTGAGTAGCCTCCTTCTGTGCTGCATATGGCGCTTGACAACTCAAAGGGTCCCATTCCCTAATGCAGTGTATTTCTGAACCTTGAACTTGAGTCATCAACTTTGAACTAAGGTTCCTCGAGCCACAGACACATGCTACAGATGTGGTCGCCAGGGTAATTGCCGCTGTCCACAAAATCCTCCATGGTGAAGCTGGACACATCCTTTGTGCTGCCATCTCTATCTAATCTTGTTTTGTATGTTTAACTCATTCAGGTTTTATGTAATTAATTAACTATAGGGCGCGATCCAATGGCCATGCTGCGCCAAAAAAGCAGCTCGTTGCGGCACAGCTTGGCCAATAAAAGCCGGGAGACCCCACTTCCGGGATATACCTGGCTCGCCATGCCTCGCGGGATCCAACGCGATCTCGTGAGACGCTGCGATGTAAATCCCGCCCATTGTGGGACCAGATGGAATGGCACGCTTGGGGTTCTCTCAGGGGATTGGAGACCCCCAGTGCATGCCCTTTGGGCAGGGTGGTGCCCTGGCACTACTGATGCCACATGGGCACTCTGACAGTGCCAGCCTGGCACCTTAGCAGTGCTACCGGGGTGTCAGCCTGGCACAGATGGGCACTGTCAGTGTGCCAGGTTGGAACTGTCAAGGTGCAAAGTTGGCAATTTTCTGCATGCACAATTGGGTCAGGGGTTCCCTGCCTGGGTGTTGGGGGGGGGGGGGGGGGGGGGGGGGGGGGGGGGAGATTGCAAGGGGAGGGAGTGCAGGAGGGGGTGAGGACCCTCCCATAGTGGGTTTGCGCTGGGGGAAGTTTAGAAATGGCATCCCAATCTCTCACTACACTGGGGAGTTCTGGTGAGCGGAGCTCCCCACTGGACAAAATGGGACTATGTGCGGCCTCAGCCACTGTTCCCCATTCAGGCCCCTTATCAATGTGAGTCGCATTGAACAGCCATGTGTTTCTCAGCACTGCGAGTGCCAGTAAACACGCGGCTAAACGTGCTCGTTAGGGTATTTTGTTCCCTTTTGGGAGATTGATAGTTCTAAGAAAACCTCAAATTTGAACTAGTTAAATTATATAAATCATTATAGGGCCCTAGTTTTAAAACCCCACTGTCTCAAGTTTTTACAAAGCACACAAGTGTTAAAAGTTTAAAAAAGGACATCCTTTCCCTTCTGCATTGAATTCCAACTCTCATTAAATTCTCATCTTTGCACTCTGTTTAGGGTGCATTCCCGTTACCTTGCAATGTGTGGCTCTGCTCCTTAACTTATCCGTGACAATGGTCTTATTAGATGTTAATTTAGGGTAAAACTAAGCCTTGATTGAGCACCTTAACATATTACCTGCATCATTGCAGCTCTCTGTAGTACTGCACTAGGCTTTCAGACTAAATGTTATGCCTTAAGTCTCTGGAGTGGGATTTGAATCCACAAATCTCCCACTCAGTCAAGAATGTTACCAAATGTTCCAAAGTTAACAGAAATTAATAAATCCATGGCAATATTCCAGCTGGATCTCCTGCTTTGCCATCATAAGAAAATGATAGGCAGGAAAGGACCTCCTAGCCCATCCAGTCTGTCCATAAAGTTGTATACCTTATGCCTCACAATGCAGATGCTCTGCGAGAGGTTCAGGTCGGAATTTTACAGTCCTTTTTTTAAAAAATTGGAGTATCCAATTCATTTTTTCCAATTAAGGGGCAATTTAGTGTGGCCAATCCACCTAGCTTGCACATTTTTGGGTTGTGGGGGCGAAACCCACGCAAACACGGGGAGAATGTGCAAACTCCACATGGACAGTGACCCAGTGCCGGGATCAAACCTGGGACTTCAGCGCCGAGAGGCCGCAGTGCTAACCCACTGTGCCACCGTGCTGCCCGGATTTTACAGTCCTGCCTGCAGTGGGAGCTGCCGCAGGTGAGAATGGAAAATTTGGCGTGACAGCCAAGCATTCGGCTGGCCCAGAAAATCCCTCCCCACATGGCTCTGGGAATCTGAAGCTCCATGTTAGGCGCACTAATAAAAGTAATCTCTAATCCTCATACATTTCAATGAGCACTTATTTAAAATTAGAATAATGAGTGGAATATTCATTTGCAGTGTCTCTTGATATGAATTGTGCGTATTTCTTGGAGATCTATACAGCATGTGTGTGTTAGAGGCTCCAGAACCACTCGAGACTTGAGAACTTTATATTCTCTGGTTTCTGATCACATTGCTTGCAGCTGTACTGGAGGTAATTTTCTGTCTGCCTCCCACCCCATGTGTTGACCTTTTACATTGGTTGTACACTTTGGTGAAAGGTCAATCATTACCCCAACTCCTATTCTTTTCCATAGGTTTACATTCCTTTGCTTGTCGTTCCCATTTCGATGCGCGCTACCTTGCATTTTTCACATAAGAATCAACATGACATTCCCTCATCTGCTTGCTCTGTGGTCCCGAATATCTCCACGAATCAAACATCATTTAGCTGCTTGAAAATGTTAGCATATTACCCGGGGGGTCAGGAGAGGGAGATAGGGGAACTCCCGTTGAGGAGGGCTGAGGGGAGCTTTAGGTATCCTGGGGTCCACGTGGCTAGGACCTGAGGGGCTATGCATAGGCTTAATTTTTCGCGGCTGGTGGGGCAGATGGAGGAGGAGTTCAGGAGGTGGGATGCGCTGCCGCTCTCGTTGGCGGCCAGGGTCCAGTCGGTTAAAATGACGGTGCTCCCGAGGTTTATGTTTCTTTTCCAGTGCTTCCCCATGTTGATCCCGAAGGCTTTTTTCAGAAGGGTGAATAAGTCAATTCTGGGGTTTGTGTGGGCGCGGAAGGCCCCGAGAGTAAGGAGGGCATTTTTGGAGCGAAGAAGGGAGGTAGGGGCCTGGCGCTGCCCAACCTGTGTGGATATTATTGGGCGGCGAACGTGGCGATGATTCGCAGGTGAGTGACGGAAGGGGAGGGTGACGCATGGAAGAGACTGGAGGTAGCGTCCTGTGTGGGTATGAGTCTGGAGGCCTTGGTGACGGCCCCACTTCCACTCCCCCCGGCAAAGTACTCCACGAGTCCGGTGGTGGTTGTGTCCCTCAAAATCTGGGGACAGTGGAGGCGGCATAGGGGGGAAGTGAAGGCCTCAGTTTGGGCCCCGATACGGGGCAATCACCGTTTTGCGCCAGGGAGAACGGGTGGGGGATTTGGGAGTTGGCACAGGGCTGGCATCAGACAGTTTGGGGACCTCTTCTTGGATGGGAAGTTCGCGACTCTGGAGGAGCTGGTGGGGAAGTGGAACCTCCCCCCTGGGAATGCTTTTAGGTATATGCAGGTCAGGGACTTTGTTAAGAGGCAGGTGGAGGAGTTTCCGCGGCAGCCGCCAAGGTGGGTGCAGGACAGGGTGCTTTCGGGGACGTGGGTCGGTGAAGGAAAGATCATGGCTATCTACCAGCTGATGCAGGAGGAGGAGGAGGTCTCAGTAGATGAGCTCAAAGTGAAATGGGAGGAAGAACTAGGGGAAGAGATTGAGGATGTGACGTGGTCGGATGCCCTGGAGAGGGTGAATTCTTCCTCCTCTTGCGCACGGCTCAGCCTAATTCAGCTGAAGGTGCTGCACAGGGCTCACATGACGGGGGCAAGGATGAGCCGGTTTTTCGGAGGGGAAGACAGGTGTGGGAGGTGTTCGGGTGGCCCGGCAAACCACACCCATATGTTTTGGGCATGTCCGGCCCTGGAGGGGTTTTGGAAGGGGGTGGCGGGGATTTTGTCGGAAGTGGTTGGGTCTAGGGTCAGGCCGGACTGGGGGCTCGCGATCTTTGGGGTAGCTTCGGAGCCGGGAGTGCAGGAGGCGGGAGAGGCCGGCATTCTGGCCTTTGCATCTCTAGTAGCCCGGCGCAGGATTCTGTTACAGTGGAGGGATACGCGGCCCCCGAGTTCGGAGACCTGGGTCAACGACATGTCTGGGTTTATCAAGTTGGAGAGGATGAAATTTGCCCTGAGGGGTCGGTACTGGGGTTCTTTTGGCGGTGGCAGCCCTTTCTCGATTTCCTGGCGAAGGGGTAGAGAGTGGTCAGTCTCAGCAGCAACCAGGGGAAGGGGGGGGGGGCAGGGGGCTGGGTTTGGGGGTTTGTTTTTGCGGTGGTGGGTTTGTTATGTTATTTTCTTTCTTGTATTGCTATTTGTTATTATTTATTTTGGGGGGGGCGAGTTCTTTTCTTGTTTTGGTGTGGGAACACGCCTTGTTTGTTTTAATTTGCGGGGAGAAAATTTGTTAAAATTTGTTATTGTTATTATTAAAAAACTTGAATAAAATTTATTTAAAAAGAAAAAGAAAATGTTAGCATATTATTGGAAACTGATTCCTTCATATTAATAATAAATAAACAGCAGGGGAGTCAGCACAGAACCCTGTGGAACTACACTGTGCCAAGACTAGTCTGTTCCATTTATCATCACTTTGAATTACTGAACCAATTGGCAATCCAGTTCACTAATTTGCCATTAATTCTGTGAGCCTTGATCTTTTAAGCCATCATATTCAGATACTTTATTGAATAATTTTCCAAAAAAAATCAAATAAAATTATATCTGCCCCACAGCATTTATCCATTGAATTAGTGGCTGTCTCATAGAATTCCATCGGATTTGTCAAGCTATAAATGTTGATTATTCCTTCTGGCCTCAACACCTTTCAAATGAATTTTGATAGCATGCAGTAACTGTTGCTCTTTAGCATTGTCCTTCCCCCCCCCCCCCCCCCCCCCCCCCACCCAATAGACCAAGTTAATTAATAACATAAATACAAGCTTTCATTGCTCAAGTTAGGTATTGAGACAATATTCTGCAAGGACTGTTCTATATAGCTCAACAAAGACTATCCCCCTTGCTGCTGGCATTTCCCCTTCACCTCTCCCCACCCTCCCCTGCAGCCCCATCCTTCAAGCGGCTGTGTGCGTGGCTCTGCAGAGGATTCACCAGATTTCCTGCCTCACTTTTACCATCCTCCTTTAATTACCCATCCCAGCCAGTCCGACGAGCTGCCCGCAACTGCTGTCTCAGTGCATGCTGACATATTGCAGACGAGGCCTGGCTTTCATCTAGCTTGGGTCTGATCTATAGAGACCATGTCAATGGTGCGACCACACCAATGCCATAATTCCAGAATGAAAATAAGCCCCACCGTAAGCTTTCTGTATGTATTAGTCGGTGATCCATGCCATTAAATGCAGGTGGTGTTGTTGTGCTGTGTTTGAGGAGTGGAAATGAATGCAGGGGGGTTAGGATTTCTCAGGAGCAGACCGTAGTTCTCTGAGGTACTGAAGACATCAAGAAGTAAATTTCATTTGGGTCCTTTCCTGGATCTCATGTTTTTGTTGGAGTGTCATGTCACTTCTCTGATTATTTTATTGCACATTCAGTGTGGGCTGACTGTCTCACAGTTCCCTTCCTGCTTGGGGACCCCGATCTAGTTAAGAAAAATGACCCTGCCCCTATAATCTGAGGTGGGGTCTGAGCCTCATCAGTTGGGAACCCTTAATTGCCCAGTACAATGTCACTGGTGCAGAGAATGCTGCATTTATATTGGAGATAGATGTTGAGGGTAGTGAGACTATTAGCCTGCCCAAACTGCTGAAATTCTATGGATTTTAAAGCTCAAACATAATAGTTGGGCTTCCTTAGTTGCTAATTCCCAAAAGATCACAACTTCTAAAGCCTTTTTTTAGGTTTAAGTTGCTTTTTTTTCCCCATAGCTTCACTTCTTAACCTATATGCAAGTTGGTCTCTAATGGTGTCGTTCAAGGCATCTCCAAACTCACAGCATTCAGCTAATTTCTTCAAAATAGCTTTGAATTGTGTGATTGATTCACCATTTTATTGGTTACATTTACGGAACCTGAATCTCTCGCCAATGACCAAAGGTTTAGGTCAGAAGTTGAATTTCATGTGGTGTCGCTGTCTGTTGACAGAAGTGTTATTTTTGACCTGGAGGATACCTGTCAATACATTTGTCCAAAACTCCTCAATTAAACGAGAGTTCTTGTCCCTTGAAGCCATGCATTGTTTCTCAGTCAAAGAATTTATTGCGTGACTTTTTGGAGGACTGTATGAAATTGTCTCATTCAATTGCCTGTTAGAAATGATATGGGATATCTTTGGGGGATTTGACTGACTTACAAGGTGCTTCTAAAGAAGCTGGGAGGGGGACGGTGGCACGGGGGGGGGGGGGGGGGGGGGGGGAGTCGGCAGGTAAAAAAAAACATCTATTTACTTACCAATAAAATTTTAGCAGTTTCAGATATTTCTGTTCATTTGTGAAAGATACTAAACTGTAAATGCACATCTCTTGCAGCTTCACCCTTTATATCTAGACACTAATATCTGTCACCCAACATTTTTTCCATAATGGTTTATGTAAGATAAGTGTGCTGATTTCTGTTCTTCTTGACCATTTGATGTCACCTTTGATTGTTTTTTCCACTTCACTCGAATGAGTGCAAAACCCATGCGGACAGTGTCGTTTTTCCATTGTGCCTCCTGGAGATCTTGGTGCATCTCTTCAAATAAAACTTGCCATACGTTGAAGCAATATTAATTGAATGAATGAGCTCAACCCTTTGTGCAGTCGTTCCAGATTACCCCACAGCATGGGGTTTGATCGCATAAAGAGTAACTGAAGTCAATTTACACTGCTCAAATGTATGGTATATTTGCTCTTTGTAACGTTCAAATTATTCAATCTATCAGCAAAAATAGAGATGGTAGGTGTCACATTTTGCATGAAATTGTGTCACAATATGCACTCAGGCATATCATGAGGTAAAGACAGGGAGTGACAGATACCCAGGTTAGCCAATCAACACACAAGACAGAACACAGCCAACACCAGACACAACACTAGAGGGGGGTTTCCTACCATAAAACACACGAGGCATCAGCACTCTGCCTCTTTCCACTGGTGACAACTGTAGTGACAGTCAGAGTGTATATATCAGTTAGCACTTTCTACACGTGGATCAGAGCTAGTGTGGTCTAGTTAGTTAGAGTTAGCACACTTAGAGTAGTAGAGTGTCAACCTACAGCAAGCTGTGTGCATGGTCAGAAGTTCAATAAATCGTATTGAACCAACGTCTACGTTTGGTGTCTGCTTTACAGTCCAACTGCATCCAGTTGCAGCCCGTATTACCCCAGGGTGAATAACACGACAAGTAGTTTTTTTTTAAATTATTCAATCTCAAGATGTGCATTTCACAAGGCAAACATTCATTGCCCATCCCAATTTGTCTCGAGAAGGGGTTGGATTGGATTTTGACGGAGCAACAATGTTTCCAAGTCAGGATGGTGTGTGATTTGGAGGTGATGATCCCTGCAGCTGCTGCCCTTGTTTTTTTCCCATCTGGTGGATATCACAGCCTTGGAAGATGCTGCTTATAAGGTTTGTTTAATGTCTCATTGCATAGAAGGAATTACCCACCTGTGCCACTTCCTACGTGCGCAGATGGCTCACATTACATTTACAAGATGTTTTGGTCTCCAGGAAGAACTCAAATTCTTCACCTCTGTAGAATATATTTCCTCTTCTCTTCTCATTGCATAATTGACTTGATAAAATTTCACCTTCTCATATTTAATTCAAAGGAATATTAAAAGAAGCATGTAGACTGTGAGCCCCATATGCTTCATTTAATATTGTTACTGTAGTATCTTGAAGGACTGGCGACCACTAAGTAGAGTAATGAATAAGTGGTTTATTAAGGCAGCTAACTATTTATAGAGAGCCAGATAAAGGTGAGCATACTCCAATCTCCTGACAGTAAAACCCACGCACAGCACCAGGATTTGCGTACTCCGGTCCAATTGGTCCTGCGGGTCACAAGACCCTCCGAGAACTTGGCCCCTTAAAGGGGCACGCTACCACTTACCCCCTTCCCCCCACTTTAAGTCCCTGATTAAAACATTTACAATGTTACGCAACAAATGGATCTCAGCACAGTCCCTTATAAGGTACGTTGGTCCAGGGCCTTCATTACCCTTTGACAACATCATAATTCACCAGTGGCTGCTCCCACAGTAGAGGTAACTTCACCTTGAACCTCGACTTCCAAAGGTGCATCCCTGCAGACCATTCCCCACTGGATTATTACTGGGCTCTTCCTCAGGGTAGCGTGCTGGGGCATTACTTTAATCTGTAGCACTGTCAGTGACAGGCATACGAGGGGCAGGCTGCCCCACAGGTTGGGTGTGCGATTCTCTCCTTCTCAAATGCTCCAGGTGTTTCTTTCCCCTTTTCCCTTGCACATCTTTCTCATATGACACTGGGCCTATTCTGGCCACGACCATTCCAGGGATCCAATTTGGATCAGCACCAAAACTATTTTCATATCCCCAGTCGTCCACTTCAAATGTTGTTTAAACTGTACACTTCAGATCGATTTTCAGGGTTATTCTCAACACTGTATACTGGAGATGCTGTTTTTCTCGTTGGCCCCCTGTAGGCTCTGCCTGGCATTGCACTTCCTCCTAATTGTGCTCCCTCCTATTGCAGGCGTAACATGTAGTTTCCCTGATTTCCTGGGATTAATCTCCCCCATAATGATAGCATTCTTCATAGCTCCTGGTCTATGGACTAAATTTCCTCTATCACTACACTCTTTTTTGCTCCTAGCTTCTTTGCTCCTTGCCTTCGTCCATGGCTCTCGAACTGCCAGCAGCTTCCCACCCAACTTGGTGGAACTCATCTGCTTGTTCCTTTCCCCCCTTTTTGCACTTTTCATAGCCTGCGCCACCTCCAATACCTTCTTTAATGTAATCTCTGCCTCTGTTAACAATTTATTTTGTATGGTCATGTCACTAACACTGCAGACTAGCCTGTCACTCAACATGTCATTGAGTACTGTCCCGAACTTGTAATACGAAGCCGTTTGTTTTAGGTGCACCACGCACACAGCTATCACCTCCCCTGGGGCAGCTTGTCATTTTAATAAATTTGCATTGTTGTATTATCACCGAGGACTTCGAGTGGTAGTATACCTTGACTAATACCACCAGCTTCTCAAACGTTTCAGAGTCGGGGCATCTGGAGAAGTCAAACTCCTAATCAAGCTATAGGGTGGGGCCCCGCAGGCTGTAATAGGATTATCTGTCGCTTCTCTTCTCCCCCAATTACTTTTGCCTTAAAGAAATAGGAAAGGTGTTTGACATACAGCGCCTATTGCTCCGTGTAGGATCGAATGGCTCAGTTTTCCCAGAAAGGGGCATTTTTACACTCACAGACAACTGAACAAGTTTTCTTCAATGGAATGGCTTGCACACAAGGTCTTATCTCCAGATTTACATAACCGCAGGAAAGCACTTCGATTGATCCTCATCGCCAAATGTAGTATCTTGAAAGACTGGCAACCACAGAGCAGATTAACGAATAAATGGTTTATTAAGGCAAATAACTATATACAGAGAGTGAGATAAAGGCTATCGTAATCCACGACTCCACCCCAGGATTTGCACGCTCCAGCCCGATTGGCCCTCTGGATGTCATGGCTCTCCGATGACTCGCCCCCTTAAAGGGGCAGGCTGCCATAGTTTCTCAACAGTTAATTTATAGGTAGCACAACACCATTAGAGAACAGAGAGAAACTGAAAGGACGAAGGAAGAGGAGAGTAATTTCATAGAACTACTAGACTTAAAATCAAAGGATATGGCATTGCTGACCTTGTATTTTATGTCAACTTAGTGTCAAATTGGCCTTGGACAGTAATGCAAACCAGATCATTGTAAATTTGCAGTCTGTTTTACACACCAGCCAATTTTCTTTTCAACTGACTTCTATTGGGCTGCAAAATAGCCTGTTAATTCACGATTGCCATTTTGCCTGACTGCTCGACATTTTTGTCCCGGTGATATTTCTTTTTGAAAGTCGACTCTGAAACTCTTGCTATTATGTTGCTAAAACAGTCGGCCTACATTTATTTTTGAAAAGGAAGACTTGTATAGTGCTTCACAACCATTGGATGCCTCAATGAGGTGCATTTGAAGTGTAGTCACTGTTGCAATGTGGGAGCCAGCCAATCTGTGTGCAGCGAGCTCCCACATACAGCAATGTGATCATGACCAGACAATCTATTTTTGTGATGTTGATTGAGGGATCAATATTGGCCAGAACACCGGGGTGTCTCCGCTCCCCTTCTTTGAAATAGTGCTATGCTGCTGTACTTTTACATCCAGGCGAACAGACAGGTGCAGCCTCGGTTTAATGTCCCATCCAAAAACTGTCCCTTCCGAAAGGGCAATACTCTCTCGGTACTGCACTGGAGTGTCAGTGTAGATTTTTGTGCTCAAGTTCTAGACCAGGACATAACCCTGGAACCTTGTGACTCAAAGCAAGAGTGCTACCAACTGAACTGACACTCAATGGAATAAAATGCCAGGGTCTACTCTGGCTTGGTTGTTGGAATTTGATGGCACAACTGAAAATGTCTTATCTCATGGGGTTTGACTAGTTCATTTATCATTTCCCAGGTGAAAACAAGGGAATTCACCCCCCCCCCCCCCCCTCCCATCCAAGCCGCTGTTAACCTCATTCTTCAGACAGTGGCAAAGCCTAGAGAGTGGCCTATCTTGCCGCCTTTCTCTTCCTTGCTGGACAGAGAAATTGGGCCTACTAACAACATCCCACTTAAAAACTAGATTAAAGTCGAGAGCACGCACTGTGAAGAATTCCGTGGAGGTACCCAGTATTTCATGCACTGCTATTCAATGAAACATCTGATGCACAAATGTAAAATGTACTGGAATGTTCTTCACTCCCATAGTTAATGCATACTACTTCCTGGGAACTCCTTTATCTGTATTGCAACAGTGCTCTCCATTCGTCTATCTGCAACTACATTCTAGCTCGCACTGCATTCTTTGTCTAAAAACAACTTTGCTAAGTCTTTTCACGAGATGGATTCTTGCACCAATTTCACATTGCTAATTCTTGCAGTCATTGGAGTACATTTCTAACTGAAATACACTAAAAGATAAATTTTGAAACTTGGCACCTCCAAGATCATTTTATTGTTGCAGGATTTTCCATGTCTGGATCGTGATCGGGATCACTCACTGTTGTACTGTATGTACTGCAGCTTTCTTCGTCATTGAAATTTAAAATAATGTCATTCTGATGCAGCCATCAATGTGCCAGGCTTCGTTTCTCACCTCGTTAGGATGGGCAAGAAGGAGCAGCAGGATTATGCCATCACAGTGCTATGTTGCTGGATTGCTATCAATGCATCTGGACTGACTTGATTTCATGCAAGAGGAACATGATTAAAGACATGCCGGAGAGATCAACAGGCATCAGAGGCAGGCTGCTCCCCACCTGACGACATTATCAGCAATCAGATCTGCAGGCTGAGGCACAGCTGTTGGAGGGAACTGTCCATGCAGGCTGTGGTTTAACAGGGAGGCAATTGCCAAGCTGAATCATCTTCTGCAATGCGACCATTTTCCAAAGCCTAGGTCAAGACTCTCTGTCACCTCAACTTTTTGTTTGCCTCCAGACCCTTTGAGGCAAGCATAGGATTACCTTCACTTTTGCCCTATTTGTTTCCAATAGAAAATCCAAACAACTAAGACACTTCTGTGCAAAATCAGCACACCTCCATGCAACACGACCATGAAAGGCCTTTGGAGGAGCAGATTCTTGCTCCGTCACCACTCGCTCTTCCTCACCTGAGAACTTCAACTACCTGAATGCCTACCTCCTGAAGCTCTCTACCTGCATTGTTTATGCTGTAAGTGGCGAGAGGATCTGACTTTAGAGTTACTGGCAGCGAAGGTGATCTACTTTTCCAAAGCCGACAATAGCGGAAGAGGAACATATGTTTGAATATTGGCGAGACGCTTTCAACCAGAGCTTGCATCTCAAGCTACATTGGGTGATGCTTTGGCAGCTGTGTCTATGTGTTAGTTAGTGAGTGACAGAACATGAGCAGGATGCTACTAGATCTGACCTTGGGTGAAGCATTTGCAGCCAGATTATTTTTGTGTTGCAAAGAGCAATTACCGATCTGCCGCATCTAGTGCAATTGAGTGATCAAAATGCTGAGTGTGCCTCTTGTAAAGGCATGATATGAAGCAAGATACAAGCGCCACTTGTCAATTAAGTCATTCCAAGTCATGCACCCAGGAGATATCAAAAGCAAACAAACCTGCAGTCGTGATCATGTGAGCCACCCAAGTATGTGATGAGGTGAGGCCTGTACCCTGTCTGGAATTTGTTTTGTGTTGACATCATACCTTATGGATCGCTATCACCTGTCTATAAGAAACACATAGCTACTTTGGTGCAGGTCATTCCTGGATATACTCCAGTGAAGAAACCAAACTGGATTTCGAATGATTCCAGTAGAATTACCAGTTAATCGGATGTCTCCAGTAGAATCCAGCTGAAACCATCAGAGCCAATTTCTCTCAGTTCAACCGTGAACTGGTCTGAATTGATTCTTCCTCCTGGGGACGTCTTGACAATTTAGTCTGGCACTAAGCGTGTGAATGCCCAATCTTCCAGTTGGATTGCATGCCCCATCAAAGAGGGAGAACCTAATATCCAGCTGCCTGATGAGGTATTTTGAATTGAGCATGTTAACGTGATGCTCAGTCTATAATTTCTGCTGCTCCTCCTTGGAAACCAATCTCCGAGTTGTTAATTTTACATTTCAATTTAAATGTTCTGGAGATGAAGCTGACTGAATATGAGCTGATTTTTCCTGGGGCTGTTCAGCTTTACTGTAGCATCAATGAATTAACTCATTGGGACGTGAATAGACTGCCAGGCAACCAATGAGACAAATTATGAGATGGTATGTCCCCTAATTAATGCATATGAGATGTTTAGATCATTTTTCAAACGACTGAGTCGCAACTCGCAAGAAAATGCCTCGAGATACAGTTTTTCAAGGAGTCAAGGGTCACTTTGCTGAAAACGGCATGGCGAGATCCAAAAGGCAGTGTGGGACATAAGGGAAATTATTTTAAAAAGTACTGTCCTTGAAATTGCACCTTGATAGTTGAATTTAAACCGCTTAATGCACAATGCCCTTAATTTCCTTCTCTGCTATTTTAAAGGAGGTTCATTTACATAGGCTTTTTTCTGCATTGTGATATTCGGAAGATAAATTTTGGATAAATGTGAAGCATTCACACACCATTATTCACAACATAATTCCAGGCTCATTATTCGTTCAAAGCAAAAAAGGATTAAACAAACATCAGGCAATGATCAAATAGAAAACATTATGAGGAAAGGATAAGGCTAGACGGAGTGCGTGGAGAACCGTTAATTTTAAGCTGGCAATTTAAGTCATATTGAGCCATTCAATTTGTGTTTATTTTTGCCAGTTCAGTTGTTTCTGAGATCTGAATTGCTTTTCCCCTTGTGAAAGGCCCAGGCCTGAACATAATTTGCAGTTGTGAGGTAAAATTGATGCAGATAATGGCCTGTCCTGTGTGCCAGCGACCTCCAGGACATCCAATGCAAGGGTCAAAATAATTTGAGTGCGAGAGGGACAACATTATGGGCAGCACGCTAGCATAGTGGTTCGGACAATTGCTTCACAGCTCCAGGGTCCCAGGTTCGTGTCCCAGCTGGGTCATTGTCTGTGCGGAGTCTGCACGTCCTCCTGTGTCTGGGTGGGTTTCCTCCGGGTGCTCCGGATTCCTCCCACAGTCCAAAGATGTGCGGGTTAGGTGGATATACCATGCTAAATTGCCCATCTTGTCCAAGAAAAAAGGTTAAGTGGGAGTTACTGGGTTACGGGGATAGGGTAGATAGGTGGGCTTGAGTAGGGTGCTCTTTGTAAGGGCCGGTGCAGACTCGATGGGCCGAATGGCCTCCTTCTGCACTGTAAATTCTGTACAAATTCTGTAAATTCTACCGTGACTATGTTTTTGTTCAATAATACTCAGTATCACAATTAGTTCTTCACTGAAAAACTTATGGGGCGGGTTTCTCCGACCCCCCAGCGGGTCGGAGAATCGCCGGGGGGCGGCGTGAATCCCGCCCCGCTGCTCCGATGCTGGCTGCTGATTTTTCGGGTGGGCATCGTGCCGCGTCGGTCGGGGGGCCATTGGCAGTGGCCGCCCCCCAGCGATTCTCCGGTCCCCGATGGGCCGAGCGACCGCCCGTTTTCGGCCTGTCCCGCCGGCGTGGATTAGACCACGTCTGTACCAGCGGGACCTGGCTCTGAGGGCGGCCTGCTGAGTCCTCCGGGGAGGCGCGGGGAATCCAGCCCCTGGGGGGGCCCCCACGGTGGCCTGGCCTGCGATCGGGGCTCACCGATCTGCGAGTGGGCCTGTGCCGTGGGGGCACTCTTTCCCTCTGCGCCGGCCTGTGTAAAGTGCCAGCCATGGCCGGCGCAGAGAAGAAACCCCCTGCGCATGCGCGGGAATCACACCAGCGGTTCTAGGAACACGCTGGCACTCCTGCACATGAGCCAACTTGCACCGGCCGGCGGAGGCCCTTCGGTGCTGGTTGGAGCGGCACCAACCACTCTAGCGCTGGCCTAGCTCCTAAAGGTGCGGAGGAATCCGCACATTCCGGGCGGCCCGACGCCGGAGTGGTTCACGCTACTCTTTGGCGCCGGTACAGCCCGCCCTGCCGGATACCGGAGAATCCCGGCTGTGATGTCTTTGTCATGTCTTCCCATAATGTCTTTATTGAAACAAAAATGATAATTAATTTTGAATTAATTAAAAATGATTGCTTTGTTTTTCAATGCAACTCTATACCCAAAGTGACCAGTAGCCTCCATATTAGAAGCAACCTTGTGAATGTGAAAGTCAAACAGGTCGGAAGAAGTGACATGCTATTGGTGGCCCATGCCATTTGTTCCTATTCAATTGCCACATTCACATTAGCATATAATTTTGACATGCTTCTCGTAGCAGTGGGCCCAGAAAATACGAAATGTCAGTTTCTCTTTTGTATTGCTGAATACAAATATTTTGTCAAAGCTTTTCATCTTGCACTCATTAGGACAATCACAAGAATATCATTGTCAGGGGAAACAACAACTTTATACTGTATGTCAAGGCAGTGCTGATTGGTTTTCAAATGGAATGTGATTGTTAGAGAGACATCGCCATAGCGAATACACCAGTTGGTGATGACTGACAGTTAACTGCCAAGCATTGTTGGCAAATTAAACCAGGCAACTTGACTCTGATTAGTCGAGGTATTGCACTGAGGAATGCACCAGCAAATGGTTATCACCTATTTTGTTTAGCCAAAACAACCAAAATGTAACTGTTCTCTCTGTCTGCAAAGAATAGGGCCCTGTGTATTAATGTACCTAACTTTCAGTACATGACAATCAATTTTTAGCACACTGAGGATTATTTAGCAAATGTTGTCCAGTTACAGACTTGGACATTTTTCCGATGAATTGCACCTATCATGCCAAAAGTGCTGACTTTTCAACCATGGTGTCATCTTTTTGTCCTCAGAGGACATTCAAATGATAATGGTCCTACCAGTTTCAAAATCCTTGATCGCAAGATCAATATTGTAATAGCGTTGAAAATGTTCAGTTAGCCACACACTGCCTTACACACTGTTCAGCACATGGCAGACACGACTCACTGCAATACGGAATCTAGTTTTACCTACATGAGGATACAGTTCAAATGGGTAAATGTTTATTCTATTTGCACCTTCCATCACATTACCAGCAGATGTGACGTGCCATTCCCAGTCCAGTGGGCAATGCTATTCCGCACTCCATAGCTTTTATTCAGCAGAACATCAGGTGGAGCTAGGTAGCAATACACAGTATGAGTTCCTCCTTCCAATCTCTCCTTCAACATATTTGGAAAACTACAAAATTCTCTTCCAGGCATTTCTAAAAGGGGTGAGATGTGTATTTAATTTAGATTTTTGTTTCTAAATTTTAATTTTTATGGAATGTGGCAAAATGTTTTCCCTCTAATTTTTCAATCCTGTCATTTTACTCTGGGTTGGCAAGTGAGAGATTAAGTAACACATAAAACAATATCAACTTTCATAGAGCCTTAACTTTGTAAGAGAAAAATTACATCAAGCTAAACGCTTAAAAATGAACGGAAACTCTGAATATGCTGTTCAATCAAAAACAAATAGCCCCAAAATAAATTATTTTAATGTTATTCTGCAATAGTATTTTGTCTAGTCTTCTCTCGCCTGCAACACTACTCACTTTTATGTTATTGTTTCTCCAGCAAGAAGAGCATGTGAATGGCCACAGACACCTTTGCTGACTCTACCACCAGTCCTACCCCATGGCTTTGCCAACAGCAGGAGGTGAGCTGACAATATTAAATGAATAAATTTCCCAAAGAAATTGTGTTTCAATATCATCAATATTATAAAGGGGGGGTGGGGGGGGGGGGGGGGAGTAATTTTAATCCTTTGAATTCAGTGTATATGAATTGCTGTTGCTGCTAATTAAGGTTCTTGAATTATGAGTACTTTAAATATTAAGGGATCTGATGTTTCAGGATGAAGAGTTTCAAAATTAATTTAAAGAATTACGCTGGTGTTCCTATTTACATTTGCACGTCCAGTTCAGGCAAGACCACTTGATGAGGATTGTGGTCAGATCTTGACTGCAGAAAATATTGTTTTTGTTTTACATCAGAGTTCTAGTGTAATGTTTATTTAATTCAATTCTGCAGTACATTTTGGAATGTAAAACATCTTTTAATATCATGGTTAAGTTAAACTTTTGATCACATTACTCACTTTTCATTTCACCATTTTGCAGTGGTATGCGCTATTTCCTATTTCTCTAGCCGAGATGATTTTACCTTCCTGGGTTGTAATGACAAGTGTTTTTTTGCAGAGTACTATGGGAGTAAGGCATCATTGAGCAGTGATGCTTTCTGTTTAAATTGGTGCTGTTACCTTATCCACAGTGTGGATCAATGACATTGCTTTCCCATAGTGCTTGGCAGGGAGATGTATTTATCCCAGTCAACAATGTTCATACAATGCTAAGATACTAGCAAGAACACCTTTTGTCATTTCTGGCACATTAGATCCCATGAGTAATCTCAAAATACATTCTGAAATCAAATCAATTCAGTGGCTCAAAGGTAGAGCAAGAATTTTGGTTCGAAAGAATCCTTCTGTTCAGAAGTCATGATAGGTGAATGATGTGATTGTTCCACTTGGCAAACTTCACACTGCGGTCAAATTGCACATTCACAATACTCATCAAATACATTGTGCTTTTTCTTAGCAAGTCACGATAGCACTCTAATAACCCAAATAAACCAGTACAGCATTCTTTAACCATAACAGTTAGAAACCACATAGTGTGGCTATTAAATTAAAACTATTGAAAAGTCATTTCATGGAATGTATTGTTTTAATATTGGGGTTTAGTTAACATTTAATGGGTGGTAGAACCACAATCTATCAATCGGATGGTAATACTGAATATTTTTCCACGCATGCTATCAATTCCATTTTCAAGTTTCCCATTACTCGCCCAGTACGTACATCTAAGAGGATCTTGTCCACCACAAATCTCTGTTACAGCTGTGAATATTGGTCCATGTTGATTTGATTGAAATTATGCTTCAGTAGAACTGAACTTATTTTCCAAATCCTTCCCAATTTTGTGCAAAGAGGTGTGTTCTGTGCTTGCAATTGGCCTCTTTTAACATTTTAAACAAAGGGCCAAGTGCAATATAATTCATTGCCCATTGAGGTTGGTAAGAGATGTGAATCCCACATTGTTGTGTTCTGAGATGTGACGGTTGTAATGATGTACACAAAACATATAGTTGATTAACTATAAAGATGATTTATTAATAAACATGTGGAAAAGATAACTACAATATAGACGATGGCTACTAAATTAATTCAGTGAATTATCCTGGAGCTACTCCAAGTGCAATTGTTTTCTTGTAGGTCTTACTACCAACTGTTGGATCTGTTGAGTCATGTGATGGATCTCTGTCGCCATCAGCTGGTTGGAGGTTGCATTACTAACTATATGCGGAACTGTGCACAGGCATATCACAGGCATATCACCATACACGTTAGCTACCAAATATTTTTTAGGCAATATTTATGCAGTATCTCAGCAGCTTGCTTCTGTACTGGACTTGCCTCATATCAAAATGATCCAAAAGAGAATGATAAATCAATGTCTTCCCCTTCATTATTGCCTCATTACTGGCAACATTGGTCTGAAGAAAACACTACTTTATGACTCTTGACATACAAAAATAAATGTCAGCCAGTGTCAACATAACGTACATTTGCTGAACTAGTGACATCCATATTTATTGCCGATTTTCCTTGTCGCTTTTGTCAGCTCCTGGTAAAAGAGAAAAGAAAGGTTTACATTTACCACAGGTTGTTCCAAAGCATTTTACATTCAATTGAAGTATATTTGAATTTGATTTTGGTTGGGAATAAATGTTGACCACGGTGCTAAGGAGAACTTTCCTATGTGTGTGTGCGAGTATGTGGGGCGGGGGGGGGGGGGGGGGGGGGGGGGGGAGTCCTTCATGGACTCTCAGTTTATTGTCTCATCCAAAAGACGGCACCTCTGCCAGTGCAGTACTCCCTCAGTAATACACCGAGTAGATTTTCTGCTTTGGTCTCTGGAGTGAGATTTGATCCCACAAACTTCTGACAAGGAGTTAGCTATGACTGACACCTTAAAATTTGTTGAAGATTTTTTCTGTTTTATATCAGGCCAGCACATATTAAGTGTTTACCTTGCCCCACAAATCCAAAATGTGTTTGGTGTCTGGTCAACTTTACGAATCTGGGGATGGATTGACATCCGTTGGTCAGCGTATATTGCCAATGGTACTCCACTGCCAGTGACCTAAAGTTCGGTAGAACAGCAGAAATTACAAGGAGCATTGGAAAGATGGAATCAATTCATGAAGACCATGATTATGGCCTATTGTCCAAGAATGTCCTGGAGACTGGGATAAGTGAATTCCCTTCTTATTATTTACTGCCTGAGATGTACCCAATGAATCAACAGGGTTCAGTCCTCTTGCGTTAGTATATGGACAGAAAGTGAGAGGACCACTAAAATATATGAAGGAGAAATGTATAAATCAAGGATCAGACACTACTCTTTTAGCCTGTGTGTCTAAGTTTCGGGAGAGGCATGTGAAGTAGCTGAGGAATATTTAAAGGTTTCTCAATGAATGATGACAGACAGCAAACAGAATAGCTGAAGCTTGAAACTTTAAAATTGGGGATAAGAAATTAGTGTTGTTGCTGGTGTCAAGTTAATCATTAAAGGCAGGCAGTATTTTCAGTGGACCTTATCATGTTTAAAAGATACTTAATGAGGTAAATTATGTGACCAGCACACCAGACAGAAGGAAAAAAATCCACAAGTATATCATGTTAATATGCTATAATAACATGGTGATAAAGAGGATAGTCAAGAGAAGAATATAATCACAGCAGTAGGGGAGGTGAAGAGTGAGTTTTTGTGGTATATTCATTCATGGGATGTAGGTGTGACTGGCTAGGTCAGAATTCACTGCCCATCCCTAATTGCCTCGAGTAGGTGGGAGAGGGGGGCTCCCTTCTTGAACTGCTGCAGCCCATGTGGGGGTGTAGGTAAACCCACAGTGCTATTAGGGAGGGAGTTCAGGATTTTGACTCAGTAACAGTGAAAGGATGATGATATGGGACACGATCTATGGGGCTCGCTGCATCCGACTCAGGACACGATGCGGCCGGTAAATCTCGCAAGGGGTTTCTTGTAAGAATTACCCAGCTCGTTACGCCTCGCAAGATCTAATGGGTAATGAAGGTATGTGCGGCCTCGGCAGCACATTCCTTGCTAAGGCCCAAATAACGAAGAGTCAGGTTTAATGGCAGGGTCATTCTCCCCACTGCAAGTGCCGGAAAAGACCCCGCTAAATGCGGACACATCGGGACTTTTCTTTTTCCATTGAATCGGGCCCACAGTTCCAAGTCAGGATGGTGTGTGGCTCGCAGGGGAACCTTGGGTGGTGGTGTTGCATTGTTTTTGCTGCTCTTGTCCTTATAGATGGTGGCACACGTGGGTTAGGAAGGTGCTGCCTAAGGAAACTTGGTGGGTTTCTGCATCTTGTAGATGGTGCACACTGCTGCCACTGTAATTCAGTGGTGGAGGGAGTGAATGGGGTGTTAATCGAGCAGACTGCTTTATCCTGGTTCGTATGGAGCTTCTTGAGTGTTGTTGGAGTTCAATACAACAAGCAGATAAGTGGAGACTATTCCAGTACACTCCTGACCAGTTCCTTGTCAATGGGGGACAGACGTTTTGGGGGTCGGGAGGTGAGTACCCGCCACAGAGAACTTTGAGGAGGAATCAGAAGTTGAAAATTCAAAAGTCCAGTAATCAGATTGGATAATGCAGAGGTGTTGAAAAATTTGGATAAGTTACTACATTATCTTTCAGAGAAGTGTCAGAGTAACATATCCAAGTTTCTGAAAGCAAATGAGTCAATATGTATAAAAATGTCAGGAAGAATTCCTTATAAGCAGGAATTTGGATTAATTCTGCCTCCCCACCCCCTGGGCCTCTTTCTCCTCCCTCCCCCTTTCTCCTCCCTCCCCCTTTCTCCTCCCTCCCCCTTTCTCCTCCCTCCCTCTTTCTCCTCCCTCCCCCTTTCTCCTCCCTCCCCCTTTCTCCTCCCTCCCTCTTTCTCCTCCCTCCCCCTTTCTCCTCTCTCTCTCTCACATTCTCTTCATCCTGCCCTTTGTTCCAGAGCTATTTGATCCCCCTGTGCACTGGCACAGATTTACAGTGCGGTTTAGGTTCTGTGTTTACCTCAGGTGTGGGGGCGGGGAAAAGAGGAATGGATGAGGTTAGATCAGGGGTGGGCAAACTTTTCCGTGCAAGGGCCGCATTCAGAAATTCACAATTCACAAAGGGCCGCATAGTATATTAAGTAAAATAATTACTTCACCCGGTTATGATTCTGGGCGCCTCATATAGAACATAGAACAGTACAGCACAGAACAGGCCCTTCGGCCCTCGACGTTGTGCCAAGCAATGATCACCCTACTCAAGTCAACGTATCCACCCTATGCCAGTAAGTAACCCAACAGCCCCCCCACCCATTAACCTTTAAAAAAAAAATTTAAATAAAAAAAAAAAATTTTTTTTTTTTAAAAAAAAAAATTTTTTTTTTTTTTTTAATGACTTGGTGGGCCGCAGAAATACCTTTGGCGGGCCGCATGCGGCCCGCGGGCCGTAGTTTGCCCACCCCTGGGTTAGATGGAGGATGATTTGGGAGGGGGGTGGGGGTGGTTCAATGCAGTGCCCCTGAGGAATGCCGAACCCTCCCTCTTTTCCCTGCCCCCACACCTGAGGTAAACACAGAACCTAAACTGCACTGTAAATCTGTGCCAGTGCACAGGGGGATCAAAAAGCTCTGGAACAAAGGACAGGATGAAGAGAATGTGAGAGAGAGAGAGAGAGGAGAAAGTGGGAGGAAGGAGAAAGGGGGAGGGAGGAGAAAGGGGGAGGGAGGAGAAAGAGGCCCAGGGGGTGGGGAGGCAGAATTAACCCAAATTCCTGCTTATTTCCTCAGACTCTTCAAAAGGTTGTTTCTCCCCAGGATTAGAAAAGGTGCCTTGATAATTCCCAGCGCAGAACCCTTTCTGCGCTGTGAATTATAAAGGCAGAACCCAGAAACTTTGCCAAAAGTTTTTCCCTCTCTCTCCGCGCGTTTTTCCTGTTGTTGTGAAACTGACCTGAAATCGCAGAGGCTGAAGCTGAAATAGACAAATCCAGACACATTTCCCACCCCGGGATCCCAGCATTTCCCTCTGCATTCTAACCAGGCAATATTCCTGGGTTTAGGCAGATTGCAATATACTCACCAAAGCCCTGCTCTAGGCCAGAGGACGGACGGGACTCCCTCTCTCTGTCTCTCTCTCTCTCTGTCTGTCCCCACAATCTCCCTCTCTCTCTCTCTCTCTCAAACAAAGACATGGCAGCTGGGAGGAAGGGGAACCTTGAGGAAGATCTGCTGATGCCCCCATCCAATGGATGCCCGGGGCCAACGCACCGTCGCCCCCTCCTCTGCACGCCGCTGCCCCCCATCCCCCCCACCCCTACCCCTCTCCCCCACCCCTGCCCCCCTCCAACGCCGCTACTCCCACCACCCCTACCCCCCTCCAACGCCGCTACCCCCACCACCCCTACCCCTACCCTCCACCCCTACCCCTACCCCCCCACCCCCCCACCCCTCTCCAACGCCGCAACCCCCCAATGCTGCAACCCCCCCAATGCCGCTACCCCACCCCTCTCCAACGCCGCTACCCTCCCACCCGTCTCCAACGCCGTGACCCCCCCTCCCCACTCCTCTCCAATGCCGTGACCCCCCCCACCCCTCTCCACCCCTCTCCAACGCCGCTACCCACCCACCCGCGCACTCGATGTAGGTTACTGAACGGTGTCAACCATCATCAATGGTTGACGCCGTTATAAACCTACTTTGATTTTCGCCGATGTGACCCGTGGCCACGTCGGCGGGACTTCGGCCCATTCGGGCCAGAGAATTATTCAGCCTAAAAATAACATGACATCCCGCCAGCGCCAGCTGTTCTCCGAGGCGGCCGCCGGGATTTGAACAACGCCGTTTTATGGCGGGTCGGATAATTCCTAACATGGTGGGAGCGGGAATAATGCCGCCGCCGGCCGATTCTCCGAATCTGCGTGGGGTCGGAGAATTTTGCCCATTGTCATTGAAAGATTGCGCAACTGTACTGTATGTATCAGCAATTCGGTGACCTAAGGTAAAGAACATGAATGCACTGTTTAACGGGGGAAAAAAGGTAATTTGGTGATAAATTTGGCAAAAAGTGAATTCATCAAAGTCAAAGCCACTTAGTTGAGGCATGTTGTGGAATAAGGCGAAGAATTGCCCAAATAAGCTAAATTACGAGCAGTTCTGGACTTTTCTGTTCCCAGAACAAAATGGGAAATTCCATGGTTTCTAGGAATTAATGGATTTTACCGGAAATTTGTGCCAAATCTCAGCACCGTGGTTGCTCCCCTGAAAACATTGGTAACAATAAAGGAGACAGACAGAGTCTTGTCAAACTGCTTTTGAAGGGACTTCCGGTGGCGGCTATGAGGGAGTAGGTCACACATTTGGTGGCTCCCGTCTCGGTCGGACTTTTGAACCTTTTCCCCCGACTTTTTTGCGCTCTTGAGTGTGGTAATGGAAAGCAATAGTACTCAGGCACCGGATCCATACAGAATTGTATGGACCTAAGAAGGCGGAGGGACCATCAACAGCAGAAGAAGTGGTCGAGTAAGGGCACAGTGGAGGCTGTGAGAGGGACCAGCATGACTGGTGTTCAGAGCAAGGCGCCGACAGCCCAGCCCACAATGGAGCCGCTGCTGCAGACTATGCAGGAGAGCTTTTTGGCTCTGAAGCATGACAACTTGGAGCCGCAACAGAAGTCAATTGACCGGATGGAAAAAAGGCTGGATGATCAGGCTGAGAAGCTCCAGCAGTTGGAGAAGTCAGTGGAGGAGCAGGCTGACTTTCAAACAGTGGCAGATGTGGAGATTCGGAGGTTGAGGGACCAGCAAAAAGTGTTTCTGGAAAGGCTGGAGGACCTGGACAACAGATCTCGTCAGCAGAATGTGAGAATCGTGGGCCTCCCGGAGGGAGCAGAGGGGTCGGATGCTGCCGTGTTTGTGGAGGGTATGTTTCAGAAGTTGCTGGGGAACGAGGTGTTCCCGCGCCCACCGGTGGTGGACAGGGCACACAGAGTGCAGGTGAGGCAGCCGCGATGAGGGGGTCCCCCACGATCGACGGTGGTACGCTTTCCCAGGTACCTGGACAAGGAACGGGTGCTGCAATGGGCAAAGAGCACACAAAGCTGTACTTGGGACAATACCACCCTGCGTGTTTACCAAGATTTGAACACTGAGGTGGCCAGGAGGAGGGGAGACTATAGGCAAGTGAAAGAGATACTGTATAAAAACAAGGTGAAATTTGGGCTGCTTTTTCCGGCGCGACTATGGGTTATGTATAAGGGTCAGCACCACTATTTAGAGGAACCCGAAGAGGCGATGGACTTCGTTCAGAAGCAAGGGCTGGCCCTGAGCTGAGGGCATTTGGACTCATGTTAGAACTTCAAAGTATATGTGGTGTCTCTCCCGTTTTTAAAATTGTCTGTATGTTTGGGTCCGTTTATGCTGTTTTTTTGCGTGCTTTTTGTGTGGTTTACCTGAATATTTCCTTTTTGGACTCTTTGATTAGTTGGAGCTTGGCTGGGGGGAAAATCATAAAGAAAACAGTTAAAAGGGTTGGGTTAAGAGGGATGCTTCAGGGGAACCTTGTGCAACCTTTTCTGTGCCTATATGGGAAGGACTGAGAGTGCCTGTTATTTATCTTTCTTTTTTTTTGTCTTGTTTAACTTGAATTGTGCTTTTGTGGGTGTTGTTTATGACTTGTATAGAGTGTTTGCTTAAGTAGGGCTGATCTGGGGAAGTTGTGTGGAGGGGTCGGGGGGAGGGGTGACTGGGAACAATGGGTGGGAGACAGGCTGGTGCCGAGGCTGGGAGCCCCAGGCTAGCTGAGTGGGGCTAGTCAACGGAAGCCGAGGTGGGGGGTGTCCATATAGTTAGATTAGAGCAGGGGTTAGGTGATAGGATGGTGTTGCTCGGGGGGGGGGAGGGCGGGGGGGGGAGTCGTTCTGCTGACAGGGATGGAAACTGGGCATGGCATCAGTGAGGAGGTCATGGATGGTTGGTCAGGAGGCGAACCAGATGAAGCGCGATACATGGCTGGGGGGCTGGCCAAGGAAGGGGATGGCTGATCGGCAAAGGGGGGGTTGCAAAGTGCCCCCCAACCAGGCTGATCACCTGGAATGTTAGAGGGTTAAACGGGCCAGTGAAGAGGGCGCGTGTGTTTGCGCATCTGCGGGTTCTGAAGGCGGACATAGTCATGCTGCAGGAGACGCACCTGAAAGTGGCAGACCAGGTTAGGTTAAGGAAGGGCTGGGTCAGTGAGGTCTTTCATTCGGGGCTTGATTCTAAGACGAGGGGGTTTGCGATCCTGTTTAATAAAAGTGTACAATTTGAGGCGGAGGGCACAGTCGTGGATGTGGGTGGCAGGTTTGTTACGTTGAGGGGTAAGCTCAAAGGGGTAAGAGTAGTCCTGGGTTCGGGGCGGGGTTCATCGACTGTGTTAGGCTATTATATCAGGCCCTGGAGGCGAGTGTTAGGATGAACAGGCTGACATCGGACTACTTTAGACTGCACCGTGGGACAAGACAGGGCTGCCCTCTCTCCCCTCTGCTGTTTGCGCTGGCCATAGAGCCACTGGCAATTGCACTGAGAGCTTCTAGGGGCTGGAAAGGGCTGGTCAAATGGAACAAGAGTCTCATTTCCGCAGACGACCTGCTTTTATATATATCAGACCCAATGGTGTGGATTGACGGTATTATGGAAATCCTGAGGGAATTTGGCCGGTTCTCAGGATATAAATTGAACATGGCTGAGAGCGAGATGTTCGTAATTCAGGCAAGGGGGCAGAAGAGTAGGCTGAAGGGGTTGCCGTTCAGGCTAGTGGGGGAGAGTTTCCGATATTTCGGGATTCAGGTGGCACAGGACTTTGATTCCCTGGTAGCCCGGCGACGAATATTGTTAGCATGGAGGGACTCAAAGCCCCCGAGGGCTGAGGTATGGCTATCAGACATGGCGAGCTTTCTTGGCCTGGAGAAAGTCAAGTTCGCCTTGAGAGGTTCGCTATAAGGGTTCGCTCAAAGGTGGCAGCCATTTATTGACTTCTTCGCAGAGGAGTAAGCGTCAGCGGGGGGATGGGTGGGGACGCCGTAAGCAAAGTTATCCATCCTTAGCTAAGTAAAGAGCTTAATGGTAGCATTAGAATAAAGAGTTTATGATGCTGTGATAGGAATCCTGAGGAATGAGAGAGTTTTAGAAACTAGCACAAGATGACCAATTGAGTGAGGAAACATAACAAGAGTAATCTGGAGTAAACTTAGATTGTTTCATAGACTTTTAAAGTGGATAAGGAGGCCATTCGGCCCATCGAGTCTCACTGGCCCTTGGAAAGAGCACCCCACTGAAGCCCATCCCTCCAGCCCATCCCCATAACCCAGCAATCCCACCTAACCTTTTTGGATGCTAAGGGGAAAATTAGCATGGCCAGTCCACGTAACCTGCACATCTTTGGACTGTGGGAGGAAACCGTAGCACCCGGAGGTAACCCACACGCATACTGGGAGAAAGCATAAAGGCAGATTGCAAGCAATTCTGCAAATATGTGAGAAAATAAATTGGCAAAAAGAAATGTGGGGTTTTCAGAGGCAGAAAATAAGAAACTACAATGGGGAATATGAAACAGCAGAGATGTTAAATTCTCTGGACAGAATTTTCCATTGAATGTAGCCGTTGGGAAAAACGACGTTGAAGCCGTCGGCCCAAATGGCGAATTTTTCCGATGTAACGGGAGAAACTCTGAAAAGAAATACGAGCAGCGGGTCCCACAATATCACGCCGGGAACGCACCCTGTCAGCAACATAGAGTGGGGATCTCAGCCCAGCCCCCACCCTGTCCCTAGCCGCATGTTTCTCAGAGGTGCACCGTTTGCTGATGGCTGGATTCTCTTTTCTTGCTGCTGTCGAAGGGATTTCCCACTGAAACCGCCCACAGTGCTGAGAAACCCGCGGGGGGGGGGGGGGGGTGGGGAGTGAATAATCCCGATGACCGGAAAATTACGGTCTTTGTGTTTTTAAAAGGCCGCCCCACTACAAAAAAAGTAAAAACAGAATCCCCCCCAACACGAACCGCACTCCCCCCCTCCCCCACGCACACCCCCACGATAGACCTCAACTCTTTCAATGACTTTATTTGTGAGTCTTTGAAATGTTGCTGATGCATTCCTCATTCCAGACAGCATAAATTTACATTGATCTAGCCCATCATGAGATACAAATACAGATATTTCCTCAGCTTGGTCCATGAATGGAATCTGCCAACAAACCCTCAGGGGGTGGGGCAAGCCAATCTTACTCACAGGTAAACGCTGTGGGAGAGCATTTATAATTTACATCGGAGTGCCTAAAAATAATATAATAATCTTTATTGTATGCCAATGTGAATGTATAATATAATGCGGAAAGGGTGGGCAGCTTATCCTGCTCACCACGCGCCCATCGTGGGAGACTGGTTGTGATGCACGTTGGCCTGACTGGACAATTTAACGTGAAGGAACTATCAGTCATAAAGGCCTGATAATGATATTTAAATTGATGCAAATGACGATCCTGAATTTTAAAGCCCTGTTAGGTCATTGGCATCGTGATGAGCGATTGCCCCACCCTCTTTTACTTGGGAGAAGCAGCACATAAATATCATACTGACTGCTTATCTGAATGATTGCAGTGTGCTGCCAAGTGCAGAATGTGTGCTCAATAGGGGGTTCAACTGTGTGCATGGCTTGCACAATGCACAACTAGCCTAGGTCATTTCAAGGCAACAAACCTCTGTAAAAGACAAGCTGCAAGTTGCACTCATGCAACAAGCAATGCCGCTGGAAGGCTTAGCTGGAAGGAAGGGGATAGCAAATGAAGTTGGCAAAAGAGAGCGTTTTGAAGTTTTCTGATGTGATGCTGGAGGTATTAGTCGTGGGTGTGGAAAAGAGAAAAGAGTCAGGAAGCCCCAAGGCATACCTTCACAGGGAATGGGAATATATAGCCAGGGAGGTCAATTCCCATTGACTCACCCCAAGAACATAGCTGCTGTGCCAGAACATTTTCAGCACCCTCATATGGGAGGCTGAAGTTAATGGGTGTGATTTTCTCGATCCAAGAATAAATGCTGCCGGAGATTCTTGAGAATAAAGAGACAACTTCTTTAAAAAAGACTGGTTAAAAAGGTGATCCTCTGACTTAATGGGCCCCTGTAGAGCTCTGTAAATAAACAACTTTTATCATCCTTTTGAAACTGTCTGGACCTGTCAATCAAAAAGGTTGTAAAATGGTTCGTGAAATTAAATTTACATGATGCAGTTCAAAGCTTTTAGACTTCTCAGCATACAAACATGTGAAAAAAAATTAAAGCACAACAAAATTGACTGAAAAAACGCCAAAGATTTCCACCCACATTAAAGGGGATACATTTATCTTCATCTCATAGATCTTTGAGTTGGACATGGTGACAGATAATGTAAAGGTTTTAAGGCAACCGATAGGAAGTTTTTCACTTTAATATGTCAGAGAACTTTAATTTTGAGACACTGACAGACAGTTCAAAGGACTCAAAGGCTGCAAATGGGAAGACCAGCCAAACAACCCCCATCCCAGGAAAGACCCCCTAACTGAGCCCATCAAGCCCAGCATAACCCCACCCCCCATGAAGAACCCAACACCCCTCCCCTGCATCCTGGAGGCAATTGTAGGGGGGGGGGTGGCTCACCCCCTTGCCACCACTCAGAGTACAAACCTGCCAGGTCCCCATTTCTCAGGACGTGCACCAATTCACGCCAGTGGGCTTCCTGGCTGGGGTGGGCTGGAAAATCGCAGGAGGCAGCTGAATTGGGTGTCTTACCCACAAGTGACATTCAAACTAATGACCACCTTGCATGTTTCCGCTGGGCCTGCGCACGGACCTCATCACGGTCATTGGGATCCTCATCGGGGCCATTGGGACAGGTGGGAAGACTCACAATGAGCTTCACGACCGGCAGGAAACCTGATTTCTGTCCGATGCCGATTCACCGGGACTTACACACCCTCTCCGCATACCTTCAGCCCATCACCCAAATGCATGGCCAGATACTTGCTAACATTCTTCCCTCTTTCTTGGAGGACAAGGTGGCCCATAACCACAGAGTACAGCAGAGAATTGATGGGACATGGGGTACACCAGAGCTGAATTAATCCTCTGGAGGAGATGTTGCCTGAATCATGGGCCATTGCATCCAGTGTTGCTGAGAACAGGATGATGACATTTCCCTGCCTTATGGCCCTCCCAAATTCTGTTCAGCCTGCTATCCAGCACAAAATAGAAGCTGTGACCATGGAACTTTTGCTTTTTGCCAAAATCCCCCTTCCCTCATCTCAATTCTCCTCCTTTACTTTTCTGCTGTCAAATACACAAGACCTTCTATGTAACCAGCCAATGCAGTTTCAACACGAGGGGTGAGAGATAGATGGGACGTTCAGATTAAATATGAGTTCTGGTGTAGAGGACTCATCCGAAGACTCCAAAGGGATGTTCAACAGAAGAATGTTGATGAGCATGCGCATCGAGAGACATGATGCATTGGCAAGCCTGCCATGGACCCTGTTGTCACCGTTAAGGAGTATGAAAGGAGTTCAGAAGGCTAAATGGTAGTCCTTGTGCATCTGAAAGCAGGAATGTAAAGTTGGAGAGTCAGCTCCAACTTTACATCGGGCTACATACAGAAATTGGTGCTCATCCTCTCCGGTGTGCCAGTGGCAGCCGACTCCATGGCAGTCTTTGTGGAGCCAGGCATGAGGCAGAGTCTGCTTTTCCATGTCTTTCCTTCCAATGCAGCACAGGTAAAAGCCACCCAACATCTCAGTGGAAGCTCATGCTGAGGTCTTATTGCCATGTGGCATAGTAGCACAGTGGTTTTCACTGTTGCTTCACAACTCCAGGTCCCAGGTTCAATTCCCACTTGGGTCACTGTCTGAGCGGCGTCTGCACGTTCTACCAGTGCCTGCTTGGGTTTCCCTTGGGTGCTCTGGTTTCCCCCCCTCACAGTCCAAAGATGTGCACGGCGGAGCTGAATTTCATGGCCTCTGTCCCTTCCTATCATATTCCAATTTTACACGAATCACTATGCTGCTCTATGGATTTGACTTTTCCCGTCAGATTTATAAACTCTCTCTCACCCGTGACAATTTAAAGCCCCCTCGACAGCCCTCATTATTTGATTTGCCAAGGTGTGAGTTCCAGCCGGTTCAAGTGTGTCAACGGAACAGCTCCCCATTTCCCAGAATTGGAACCAGTGTCCCTGCGACTTGAAATATCTATCTCTCAGACAACTGTATGAGCCATGCAGTCAACCCTCTGATCTGGTGACCCAACACCAACTGGAATTTGGCTTGGGTAGTTATCCAGGAATGATCAACTTTGAGCTTCCGCTTTTTAATTTTTATCCTAGATCCTCAAACTCTCTGAGCTGAACCTCATGCCTGGCCATACATATTTTGTTAGTTTATCAATGGAACACGACAACTGGATCCTCCATTCCGACTCCCACATTCTTCTCCAGTCGTGAGGAGATATCTTTAACTCTGCTGCCCTTGCTCTTCTACTTGATAAAGGCTATGTTTTGAGAGACACTGTCAAACAAGCCTTATCTAGCTTTGGTACCATTATCAAAACTGTCTGCACCTCTATTTGTTCTTTTTTTTAAAAAAGAGAGCAAAATAATAATCTTGTTTCAGAATGAAATCAAATATAAATTTAGTAATTAAGAATGGAAATGTTTGAAGGAGATCAAAGACAGTGCCTTGGGTTTAACTGAAGCTACACAAAATTAGACGGTTCAGCATGTGACTTGTTCCGCACTTGATGTACGTATTAACCACAGCGGAATGATGTCTCTGAAGAAGTAGGAGTTTAATTAGCAACCAGCTGGAGGCTAAAGGATGGCATTCACTTTATTTGGAATCTACAGAAAGGCTGACCCCTGCTTCTCATCAATGTTTCTCTTGAAAGATGGAGCAAACTAGTAATGAGGCCCTGCCAGGCATTCCTCATTCTCTTCATTTTTTTGTTACTCATCCAGGTTCCAATTATCTATCCAATCCAAAGCTTTGGTCCGGAATTTAATAAGAGGCAGTGGTTGAAGGAAACTGCCCCTCTCTCTGTAACGAACTGGCATTTTAGCCTTTGCAATTCAGCAACTGAATGGCAGATTCTTGACTTGCTTGTATTTCAACTTCTCCCTGTCACCAGCTTGTGTGCATGCCTGACATGTGACAACCGACAACAAGCAAAACATCCACTGATCTTGCAATTTTGTTGCTTGTTTGAATCTTGACTTTGCCCTGTCTTGATTGCTGGTCTTTGCCTTTATAATAATTTGGCTTTAATAATGGAAGAGAAGATTCATTGTCGGCATTTGGCCCAGAAATGCCTGGACAGTAATTGTTTTGGATTCATATTTATCTACCCAATGCAGGATGTATTAACTGGAGGTCAATCAGATGGTAATCTGTGTGATGCCTAACTATGTTCATTATTGTACTTTAGAAGACGATGTAGACAACATGTCCTTCTAATTTGACATATACCTCCAGGGGTACCCCTGTTAGCAGGAGGTCCGTTAATACTCATCAGAAGAACCTCTGCAGGATGCCTGTCGGTGGGTAATTTGGAAGGAGAGACAAGGCAGGGTAACATAAACCCAATGGAAAGATCATCAGGTGAGAGATCAACAAAGAAACCTATGGGTAGGAGTAAATAATTCCTTCACGATACAAGCAGATGAAACACGAAAAAAAGCCATTAACATTTTAGATGTTATAAATAGGACAGCAAGATCAATATTTTACAGGCTAGTGACAGAGGATCAGCAATATAAAGGTATGGTAAAGTCACCAATAGTCCCAGATGACCATAGGCTGCGTTCCCCTTTGAGCGGGAGAGCTGAGTGTGGATGGTTTAACTTGAGGACCACCACACCTCAGGCGAGGGGCAAGGTTGAGAAGGCAAGGCCTTAATGAATAACCTCAGCTGGTATGGGAATTGAACCCACTGCTGGCCTTGTACTGCATCATAACCCAGTTGTCTAGCCCACTGAGCAAAACTAGCCCCCATAGGTAATGTGCGTAGTTTTGGATAGCTCATAAGGACATTAGTTATCGCAAGTTTACAAAGGTAATTAATTTAGATGATTACAGTTCTGAAGAGCGGTTTAACATACTGGGATGACATTCACTGGAACAGAGGAGCAGAGGAGTAAATGGGAAGAGCCATTCCTCATTTCCCATGTGACCCGTGGTGAGTGGCATATGGAGCCCCCCCCCCCCCCCCACCCCCCCCCCCCCCCCCCCCCCCCACCCCCCCCGGCTGCATGTGCTCAAGAACACTGAAAGGAAGAGGTCATGATGGGCTAATGCAGCAGAATTTCCCTGAAAGTGTGCTCACATTCTGAGAGTTTGAATTTGAAACAACGTGAGCAGGATTCTCCGACCCCGTGCCGGGTCGGAGAATCGGCGGCGAGCCGCGCGAATCGGGCCACGCCGCCCCGACGCCGAGCGGAGAATCGCTGCCAATGGTTGGCATGGCGTTGGTCACTGTACGCGGCCGGCCCACCGATTCTCCGGCTCGGATGGGCCGAGCGGTCGTAAGAAAAGAGCTGAGTCCCACCGGCGCCATTCTAACCTGCTCTGGGCCAGTGGGACCTCAGCGTGTAAGGGTCGGGTGGCGGCCTTTGTGGGGGGAAGGGGGTCCGAACCTGGGGGGGCCTCTGATGTGGCCTGGCCCGTGATCGGGGCCCACCAATCGGCGGGCCAGCCTCTGGCCTCTGGCTGGGAGCCTCCTTTCCTACGCGCAGGTCCCTGTAGTCCTGCGCCATGTTGCGTCGGGACCGGCACGTTACCATACCTTTATTGGCACCATGCATTGGCGCTGGTGCCACTGCGCATGTCCTCATTGGCGCCAGCGCAACTGTGCATGCGCGGATCCCATGGCGCACAGTTCGCGCCGGGGTCTGCAGCTGGAGCGGCGCGAACCGCTCCAGCGCCGTGCTGGCCCCCTGGAGGGGCCAGAATTAGTCGTGGGAGCGGCCCGTTCATGCCGTCGTAAAATGCAACGGCATTTACGACGGTGTGGACACTCTGCCGCTGGATTGGAGAATCCCGTCCTCTTTCTTTCCTGTGGTTGGGAATTTTGAAACTGTTGAAACGAGGAAAGGCGAAATTGACTGCACATGATGCTGGAGGAAGGTATTAAAGATTCAGAAATTGCAGGGTAAATCAGAGGCTGCCAGTTGCAGGCCCTTTGGGCAGGGTGGTGCCCTGGCATTGCTGTGCCACCTGGGCACTCTGGCACTGTCAGCCTGACACCTTGGCACTGCCAGGCTAGCACGCTGGCAGTGCTACCTCAGTGCCAGCCTAGCACTTCCAAGGTGCCCATGTGGACTGTCAGCTGACATTGGCACTGCCAGGGTGCCAAGCTGGCATTTCTGCACACACGATCGGGCCGGGTGTGCACAGCATGTGTGTTGGGGTTTGTGCGAGGGGGGCCTGGGACCCTCCCATATTGCGTTTGGACTGGGGGGGGGGGGTCAGGGGTTGCTCTGGCGGCCTCGGAGATGGTGCACCATTTAAAAATGATGTCCCGATCTCTCGTCACACTGGGGAGTTTCGGCAAGCAGAGCTCCTGTGCAAAACGGAACCATGTGCAGCTTCGGCCGCACATTCCCCGCTGAGACCCCTTATACAATTACCTGGCCTGGCCGACATGTGTCTCCAGACCCACAGGTTGATTCTTAAATGTAGTCAGGTGTGGGCAACAAATTCTGGGCGCAGCCAGCGATGTGCACATCCCATAAATGAATTTTAAAAATATAGTGGATCATTGAATTCCAAACTTGTGATTGATTAGATCCCCTCACTAATAGTGTTATTCAAATCAGTTGTTATGCCATGTGATCTGTGCATCCACATATGTCGGTAACTTAAAGTAAAAAAAACTGATCCACCTCAGATTGCAAATTTAAGTCTGGAAAGATTGAGGCAGCCATGAAGCAGAAAACAAAACACAACAAGTGTAAATGTTCAACAGCAGTCAAAGTGGGTGACTGAATATGTGCATATTATATTTTACCTTTCATGATGGTCACAAGTTATTTGAAAGTAATCCTGGTTGAAATGCTTTTGAGCAATTGCTTATACCAATGACTGTAAAAGTCTATTTTGTTGAAACATAAATCAATCTTCTACAATAAATATTATGATTGGTTTAGATTCAATTTAGTGTGAGTGGGCAAATTCAGTGGAGAGCTTATGATTAGCGGTTTCTTTGTCCTATAAATATATATATTGTTCTGAAACTCTCGGGGTAAAATTCTCCTCTTGCCCTCTCGGCAGGATCAATGGTGGGCAGGAGGGTGAGAATTCGGCAGGAGCTTCAAAAAGGTTTTACGTTGGCGTGAAATGACAGCGAGGTCTTCCGATGCTGCCATGGAGGATCGGAAATCCCACAGGAGGATGGAGTGAAAGCAATTTGTATCCCACTCACAGTGGCGATGGGGGGCATTTGCAAAACCTTCAAAGGGGTCTGGGGGAAAAAGACAACATAATGCGGTCAGAGTGAATATATTTGCAGATATCTGATTAGTGACAATTAAGTGTCCACCCAGGCAACAAGTTGCGATCAAAGTTTCTTGAATTTTCTTGACCCATTGTTTCCTCCAGGTGCTGCCATGACATTCACAACAAGGATGGAGGCAGCCCGCTGACCCATTTGCTCTACTGCGGCAACTTCTTTTCCTGCCAATGGTGAAGACCCGCCGTGGGATTCCCGGAGATGGGCGGGATGCAAACAATGGAAAACGCCGTTGACAGTATGGGATCAGAAGATCCCACCGCCAACCAATGATGGGCCGCCTCTGCTAACGCATAACACTGCAGGGGGCGTGGAAAATCCCATTCCTCAAGATAATCACAAGAGTATCAATGTCAGGGAACATTGGCACTCTTGTGATTGTCCTGCTGAGTGCAAGATGAAAAGCTTTGACAAAACATATTTTTTCAGCTTGTTCGGATGCCGGACCAGATCCCAATGTTTGTCAGGATACCCGATGAGAACTGGATGAGTACAATTTTTGTATTTGTAATACTGTGAGGAAAGGATATTTCACCCCAGGAGTGATTACTCTGACCAATAGGTATCTTTCATGTTAAAACAGACTTGCATTTAAACACAGAATTAACCACATTAACAGCAAAGAAATAGCTTCACAATTAACTGTTGAACAGTTCTTAATTAATCGGGAAAAATGTTGAATGTACTATCCATCCCTGCCATAATTCCAATTAAGCAACACAAAACAGTTCAAATGACACTTATAAAATAATGTTAAAAAAAGCAGGTTACTTGCTTAGCTCTGTAGAGACTTTTGGAGAGTGTTCCTTTCAAGAGCAGATACAGTATACTTCTGCTCAACCCAACAGCATTTGGCAAAACTGCTGCTCAACTTAATATCTTATAACAGACTCAAAAATCACAGACAGACCTGGCTCCTTCCATTAATTACCTCAGCATTATCCCACCAAGTTCCATAGCCTGCTTAACTAGGACTAAATACCATCCCTCATAAATTAACTACACTCCTGGGAACCATCCAAAAATGCAAACAATGTTCAGTTAGCCCATTATCTGTAAGCAAGTAAGTGGTTGGAATGAATGATTATCTCACCTATTGTGGCTTCTTAATTACAGCTTTAGTAGACATACTGCCTGTCTGGTTTAGCACAGTGGGCTAAACACCTGGCTTGTAATGCAGAACAAGGCAGCAGTGCGGGTTCAATTGCTGTACCGGCCTCCCTGAACAGGTGCCGGAATGTGACGACTGGAGGCTTTTCACAGTAACTTCATTGAAGCCTACTTGTGACAATAAGCGATTATTATGATTAAACCAGGGTTTTTCATACACTACGGCCCTAGCTATGTAAGGTATAACAATTTCTGCATTCATCACAAGCTACAGTCAAGTTTGTGGTTTGTGGTAACCTACACTGCACGTTGGTAATTCCAAAACTGATAATTAGCCTGAAGATAGGTGGGCAAGATTGAAGACACTGAAATTCATGAATGCAATGGCTATGCAAAATAGAAACTGCGTCATAGCTGGCAAATAATGTTATTTTTAAGTGTCTAGATCGCACATGGCACTGGCATCTCCAGAACAGTTCTGGATGTAAAATTGCAGCCGTCAGACTTGATTTGGTGGTGGTAATACGTTTGCCCAAACCAGAAGGTTATGGCCACAAGACTCAATAGATTAAGTTTGTAATCTGGGGCGCTACTGAGGAAGTGCTACTTTGTTGAGCGTGCCATCTTCCAGATCGGAAGTTAAACTGAGGCTCTGTCTGCCCTCTGACATTGAGATAAAAAGATTCCGTGGCAGTATTTGAAGAGGTGTTCTCTCTAGTGCCCTGGTCAATAACTCGCTCTCAATGAACATCGCCCAAACAGATGGTCTGGTCATTTATTGCAAGGCTGTTTGTGGAACATTGCCATGCGCAAATTTTCTTTTGCATTTCCTTACATGACAGGTTCTTCAAGGTTCTTCATTGGCTGTTTTGCTTGACCTGAGGTCATAAAAGGTTCCAACAAAATTCTTTCGCTAAGCATAAGTCTGCGTTTGTCGGCGTGGAAGGGGAAAAAGTTGGGGGAAAGCTTTATTTTTTTAAAATAATTTTTATTCAAATTTTCACAAAATATCAATAACATAAAATACTAATGATGTGGAGATGCCGGCGTTGGACTGGGGTGAGCACAGTAAGAAGTCTTACAACACCAGGTTAAAGTCCAACAGGTTTGTTTCAAACACGAGCTTTCGGAGCACGGCTCCTTCTTCAGGTGAATGGAAAGGCTTGTTCCAGAAATGTTTATATAGACACAGTCAGAGATGCCCCGGAATGCGAGCACCTGCAGGCAATCAAATCATCAAAGATGCAGAGAGAGAGGTAACTCCAGGTTAAAGAGGTGTGAATTGTCACAAGCCAGTTCAGTCGGTAGGCCTCTGCAAGTCCAGGCTTGTTGGTGGGGGCCGAATGTAATGCGACATGAATCCCAAATCCGCACGCATGAATGCGGACTCAACCGGGATCTGGGATTCATGTCGCATTACATTCGGCCCCCACCAACAAGCCTGGACTTGCAGAGGCCTACCGACTGAACTGGCTTGGGACAATTCACACCTCTTTAACCTGGAGTTACCTCTCTCTCTGCATCTTTGATGATTTGATTGCCTGCAGGTGCTCGCATTCCGGGGCATCTCTGACTGTGTCTATATAAACATTTCTGGAACAAGCCTTTCCATTCACCTGAAGAAGGAGCCGTGCTCCGAAAGCTCGTGTTTGAAACAAACCTGTTGGACTTTAACCTGGTGTTGTAAGACTTCTTACCATAAAATACTAAGAACAAACCCCCCCCCCCCCCCCCCCCCCCCCCCCATGTATACAAAAAAGAAGAAATAAATTAACGCCCGTCATTAGCAAAGAACACATATACACGTCCCTTCAGCCCAAAACAAAGATACGGGCCCCACTCCCCCCCCCCCCCCCCCCCGAACAGGTGCCGGAGTGTGGAAACTAGGGGATTTTCATGGAACTTCATTGCAGTGTTAATGTAAGCTTACTGTGACAATAATAAAGATTATTATTAGTAGGATGGTGTGGGGATGAGATGTGGGGAGGGTCCGTTGGATAGGGATAGGGGTGGTGGGGGTAGTGTTGGAGGGGGGGTAATTGACTCAGGTGTCATGGGGAACCGCAACTCAACAGGATCTCACTTTCTTCCCCGCGGCCGACCTCCACCCCGGCGACTTCCTTTTCCTTAGGGCCTGCAACCACGATCCAGGGCCCGCTGCTCTGCCACGGTGAGGGGGTTACAGGTCCAGCGGTCCCCCTCCAGTTTTTTCCCCCTCCTGGCGGCTTTGTGCGGCCTTCTCCTGGGGAGGCCCCCCCCCCCCCCCCCCCCCGGGTTGCTGCTGCTGCTGGCCTTTTTCAACCGTTATGCCAGGAAATCTAGGAATGGTTGCCACCTCCTGAAGAACCCCTGCACTGATCCCCTCAGGGCATATTTCACCCTCTCCAATTTAATAAACCCCGCCATATCGTTGACCCAGACCTCCACGTTTGGGGACCTCGCATCCTTCCACTGAAGAAGAATCCTCCGCCGGGCCACTAGGGACGCAAAGGCCAGAATGCCGGCCTCTTTCGCCTCCTGCACTCCCGGCTCCTCTGCAACCCCAAATATTGCGAGGCCCCAGCCCGGTTTGACCCTGGATCCTACCACCCTCAACACCATCCTTGCTACGCCCTTCCAAAATTCCCCCAGCGCTGGGCATGCCCAGAACATATGGGTATGGTTTGCTGGGCTCCCTGAGCACCTAATACACCTGTCCTCGCTCCCAAAAAACCGGCTCATTCTTGTCCCATTCATGTGAGCCCTATGCAGCACCTTAAACTGTATGAGGCTAAGCCTCTCACAAGAAGAGGAGGAGTTCACCCTTCCTAGGGCGCCCGCCCATGTTCCCTCCTCAATCTCCTCACCCAGCTCCTCCTTCAATTTACCCTTCAGCTCCTCCACCGAGGCCTCGTCTACCTCCTCCATCACTTGGTACGTTGCCGAGATCCTCCCCTCTCCAACCCACACCCCCGAGAGCAGCCTGTCCTGAACCCCACGCAGCGGCAGCAGAGGGAACTCCGCCACCTGCCGCCTGACAAACACCCTTACCTGCATGTACCTAAAGGTGTTCCCCGGGGGGAGCCCGAACTTCCCTTCCAGCTCACCCAGGCTCGCAAACTTCCCGTCTACAAACAGGTCCCTCAGCATTCTAACACCTGCTCTGTGCCAACTGGGTCCGCCATCAATTCTTCCCGGGACAAACCGGTGGTTCCCCCGTATCGGGGACCCCATCGAGGCCCCCACCTCCCCCCTGTGCTGTCTCTATTGCCCACAAATTTTGAGGGTAGCCGCCACCACCGGGCTCGTGGTATACCTCGTTGGAGGGAGCGGCAGCGGCAGCGGCGCCGCTACCAGCGCCTTCAGGCTCGTGCCCACACAGTTCGCCATCTCCATCCTCTTCCATGCTGCCCCTTCCCCGTCCATTACCCACTTACGCACCATCGCTGCGTTGGCAGCCCAATAATACCCACCGAGGTAGCGCCCCCCCCCCCCCCCCCCCCCCCCCCCATCCCTGCCCCACTCCAAGAACACCCTTCTCACTCTTGCGGTCCCATTCGCCCACACAAACCCCGTAATGCTCCTGTTAACCCGCCTGAAAAAGGCCTTCGGGATAAGGATGGGGAGGCACTGGAACAGGAACAGAAATCTCGGGAGCACCGTCATCTTGACTGATTGCACCCTACCCGCCAGAGACAGCGGCAACATGTGCCATCTCTTGACCTTCTCCTCCATTTGCTCCACCAGCCTAGTGAGGTTAAGCTTATGCAAGGCCCCCCAGCTCCTGGCCACCTGGACCCCCAAGTACCTGAAGCTCCTCTGCGCCCTTTTTAGTGGGAGCCTACCAATCCCCCCCTCCTGGTCCCCCGGGTGTACAACGAACAGCTCGCTCTTCCCCAAGTTGAGCTTGTACCCTCAGAAATCCCCAACTTCCCTGAGAATCCTCATCACCTGCGGCATTCCCCCCACCACGTCCGCCACATATAACAATAAGTCATCCGCATAGAGCGACACTCGGTGCTCCTCCCCACCCCGCACCAGCCCCCTCCAGTTCCTTGACTCCCTCAGAGCCATGGCCAGGGGTTCAATTGCCAACGCAAAAAGCAGGGGGGACAAGGGACACCCCTGCCTCGTCCCTCGGTATAAACAAAAATACTCCAACCTCCTCCTATTCATGGCCACACTTGCCATCGGAGCCTAATAAAACAGCCTCACCCACCTGAAAAAACCCCTCCCCAAACCCAAACCTTTCCAGCACCTCCGACAAGTACTCCCACTCAACCCGATAGAAGACCTCCTCCGCGTCCAACGCCACCACTATCTCCGCCTCCCCTTCTACCGCCGGCATCATTATAACATTCAAGAGCCTCCGTATGTTAGTGTTCAGCTGCCTCCCCTTCATGGACCCCGTTTGATCCTCGTGGATAACCTGCGGCATACAGTCCTCTATCCTTGTGGCTAAAATCTTCGCCAACAGCTTGGCGTCTACATTTAAGAGTGAAATCGGCCTGTGTGACCCACACTGCAGGGGATCCTTGTCCCGCTTAAGGATCAAGGAAATCAGCGCCCGAGACATCGTCGGAGGCAGAGCCCCCCCTTCCCTTGCCTCGTTGAAGGTCCTAACCAACAGGGGGCCCAACAGGTCTGCATACATCTTATAAAATTCAACGGGAACCCATCCGGCCCCGGCGCCTTCCCCGACTGCATGCTCCCTATCGCTTTGACCAGCTCCTCCAGCTCAACCGGCGCCCCCAGTCCCTCCACCTGTCCCTTCTCCACCCTCGGGAACCTCAGCCGGTCCAAAAAGCGCCCCATCCCCCCCTCCTCTGCTGGGGGTTCGAATCAATACAGTTCCTCATAAAAGCCCCTGAAGACCCCATTAATGTCTACCCCCCTTCACACCACATTTCCTCCCCTATCCTTAACTCCACCAATCTCCCTGGCCGCATCCCGCTTGCGGAGCTGGTACGCCAGCACCCTGCTCTCCTTCTCCCCATATTCATACACCGCTCCCTGTGCTTTCCTCCATTGAGCTTCAGCCTTTCTGGTGGTCAACAAGTCGAACTCAGCTTGGAGACTACGCCGCTCCCTCAGCAATCCCTCCTACGGAGCCTCCACGTAGCTCCTGTCTACCCTCACCATCTCCCCCACCAGTCTCTCCCTCTCTCTCCTCTCCCTGTGGGCCCGAATGGAGATCAACTCCCCCCTAACCACCGCCTTCAGCGCCTCCCAGACCGTCCCCACTCGGACCTCCCCGTTGTCATTGGCCTCCAGGTATCTCTCTATACATCCTCGAACCTGCCCGCCCACCTCCTCGTCCGCCAGCAGCCCCACCTCCAAGCGCCAAAGCGGGCGCTGGTCTCTTTCCTCCCCCAGCTCGAGGTCCACCCAGTACGAGGCATGGTCAGAAATGGCTTTCGCCGAATACTCAAAATCCCCCACCCTCGCAATCAGCGCCCTACTCATAATGAAAAAATCAATCCGGGAATAGGCCTTATGCACATGGGAGAAGTATGAAAACTCCCTGGCCCTCGGCCTCGCAAACCTCCATGGATCCACCCCTCCCATCTGGTCCATAAACCCCCTCAACACCTTAGCCGCCGCTGGCCTCCTACCCGTCCTGGATCTGGATCGATCCAGTGGCGGATCCAGCACCGTGTTGAAATCCCCCCCCATTATTAGGCCCCCGCCTCCAAATCTGAAATCCGGCCCAACATGTGCCGCATGAAACCCGCATCATCCCAATTCGGGGCGTATACATTGACCAGCACCACCCGCTCCCCTTGCAGCTTGCCGTTCACCATCACGTACCTCCCGCTGCTGTCTGCCACCACATTCGACGCCTCAAACGACACCCTCTTCCCCACCAGGATCGCCAGCCCCCGATTTTGTGCATCCAGCCCCGAATGAAACACTTGGCCTACCCATCCCTTCCTCAACCTGACCTGATCCGCCACCTTCAGGTGCGTCTCCTGAAGCATGGCCACATCCGCCTTCAGCCCCTTCAGGTGCACAAACACATGGGCCCATTTGACCGGCCCATTCAGTCTCCTCACATTCCAGGTTATCAGTCGGATCAGGGGGCTATCTGCCCCCCTCCCCCGTCGACTAGCCATTACCCTTCCTCAGTCCGCCACGTGCCCGCGCTCCCCGCTCAGCCCGTTCCCCACGGCGACAGACCCCCATCCCGACCCCCTCTACATGCTCCTGCTCCTTCTCGGCCATTCCACCAGCAACCCGGTACCCCCCCCCCCCCCCCCCCCCCCCCCCCACCCAAGCTAGAGCCTCCCCCAGCTGCGTAACCCCTTCCATTGTACTTCCGTAATTCAGCCGACCCCTGCTGGCCCTAGCTGCTCCCGCCACCCCAATGACCCTCCCTAGTTCAACACAACCACCGCGCCCTCCCCCCCCCCCCCCCAGTGCCGGCCCTGCTCGCGTTTCCATCCCGAGCCCCCCCCCCCAACCCAACACGCGGGAAAAGACGGGCACATGACCCAACAGGACCGCGAACCACTCCTAAACTCTCAACCAGTGAACTCTCAGCCCAAGTAAACAGATAACAGTCCCAAAAAGCGAAAAAGCAGAACAGCAAAAAGACATCATCAAATAAAACTGATAAAAGCTAAAGGATACCAAGGAGGACAAAGCCTCCGGGCTGTGTACACCATTCCCCAGCCCCCAGTCCTCAGTTCAAGTCCAGCTTCTCTGCCTGGACGAAAGCCCAGGCCTCCTCCGGACAGTCAAAGTAGAGCTGGCGGTCTTTATAAGTGACCCAGTGGCGTGCCGGCTGTAACAGGCCAAACTTGACCCCCTGCCTTCGTCCGATTAACACCAGCCCTTCTCTTTGCCACCTCCGCACTCCAGTCCTGGTAGATCCTGATCTCCGCATTCTCCCACTTACTACTCCTCTCCTTCTTCGCCCATCTCAGCACACACTCACGGTCGACAAAGCGGTGAAAACGGACCAGCACCTCAGCAGCACCCGATGGGCACCCTCCAGCTCCAAGGGTCCCTGGAACGACCCCACGCCCATTAGCGAGTTCAGCATCATAGACAGATAGGCCCCCAAATCCGAACCTTCCAGCCCCTCTGGGAGGCCTAGAATCCGCAGGTTCTTCCGACGGGCGCGGTTCTCCATCTCCTCCATCCTCGCTGACCACTTCTTGTGGAGCGCCTCGTGCGTCTCCACCTTCACTGCCAGGCCCAGGAGTTCGTCCTCGCTCTCCGAGGCCTTTTGCCGAAGCTCTCGGATCTCCGCACCCTGAGCCGTCTGGGTCGCCATGAGCTTGTCCAGGGAGGCCTTAAGCGGTTCCAGGATCTCTGCCTTCAGCTCCCTGAAGGAGCGCTGTTCCTGCGCCCACTGCTGCCACGCTGCTGGTTCCCCGCCCGCCACCATCTTGCCTTTCCTGCCTCGCACCTTTCTCTGCTCCAAAGCCGATTTTTTGACCTCTCCGCTCCTGGTCCAGGCCATCCACCGGTGGAGAATCTTAGAGCAAGTGTTCCCACACGGGGAAAAGTCCAACCAGTACCGCTACGGGCCCTTAAAAGAGCCCAAAAGACCGAAAATAGCGGGAGCTACCGAACGTGCGGCTTAGCTCCGCATCACCGCAACCGGAAATCAGGAAAGCTTTATTTTGAGTGGCAAATGCGATTTTCATTTTGTAAGTAAATTCTGATTTTCCAAATGTAATATTCAGGCCTTTTCTTTTTGAGGGTATATTCCCTTTTCTGGCTAAGCTTTATTACAGACAAGGTTTTTAACATGTGTCTGATACATAACCTTTCTGAAATGAGAGCTTTGTGCTCCTAAATTTGCAATTCCTCAGAGATCACATGTAGCTCCTCAACACATTAAAGCACTTTGCAGAAACACAGGATCTGTGTTTTGTTGTGAAGATAATGTATTTGTTCAATATCGGAAAGAGAAATGGAATGATACCATAGAGGGAAGATAATTGTCTTTTTGTAAGATCTTGTTAAAAAAAAACAAAAGAAAGATTAGAGGTGTGTTATTCGCGTCAAGATAGAATCAGCCTTTGCGCCTGGTGCATTTAATAACGAATCTTTTGATTAGTAATGTTTTATTTAATTTAAGTTGTTGTGGAGACAGCTCTGATGACTATATCCTCAAGAGGTTCTAGTTTCATTGATGCAGTGCTGCTGTCGTAAGTCACTCTCCTGTTGTTGCAACTGTTGCAGTTAGATTATCGTTGGTTAATGAAAGAAGGATCCACATCTTCTGAACAACTAATGGTGCTCTTGTCACATTTCACATGATGAGTCAGTGAATCAGTTTATGCAAAGGATTCGGGAAAATGCAAGAATGGAATTGGGTGAGGATTGCAAATCTCCATTGAAGACATTCTGAAAGAAGTGTGTAACAAATCTCCTCAGACTCCGTGAAGGTTTTTTTTGGGGGGGGGCTGAATTGAGTAACTAAATAGGAACCTATGTAGGACATTCAGCCCCTTTAGCATTGTCCACTATTCAATTAGATAATGGTGTTTTTCTTATGGATTGCAGATAGATAAGTACAGCATTTACATATACAAACCTCTGCATATCTACCATATAAAGCATTGATTTGGTATTCCACGCAGTTAATCTAACTTGTATCATCTGTCATCCACCTTCATCTTTGTAATTCACACACATCTCTTGATCAAAGTTCCTAATGAGGCATAGGAATCAGTTAGTTAAAGCAATGATTTTTATTCAACCAGAGAGTTGGTTTCATCAGGACCAGCCCATTGCCGCCAGCTATAATATCAAATTAGTATAATGTGACTGAGAAAAGATTTGCATTTATATGGTAACTTTCACAAGCATCAGCAACGCATGTTTGACAAAATGGCCAGTTCAGACATTCAAAGCCCAGAAAGAGGTGTAATCATTACTTGCCACAGTTCTGTGTTGTCCTTGATTACAAGTTCCAGTTTGTTACAATCCTCGTAATGAGACAGCCCAAACGGCATGTGAAGCGTTAACTTTGCTTAATCGAGGGCAGCACGGTGGCACAGTGGTTAGCATTGCTGCCTCAGGCGCTGAGGACCCGGGTTCGAATCCCGGCCCTGGGTCACTGTCCGTGTGGAGTTTGCACATTCTCCCCGTGTCTGCGTGGGTTTCGCCCCCACAACCCAAAGGTGTGCAGGTTAGGTCGATTGGCTATGCTAAATTGCCCCTTAATTGGAAAAATTAATTGGGTACTCTAAATTTTTTTTTAAACTTTGCTTAATCGTCCCCATCAAGTAAACACAGTTTAAAGTTTGTAAGCTGATCTTAATTAGAAGCAATGTTTTTCTAAGTGCCCAACAGCTAAAATCATTAACCTGCATAGCACTAACAGCAGGTATTAAATAGATGATAAGTAGGTGTAAGGTTGGTCTGTTAAACCCTCTGTCAAGCCTGTGGCATGCTAGCTACTTGCAAAGGAGTGTGCAAAACCGATTCATTCACGTCAACTGTAACTTGGGTTGTGCGGAGAGCAATCTATCTTTATTGAAAAAGGTCAACTTAAGTGAACAGCTATGATTTTGTTCAACTCATAATGACTAATCCATTTGGAAAGTCCAGACCACACTATACTGGGCCCATTCCTTTTCAGCACAGTCTATCTATCAGGTTATGTAAGAAGTCTAAAATAAAAACAGAGAATTCTGACGGGACAGACAGCATAATTAGAGAGAAATATAGACCCAGTAGTCAAGATTTTTGCAGAGTTGTGAAGACTTCAGGAACTTTTCAAAATGACGGGCAAGACCTGTACCGGAAGTTCTGCTCCCAATTCCAACATATCCAATTTTTGCTAGGGGGGGGGGGGGGGGGGGGGGGCAAAAGGGGAAAGGATTGATTCTTACACGTGGGAATGCTGAACTCAGTAAAACAGTTTCAACTCGATGCTGAGTTCAGTCAGACCCCATTTTTGCTGGAGCAAAAACAACTATGGTAAACTACCAGAGGACCAAGGTAAGCCTTTTAAATAGCCAGCCTTGGCACTCCACAGCCCCTGTGACCACCTCTGATCTGCGTCTGGAGGACAGCAGGCCAGAACAAAGATTCTGTCATTCCGAGATCGACCATGCTCGCCACGCCTCATGAGATCCAACGCGAGTTCGCGAGACGTTGCGATGTGACTCCCGACCAAGGTGGATGGGATCAGTTTTTGGTAAATCTGCATATTAGAGTGAGGTAGCTAGTCTCACTCTAATGTGCAGTTCCCTGAAGTAACAAAGGCATTGGGACATAGCCCCTTCACCTTGGAGACTTTGAGCGAGAGCTGTTCAGTACTGGTCTCCACAAATGGCGACCAGATAAAACGGCACTCATTGGGGTCTCCCAGGGGATGGGAAGCTCCCAGGTGCTTACCCTCTGGGAAGAGTGGTACCCTGGCACTGCTGGTGTGCCCTGGGCACCTTGGCAGTGCCACCTGGGTGTATAGCTGGGCACTGTAATGGTGCCCAGATGGCACTGCCAGTTGGTGGAGGCACTGACAGGGTGCCAAGCTGGAATTTTCTGCACTGTGGTGATTGGGCAGCGGTGATTCCCTACATGGGTGTGTGGGGGCTGGGTTGAGTTGCGGCTTGGAGGGGTTTGGAGGCAAGTCAGGGGCTTGAGAGATCGAGATGCTATTTAAAAATGGCACCCTATCTCTCCCTGCACTGAGGAGTTTCCTGCTCCTCAGTGAAGGAAACAGGACAAAGTGCGGCCTCGTATCTATCCAGTATCACTTTAGATAGCGTTGTGTTTCTCAGTGCTGTGAGCGCCGGGAGACATGCAGCTAAACGTGCTCTTTATGGGAGAGAATAATGAGCTGCATTTGGTTAAATCACCCCATAGTCTCTGATAGGGACAATTAGAATGAAGCAGCTGAAGAAACAGTAATGTTAGGCTGAGGGTTTAGCAGTTTCTGAGACCCAGGTTTTGGTTGCTGATATGGAGATATATTTTATTATATTATAGTGTTAAAATAGTCTTGTCACCATGGTTTTGGTACATTAATTACATTAGCATCCATGGTAAATGAATGTGTAATGAAAGAGAAAATGCTAGAAAAATTCCAGCAGTTCTGGCAGCATCTGTGGGGAGAGAAGAGAGCTAACATTTCGAGTCCGATGACTCTTTGTCAAAGCTCACAGACAGAGAAAGTGAGAAATATTTATACTGTGGAGTGAGAATGAAAGATGAGTCGTAGCCACAGAAACCCAGGGAAACCGGGTGCTAATGGCCACAGAAACCAAGGGGAAAGAGTCCCCAGACAGGACAAAAGATGTGAAACGTCAAACAGCAGGGAAACTAGCACTAGAGGATGAACTGTAGATGTGGGGGGAGGGGAAGGGGGAGGGGAAGAGGAGAAAGGTGAAGGAAAGGCGGATAAGATGGGGGGGGGGGGGGGGGAATTAAACATTAAGAAAGAAAGAAATGGTAAAAGACAGTAAAAATGAAATGAAAACAAATGGGTCGAGATGGGGTAGAGCTAATCATCTGAAGTTGTTGAATTCGATGTTGAGATCGGATGGCTGTAGCGTGCCTAACCGGAAGATGAGATGTTGTTCCTCCAGTTTGCGTTGAGCTTCATTGGAACATTGCAGCAGACCAAGGACAGACATGTGGGCATGGGAGCAGGGTCTTTTGTTAAAATGGCAAGCAACAGGAAGTTCAGGGTCCTGAATGCGCACAGACCAAGATGCTCAGCAAAGCGATCACCCAGTCTGCGTTTGGTCTCTCCGATATAGAGGAGACCACATTGAGAGAGGCAAATGCAGTAGACCAAATTGGAAGAGATGCAAGTGAAACGCTGCTTAACCTGGAATGAGTGTTTTGGGCCTGGGATGTTAAGCATGGAAGAGATAAAGGGGCAGGTGTTATACCTTCTGCGATTGCATGGGAAGGTGGCATGGGTGACGGGAGAGGTACTAGGTATGGTTGAGGAGTGGACAAGATTGTCTCGGAGGGAACGGTCTCTGCAGAATTCTGACAGAGGGAGTGAAGGGAAGATGTGTTTGGTGGTGGCACCATGCTGGAGTTGGCGAAAATAGCAGAGGATTATGCTTAATAAATGCTTATAAACGAATCTGTGCCTGAAGGGATGCCTTGTTTAATTGAGCATTCAGTGCTTGATGAGAGTTTGTTTAATTGCCCAAGTAAGTGATCAATGATGAGTATTTTGTAGGATCATCTATTTCGTAAACTTTACATCTGGCCATTTCCTCCACAGTTGAACATGTATCAAGGTCCATGTTCCTGGTCTCTTGCCAAAGACTTGGGAAACATTTACCAAATTTGTCAGATGTGATTACCAGTGCTCAAACTAGGCTAACATGTAGCTTATGGTATTCACTGGAAACTGAAACCATCTAGTGGATTGATATAGTTGACATGGCATTATAGCAAAGTTATTTAGAAGATACCCTATACTTTTACCAGTTGAACAACTATATAATTGAATTGTTTCTGTGATTATTCTTCAAATTAAAACATTAAGTTCTGAATTTTATTAAAAGCCAGCAAAGAAAATATTTTTATGCTGAACTTTCAGAATAATTGGTTGGATTTACAAACTTCTACCAACGTGTTTGAATCTTGGGTGGGTGTTGGGGGCCTTGTATAATGTAGCGGGGAGCCTACTTACTGCCTTCCCGCCTGCTCCTCAATTGTCTCCCTTTTAATGGGGGGGGGGTAGTCAAGGTCTACCTGCTCTTCTACTTTTTGAGGCCCTTGAGTGGCCAGTTAATAGTCACTTAAGTGCCTCATTCCACCTGCTGCTATTTTATCCATGCTGAGGAAGGCTTATGCCAGGTGGGTCGCCCAGCAGCTTTCATTGGGCTGGCTAGTGTTGGACAAGTGGGTGGGGGGGGGGAAGAGACATTCATTGGGGGCTCTCTGCACCATCGGAGGCAGCATCCACACACCCAGATCATACCCCCACCTTTAGCCTCCCCCTCAATCTCACAAACCCACCCCTCCACCTTTCTCATTAGGACTTGCCAGCCAGGCCCTGGTGATACCCTGGACTGATATTTGGTCTGTCTTCGATAAACTGTGGACTGGCTGCAGTCCCAGCAGTGGCCACTGCTCGAAACTGGTGCTGCTGGGACTGGCCGGTGGCTCACAAAGACATGACTTCAACCTCAAATGGGGCAGACGTTTCACCCTGGGCCAATTAACATCCCACTGAGCTTAAAATGGCTTTGGAGCAGCCGATTCTTCATGGGCAGGCTCCTGACTAACCTTTTAGTTCAGGTCCGTGTCATGTTAACATATTCAGGCATTTACCTTTTTATGAAAATCAAGCTGGAGATACGACTGAATGTTCAATCCACTATTATTCCTCAAATGAAAAGGCATCTGCCATGCTTCACCTATTGCACAACATCCACTAATGTATAATTGAATGTTCCATTACAATAGATACATGTTTATTTCGAAGAAAAGTTGGGATTAAGTCAAACTAAAAAGCTGCTAACAAAAGGCCCTAACAAGATAAATGCAGCTTTTCAAAGACATGACACTGAAAGAACTATCCTCAATCTTCAGTCTTTCTGCTGCTGCCACTAATGATTTATCTTCAGGTGGGGAGATGAGGGTGGGTGCGGAACATTGAGAAGAGGTCTACTGTAATTTCCAAAGCCTAATAGATGACTAGAATGTTCTGTGTGCTTCCTGCTTGCACGGATATTTTCCACCTTTGAAGACTTATGTTTTTATTTCTGTGGTTCATAAAACTGCATGATGTAGCTTACAGAACATTGTAACTTTTGAATCGCCCTCAAGGGTTACATAAAGGGCTAGCAGCAAGAACAATGTTTTGCTTCAGAGCGTTTACAAGGTTGAAATGCTTTAGGAGGTCATATGAGAGGAGGAATTGTGAATATTATCAGGAAATAATTACCACAGGGGTAATGCTACTGGAAAAGCTTTCCAAAGATCCTCCAGAAATACTGCTGGCCTGCACAACGGTCGCTTCTGACTCCATCCTACGGTCGAATTAGCTGTTGCCCTCACTTTCACAAGAAACATCCAAGTGGATGGTGAAAGGCCCCGCGGAGTGATGAGTGGGTTTGCTGTGTGGCGATGGAGGGATGTGGCGATGGAGGGAGTGTGGCAATGGAGTGATTGTGGCGATAGAGGGTCTGAGGTGATGGAGGGAGGTTCAGAGTCGGAGAACTAGTCCAAATTTAAACCAGGCTGTAAACTGGGGTTTCTGCTGATAAATGCGGAATAATGAAATGAAATGAAAATCACTTATTGTCACGAGTAGGCTTCAATGAAGTTACTGTGAAAAGCCCCTAGTCGCCACATTCCGGCGCCTGTCGGGGGAGGCTGGTACGGGAATCGAACCGTGCTGCTGGCCTGCTTAGTCTGCTTTAAAAGCCAGCGATTTAGCCCAGTGAGCTAAACCAGCCCCTGAATAAATCATGAATAATCATGAATATCAAGAAATAGATTTTCAATTGCGGGTGAGAAATGAGTTTCCTCTATGTTTAAGTGTGTCATTCTAGTTTTGCCCTGAGATCAGCTTCCAGCATTAGACATGCCTTGGCACATCTGTCAGCTATCGAGTGAGGCTATTCTAATTTAACTAGGTGTCCCAATAACCTGGCGGAATTAGTTTTTGCACCAACCAAAAGTACATACACCTCTGATCACCTTTCAAAGCAGACGGCATTGTAAGCAACCTGAAAACATTTTCATTCACTGCAGCCGCTGTGCCTTGATGGTTTGGTGTCCTTGACCCACCAGTTATTGTTGTCTTGTCAATACCTTGCTGCCAATCTGGTTCTTAGAAACATAGAGCCACTTAGAAATAACTGACAATTCTTTTCACAAATAGTGACCAGCACTGGTAAAAAGGAGGACTTTTGTTTGATTTGCACAGGATCTGTGAAATCTTCTACGCCTGGCGTTTTATTATCAGATCCTCCTCCTGAGCAGCAATCCATAAAACCGGATGGAGAAACATTTACTCAAAGAAAATTAAGCCTTTAAATAAATTACATCAGGGTCTGTTTCACTCCTTTGGTTTCCCCTGATCGTCCATTTGCTGTGAGTTAAGAACTTACTTACTAGAGGATAGCAAGCCACACTCAGTCTCCTCGACCTGCTGAGTAACTGGTGAGTAGTTTTTCCTTTCATTTCTCTTGGCATTGTAGTTGTTGTTGTAAGTTAAGTTAAGGGTTTAGACATGGCAGGAGATCCCAGACCTGTGTCATGCTCCTCGTGTGCGATGTGGGAGTTCAGGGACACGTCCACTGTCCTTGGCTCCTTCATGTGCAAGAAGTGTGTCCAGCTGCAGCTCCTGTTAGACCGCTTGACGGCTCTGGAGCTGCGGATGGACTCACTTTGGAGCATCCGCGATGCTGAGGAGGTCGTGGATAGCACGTTTAGTGAGTTTGTCACACCGCAGATAAAGAGTACTGAGGGAGATAGGAAATGGATGACCACCAGACAGAGGAAGAGTAGGAAGGCAGTGCAGGGATCCCCCGCGGTCATCTCCCTCCAAACCAGGTATACCGTTTTGGTTACTGTTGAGGAAGATGGCTCACCAGGGGAAGGCAGCAGTAGCCAGGTACACGACACCGTGGCTGGCTATGCTGCACAAGAGGGCAGGAAAATGAGTGGTAGAGCTACAGTGATAGGGAATTCGATTGTAAGGGGAGTAGGCGGGCGTTTCTGCAGATGCAAACAAGACTCCAGGAAGGTATGTTGCCTCCCGGGTGCAAGGGTCAAGGATGTCTCAGAGCAGCTGCAGGACATTCTAAATGGGGAGGTTGAACAGCCAGCTGTCGTGATGCATATAGGCACCAACGATACAGCTAAAAAATGGGATGAGGTCCTACATGCTGAATTTAGGGAGCTAGGAGTAAACTAAAAAGTAGAACCTCAAAGGTAGTAATCTCAGGATTGCTACCAGTGCCACATGCTAGTCAGAGTTGGAATGACAGGATAGACAGGATGAATGCGTGGCTTGAGAGATGGTGCAGGAGGGAGGGATTCAGATTTTTGGACATTGGAACTGGTTCTGGGAGAGGAGGGACCATTACAAATCGGAAGGTCTATAACTGGGCAGGACTGGAACCAATGTTCGAGGGGGTTTGTTTGCAAGCGCTGTTGGGGAGGGTTTAAACGGATGTGGCAGGGGGCTGGGAACCAATGCAGGAAGTCAGAGGTAGTAAAGAGGGGATAGAAACAAATGCGAGGAAGGAGTATATTGGAAGGCAGAGAAACAGATTGAACTGCCTACTATGGCAGGGGGGTGGGAACCAGAGCAGTAGGTCAGCGGGAGAAATAACTGAGGGAGAGCTACAGATTAAGACCATTAAGATTAAGAGGAAGAGCAGGCAGGGAGTGGTTGGCCAATGCAGCGAGGCTGGTGGGCTGAAGTGCATTAGTTTCAATGCGAGGAGTATTTCAGGTAAGACAGATGAATTTAGAGTTTGGATTAGTACATGGAATTATGATGTTGTTGCTATTGCAGAAACTTGGTTGAAAGAGGGACAGGATTGGTAACTAAACATTCCAGGATTTGAAATGAAAATCGCTTATTGTCACGAGTAGGCTTCAATGAAGTTACTGTGAAAAGCCCCTAGTCGCCACATTCCGGCGCCTGTCCGGGGAGGCTGGTACGGGAATCGAACCGTGCTGCTGGCCTGCTTGGTCTGCTTTATAAGCCAGCGATTTAGCCTTGTGAGCTAAACCAGCATGTTTAGATGCTTCAGACAGGATAGAGGGGGATGCAAAAGGGGTGGGGGAGTTGCATTGTTGGTTAAGGAGAGGGAGGCAACCTTGGCGGGTTCAGGCAGCGAGGCAATCTGGGTAGAGCTCAGGAATAGGAAGGGTGCTGTCACAATATTGGGGGTTTACTACAGACCTCCTAACAACCAGTGGGAGATCGAGGAGCAGATATGGAGACAGATCTTGGAAAGATGCATAAACAATAGGGTTGTCGTGGTGGGTGATTTTAACTTTCCCTATATTGACTGGGGCCATTTACTCCTAGAGGCATGGATAGAGCAGAATTTGTAAGGAGCGTCCAGCAGGGTTTCTTGAAACAATATGTAAATAGCCCAACTCGGGAAGGGGCCATATTAGACCTGATGCTGGGAAATGAGTCCGGCCAGGTGATTAAAGTTTCATTCTGAGATCATTTCGAGAACAGTGATCATAATTCTGTAGGTTTTAAGCTGCTTATGGAAAAGGACAAGAGTGGTCCTGAGGTGAAGGTGTTAGAATGGGGGAAGGCTAATTACAACAGCATTAGGCAGGATCTGGAGAGTGTTGACTGGGCGAGGCTGTTTGAGTGAAAATCAACATCCGGCATGTGGGAGGCTTTCAAATGTCAGTTGATTAGAATTCAGGACCTGCATGTACCTGTGAGGATGGAAGATGAGGGTGGCAAGTATAGGGAACACTGGATAACGAGGGATATTATGAACCTTGTCAAAAAGAAAAAGGAAGCATTCGTAAGGTCTAAAAGGCATAGGACAAATGAAGCCCTTGAAGAATATAAAGCAAGTAGGAAGGAACTTAAGGTAGGCGTTAGGAAGGCCAAAAGGGGTTATGAAATGACATTGGCAAACAGGATTAAAGAAAATCCTGAAACGTTACACATATGTAAAGAGCAAGAGGGTAGCCAGAGAAAGGGTTGGTCCATTCAAGGATATTGGAGGGAATCTATGTATGGAACCAGAGGAATGGGGAGAGATACTAAATGAATACTTTGCCTCAGTATTCACCAAAGAGAAGGACTTGGTTGATGAGGAGTATAAGGTAGAGTGTGTAGATACTCTGAGTCATGTTGATATTAATAAAGAGGAGGTATTGGGCGTCTTAAAAAGAATTAAAGTGGGTAAGTCCCCAGGGCCTGATGGGATCTACCCCAGAATACTGATGGAGGCAAGGGAGGAAATTACTGGGGCCTTGACTGTAATCTTTGTATCCTCATTGGCTACAAGGTGAAGTTCCAGAGGACTGGAGAGGAGTCAATGTTGTTCCATTGTTTAAAAAGGGCAGCAGGGATAATGCAGAAATTATAGACCGGTGAGCCTTGTGTCAGTGGTAGGGAAATTATCGGAAAAGAATCTTAGAGAAAGGATTTACTCACATTTGGAAACAAATGGACTTATTAGTGATGGACAACATGGTTTGTGGTGGGGAGGTCGTGCCTCACTAATTTGATCGAGTTTTTCGAGGAAGTGACAAAGATGCTGGGCGCAATTCTCCCATCGGGAGACTAAGTCCCGACGCCTGAGTGAAAACCGGAGAGTTTCACTCCGGCGTCGGAAGCCGCTCCCAGCCCCCTATTCTCCCACCCCCGGGGGGCTAGGAGCGACACCGCGGCATTTACGCGCGCCGGGCCTTGGCGCCGCGTAAATGTGGTCACCCGCGCATGCGCAGGTTGGCGGGAACCTGTCGTGTTGGGCAGGCCGCTCAGCCCATTCGGGCTGGAGAATCGCTGCTTGCCCATTACAAACGGCAAGCAGCGATTCTCCCAGCGGCCAGCCGTGAATCTCGCTGCGCTGGTTTGGAAGGGGTGGAAGAATCACGTGCGGGTGCCGGGGCAGCATGACAGGACTCGCTCGCCGCCCCGCCGATTCTCCCACCCGGCGCGGGGCGGGAGAATTCCGCCCGATAGATGAGTGAAAGGCAGTAGATGTTGTATACATGGACTTCTGTAAAGCCTTTGACAAGGTACCTCATGGTAGACTGTTACAAAAGGTGAAGTCAGATGGGATCAGGGAAGAGCTGGCAAGGTGGATACAGAACTGACTTGGGCACAGAAGACAGAGGGTAGCAGTGGAAGGGTGCTTTTCTGAATGGAAGGCTGTGACTAGCGGTGTTCCACAGGGATCAATTCTGGGGCCTTTGTTGTTCGTGGTGTATATAAATGATTTGGAAGAAAATGTAGCTGGTCTGATTAGTAAGTTTGCAGACGACACAATAATTGGAGTTGCGGATAGTGAAGAGGATTGTCAGAGGATACAGCAGGATATAAACTGGTTGTAGTCTTGGGCGGAGAAATGGCAGATGGAGTTTAATCCGGAAAAGTGTGAGGTAATGCACTTTGGAAGGTCCAATGCATGTAGGAATTACACAATAAATGGTAGAACTCTTGTGAGTACTGACAGGCAGAGAGATCTGGGCGTGCATGCCCACCGATCACTGAAAGTGGTAACGCATGTGGATAAGGTGGTCAAGAAGGCATACGGCATGCTGGCCTTCATTGGTCGGGGCACTGAATATAAAAATTGGCAAGTCATGTACAGGACCTTAGTTAGGCCTCATTTGGAATATTGTGTACAATTCTGGTCACCACACTACCAGGAGGATGTGGATGCTTTGGAGGGGGTACAGAAGCGGTTTACTAGGATGTTGCCTGGTATGGAGGGCATTAGCTATGAGGAGAGGTTAGATAAACTCGTTATGTTCTCACTGGAACGACGGAGGTTGAGAGACGACCTGATCGTGGTCTACAAGATTATGAATGGATAGTCAGATGCTCTTTCCTCGGGTAGGAGAGTCAAGTACTAGGGGCATAGGTTTAAAGTACGAGGCGAAAAGTTTAGAACAAATGTGCAAGACAAGTCTTTTACTCAGAAGGTGGTAAATATATGGACCGCGCTGCCTGGGGAGGTGGTGGGAGCAGGTACGATAGCGGCATTTAAGGGACATTGAGACAAATATATGAATAGGGTGGGAATGGAAGGATACGGACTCCTTAAGTGCAGGCAGTTTTAGTTTAGGCAGGTACCATGGTCGGTGCAGGCATGATGGCCGAAGGGCTTGCTCCTGTGCTGTATTGGTCTTTGACCTGTAGCCAGGCCTTGAGGAAAACAGTTCTGCAGTCGACTGTGAGGCAATACGTACTATTGGACTAAGGAGGCCTTGCCCCATTTTTCTTTCACTCTGATTTTGAAGGCATAATATATAATATCGAGCTTCATGCACACTGCACATTGTGCCCATGGCAGTGATGTTGTTGGTAGATTTTTGTTGTATCTGATGTGCAGCTGCGGGGATTAACATCATCTTTCCCATCCCAATTAATCTTCTCATATTCAAGGCTCTGCCACCAGAATGGTTTGTACTTTCTGAAAGATGGTCGCACGACGTAAAACCAAGGCGGGATTTCGAGCCCTTCCTGTCGACGGATCTTCCAGTCCCACTTAAGGCGTCCCCCACGGCGGATCCCCCAGTGGCAGGACGGCTGAGCCACACAAAGACATTGGAGGGGCAAGAGGATCCCCCCCAGGAACCGGAAGATCTCACCAGCAGCCAATGACGAGCTGTCTCCCCCTCCGGAGGTGAGGGGAGGTGAGATATGGAAAATCCCTGCCCCAGTTTGTTACAGGACGTTCAAATTTGGCGGTTCCTTTGTCTGCCTGTCTCTTATGTATGTTGAAGAAAGAAAACTAACCCAAAGCATTTTGCAGTCAATTGAGAAGTTTGGAAGTGTAATCACTGTTGTAATATAGGAAGGGCACCTGCCAATTTTCACACAGCAAAGTCCCACAAACAACAACGTGATATTGGCCTGAGGAACTTTTTCTCATTGATATCAGTTGAAGGAGAGATTGGGAGAAGTTCCTTCACTTCTTCAGAGTCATGGAATGGGACCTTTTACATCCGTGTGCGAGGGTCGCAGTTTAACACCTCATCTGAAAGGCAACAGTGCAGCATTTCCTTTGTATTGTACTGGAGTGCCAGCCAACATTTGCTTGCACTCATGACATTGATATTTTTAAAGTAATGGACTTGTGGAGAGGGCATGCAATGCAAAGCTCAGGAAAGAACGCTGCAGGTAAAACTCTGTACAGAGCGTAAACAAACTTGCCCTCTCCAAGAGTAGCACGTCATGCATTCTGTCCTCTAGGTTCAAATAGATTAGCTTTGTTGCACCTCATATAGGAATATAGAAACAAGAGTGTGTCAATCAGCCATTCAAATATCTTTTGCCATTCAATTGCATCCATTCTATTTATCCATGTACGTTACATATTCCTTGACATTACTACCAAAAGATGAACAATTGAACATTTCAATTGTCATTGCAAGCAATATAATTTCCATCGAATCCCGACAGTGCAGAAGGAGGACATTTGGCCTTTGGGCCTGTACCAGCCTTCTGAAAGAGCACCCCACCCAGGCCCACTCCCCAGCCCACCCCCATAACCCCACCTAAACTGCACGTTTATGGGCTGTGGGAGGAAACCAGACAAACCGGAGGAAGCCCACGCAGGCACGGGGAGAACGTGCAAACTCTACACAGACAGTCACCCAAGGCCGGAATCAAAAACAGGTTCTTGATGCTGTGAGGCAGCAGTGCTAACCACTATGCCACCAAGCCACCATGCGGGAAAGAGCTCCAGATTTTCTTGACCCTATTGTGTGTGGTGAATGTATAGTACTAGTAATTCACCAGTGTATTAGTATCATGTTCTGCCATTGTGTTACAGCTATGTTATGTTGTTGACCTTGTGGGCTCCACCTATGGGCCATTGTGTCGCTTCACCCACAGGGGGATATGTTGGGGCATATATGGGCTCCGCCCATGGCTCCTCCCCTTGAAAGGAAGTATAAAGAGCAGTTGACCTGTAGGCAGTTCACAGTATTGTACCAGTCGCAGGCAGGCACTGTTCGAAGCTGATTAAAACCTTGGTTTACTTCTACT